>NC_053389.1:628181803-628505901 GCF_905171765.1 Bufo bufo | reverse complement strand
GGTCCGTGTCACGGACACCCCAAAATTCGGTACGAACCCGAACTATACAGTTCGGGTTCGCTCATCCCTACCTGTAGGCTCATGCGTCCTTTTGAGGAGGTGACAAACCTAGTCAGTCGCCCCGAAGGCACCATCAGTGACCTCATCCCATTTGTTTTCTTCCTGGAGCATGCCCTGCGAAGAGTGCTGGATCAGGCCGTAGATGAGCGTGAAGAGGAAGAGGAAGAGTTGTGGTCACCATCACCACCAGAAACAGCCTTATCAGCATCGCTTGCTGGACCTGCGGCAACGCTGGAAGAGGAGTCTGAGGAGGAGGAGTCAGAGGAGGAATTTGGCTTTGAGGAGGAGGAAGAACAACCATAGCAGGCATCCCAGGGTGCTCGTTGTCACCTATCTGGTACCCGTGGTGTTGTACGTGGCTGGGGGGAAGAACAGACCTTCAATGAGATCAGTGAGGACGAGGAACGGGACATGAGTAGCTCGGCATCCAACATTGTGCAAATGGGGTCTTTTATGCTCTCATGCCTGTTGAGGGACCCTCGTATAAAAAGGCTGAAGGAGAACAACCTGTACTGGGTGGCCACGCTACTAGACCCCCGGTATAAGCAGAAAGTGGCTGAAATGTTACCGAATTAACCGGAAATCGGAAAGGATGCAGCAGTTCCAAAACAAGTTAAAAAGTATGCTTTACACAGCGTATAAGGGTGATGTCACAGCACAACGGGAGTCTAACAGGGGAAGAGGTGAAAGTAATCCTCCTCCTACCATGACCACGCCGGCAAGGACAGGACGCTTCACAGACGTGTTGTTGATGGAGGACATGCGGAGCTTTTTAAGTTCTACGCATCGCCACAGCCCTTCAGGGTCCACCCTCAGAGAACGACTCGACCGACAGATAGCAGACTACCTTGCCTTAACTGCAGATATCGACACTCTGAGGAGCGATGAACCCCTTGACTACTGGGTGTGCAGGCTTGACCTGTGGCCTGAGCTATCCCAATTTGCGATAGAACTTCTGGCCTGCCCCGCTTCAAGTGTCCTGTCAGAAAGGACCTTCAGCGCAGCAGGAGGTATTGTCACTGAGAAGAGAAGTCGCCTAGGTCAAAAAAGTCTACATTACCTCACCTTTATTAAGATGAATGAGGCATGGATCCCGAAGGGACTGACAGTGGGGGATGCACTAAAAAAGGCCTGATGAGATGCCTTGGGCTAAAAATGGTCCCCACGCTGCTATATTTAATCTCTGCATGCCGGATGACTTGCGTGACTTCTCTGCCACCAACAGCGGCTGCAACAATACCTAATTTTTCAGGTATGTGTACATGCCTAATTTTTATGGCCTCTGGTGCTGCACTGTGGCTGCAAAAACAAAAAAAAAGGCACATACATGTGTCAATTCCCCTTCGTGATCGTTACCTTGTTGTGGTGAAGGGGCTTGCGTATCACAATGAAGCGATCACCTCTATGAGTGTGTTGGCAATGTTGGCACACCCCAGATGATGAGGTCGTTGCTTCATTGTGAACAGACCAAAAGAGATCGGCTGGATTATTTTTCATAGAAAAAACATAAATTTTCTTTGTGATCATCTAAGGTGATCATTAAAGCCTACTAGGCCAACAATGGGCCCACACTGCAGAATCATTGTTTTCTGGGTCACTTAACTGTCACTGAACTACCTCAGCACGACCATAGGCTTTGAAAAACCACCATCGCCTGCAATCTCCCAAACGTGCGCACAAGCACAGACATCACTACACCAAGATTGACGCATAGAGGAATAAAATTGATGTCATGAGTGTGTCAACTATTGACGACAACTCTTTGCGGATGTTTGCGGTGCGTTAAACGGGGAGTTTGGTCTGTCAGAGTTTGGTCTGTCACTGTGAAGCGGGCGTAACCCTTACACTACCTGATCGATACAACATCATACCTGATCGTATACACACACTGGATGTTTTAAAGCACAGTATTCCAAACAATTTAGGAATGTTAGGTGATTATGCCCTTTATGGATTAAAACCCGACTCTGCGTCAACTACATAATTTTCCATGGGAGTATTGCCATGGATCCCCCTCCGGCATGACACAGTCCAGGTGATAGTCCCCTTGAAACAACTTTTCCATCACTATTGTGGCCAGAAAGAGTCCCTGTGGGTTTTAAAATTCGCCTGCCTATTGAAGTCTATGGCGGTTCACCCGGTTCGCCCGCTCACGAACATTTGCGTAAATTCACGTTCGCCATTCGCAAACAGAATTTTTTTTGTTTGCGACATCTCTACAAAGCAGTCAAATCAAATTTTTAAGAACATCACTCATCTATAGTTTACACACCTGGATTTGGAGATTTTCTGCCATTCCTCCTTGCATATCTCTGAAGCTCTGTAAGGTTGGATGGAAAGCCATTTTCAGGTCGCACCTGAGATGTTCGATCAGAAAATCCTCCATTGTGAGGCCAAGTGGATTTACTACCTTAAAACGGTACAGCCTGAACGAGCAGCAGAATTATAGCTGGTTCATCTTAGGCTACTTTCACACTAGCGTTCGGAGCGGGTTTCGTCTGATGTTTCATCAGACGGATCCGCTCCTATAATGCAGACGTTTGCATCCGTTCAGAACGGATCCGTCTGCATTATGATGAGTCCTACAATGAGGACGAAACGTGGCATGTAGGGATCTAGTGAGGGAAAGCATAGGGATTAGGCCCCTAACTAGGCACAGGTTCCGTACTGGGTCGCCCCTATCGGGGCGGGTGCTCTGTGTGTCTGCTAGGCAGCCAATGTACTAGTCCCCCCTCCTTGGCATAACTGTGAGGGAATTTTAACCAGGGTCACTAGTATATTGTTGCTCATTGTACCTGCAAGCATAGCACCCGTCCTTAATATTCTAGGCCACTGTATTATAAGGATACTCCGTAAATACACTCTACATCCATCTGCAATCTACATGTCTGGAGGCGGTAAGACTGTATCTTAATAATTTGTGCTCCCTCCTCAGGCAACTAGAGTGGATGACAACTGAATAGTAGGGTGTGTTGACAGCGGTTCAGTTTATTGATTTCACTGGTTTTAGTTTTGTTAACTATAGTGAATTATTTTATGGCATACCTATTAAAAGTAATATTTTAGAATATGAGATTACCCTGTCCACACAGGAATTTTTTTATATATTTGGGAGTGTGACTATATACCTTAGCACGTCTAATTAAAGTGAACTGAGGTGCTGGTATTAGGCAGGTGATGAGTAGGGTTGAGCTAACCCAAACTGTAAAGTTCGGGTTCGTACCGAACTTTTGGATTTTTGGACCCCGGACCCGAACATTTCTGTAAAAGTTCGGGTTCGGTGTTCGGCGATTTCTTGGCGCTTTTTGAAAGGCTGCAGAGCAGCCAATCAACAAGCGTTTAACTGTGTGCCCTTAGAAGCCATTACTAATGGCATGGCTGTGATTGGCCAGTGCAGCATGTGACCCAGCCTCTATATAAGCTGGAGTCACGTAGCGCTGCACGTCACTCTGCTGTGCTTAGTGTAGGGATAGGATGTTGCTGCTGTGAGGGAGAGAATAGGACAGAATCTTTAATCAGAAGTTCAATTGAACTCAGCGATCTACATAGATTTTGTTGTGTGGGTGCAGTGCACAATCTTTTTACCCTGCCCTGAGCCCAGTGACAGAGAAAAATAACTTTTATCCATCTGTTAGTTAGGTGGGCGGTGGCGGCCATTTCATGCAAGCTCAGTGCACCAGCACTGCATATGTGCTTTTGTGACATTCAAATCCAAGCTTGAAATACTGCAATAATAATCTGGTTTTTAAAAAAACACCCTTTTTTGGCAATATCCTACATCTGATGCCTTTGCTAGCTGGAGTCATCCTCCTGTAATATACCATCTACCAGTGGGGGCCACCCTTGTGGTCATAGCCTATGTTACATGATGTTATGAAGGTGTGTGTTTGGTCTCTTTATTTATTGCAGCTTATGGTTTCCTGGGTTCCCGTGTGATGTATGGTGTGTGCTGTGTCCCTTGTGTTGTTGTGGACAGCAGCACTTGCACATGGGTTCAAGACTGTGTGTCTGTGGCAGGTAGGTGTGGTTCTTGTTTCACTTACCTGCCATTGCCATCTGTCTGTTTATGTTTCCCCTTTCTTTATAGCTTGGCCAGTGAGACTCCTGTTCGTCCGTATCCTGGAGGAACAGGTAGTCTTACCTCTCTCCTAGTCCAGGGCCACCTTGAGGGCGAGTAGGAATATTAGGTTCCGGAGTATGAGCCCTCCCACCATCAGGGTCGGCTCATACGGCTAGGAGACAGGGTCAGAATTAGGGATTGATAGGAGGTGACCTGCTCCCTGATTCCTGTCCTGGCCTTGCATCGATCATCCTTCTTTTGGCACCGCACGGCTGAGGGTTTCCCCCACCTTCAGCCGTGACAGATGTGGAGGACGATGAGGTCCTCGGTCCCACATGGAATCAAGGTCATGCGAGTGACCTGTGTGGTTCGGAGGAAGAGGCGGTGTTCGCACAGAGCCACCAGCACAGCAGAAAAGGGAGCAGGGTGCAAAAGCGGTCCGCTCGACAGTACGCCTGCTATTGCCCACTGCAGCAAGGGACCGAGCACACCAAAGCCAGCTCCAAGGAGTTCCCTGGCATGGCAGTTCTTCAGACAATGTGCTGATGACAAGACACGAGTGGTTTTCACGCTGTGCAATCAGAGCCTGAAGCGAGGCATAAACGTTCTCAACCTGGGTCACCAAGCATCTCCACAATGTCCCACGGAAGAGGTCCGCTCGCCATCTCCCAAACACTGGAGCGAAAGAGGAAGTACCCCACTACCCACCCACGATTCCTGGTCCTGAATGCCAGCATTTCAAAATTACTGGCCTTTGAAATGCTGTCATTCTGTCTTGTGGAGACGGAGAATCTTAAAAGCCTTATGGCGGTGGCTGTCCCACAGTACGTCGTGCCCAGCCGCCACTATTTTTCCAGGCGTGCCATCCTTTCCCTGCACAACCAAATGGGGGACACAATCAGGTGTGCACTGCGCAACGCTATTTGTGACAAGGTGCACCTCACTACGGATACGTGGACAGCAGGTAGTTTTATAACTTATCTGTTTGGGGGACAAACCCCACACCGCGCAGGAGCTGTGGACAGGCCTTGAACAACAGACCGATGAGTGGTTGGTGCCAGTGAGCCTCAAGCCCGGCCTGGTGGTGTGCGATAATGGGCAAAATCTCGTAGCAGCTCTGGGACTAGCCGGTTTTACGCACAACCCTTGCCTGGCTCATTTGCTGAATTTGGTGGTGCAGAGATTCCTTAAAAATTACACCGATATGTCAGAGCTGCTGCATAAAGTGCGGGCTGTCTGTGCGCGCTTTTGGCATTCTCACCCTGCTGCTGCTCGCCTGTCAGCACTGCAGCGGAATTTCGGGCTTCCCGCTCACCGCCTCATATGTGATGTGCCTACAAGGTGGAACTCCACCTTGCACATGCTGGCCAGACTGTGCGAGCAGCAGCAGGCGACAATGGAGTTTCAGCTGCAGCACGCACGGGTGAGTCGCTCTGCAGAAAAGCACTACTTAACCACCAATGAATGGGGGCCTCCATGCGAGACCTGTGTTCCTTGTTGCGCTGTTTGGAGTACTTCACCAACATGGCCAGTGCTGATAATGCCGTTCTCAGCGTTACTATCCCACTTCGATGCCTCCTTGAAAAAACGCTGCTGGCGATGATGGAAGAGGATGTGGCAAAGGAGGAGGAGGAAGAGGGATCATTTCATAGGGTTTCCGGCCAGTCATTCACAAGTGGCTCCGAGGGTGGGTTCCTGCACCCACAAATGCTAGGGACACTATTGTCCAGTCAGGGCACAGTTCTGGAGGGTGACGAGGTGGAGGATGAGGTTGTGGAGATGGAGGAGGAGGAACCATGTTCACAGCAGGGTGGCACCCAAACCAGCTCATGGCCATCACTGGTGCATGGCTGTGGGGATACAGAGGACACAGACGATACACCTCCCACAGAGGACAGCTTTTCGTTGACTCTGGGCAGCCTGGCACACATGAGCGATTACATGCTGCAGTGTCTCTGCAACGACCGCCGAGTTTCCCACATTCTAACTTGTGCTGATTACTGGGTGGCCACGCTGCAGGATCCCCGTTACAAGGACAATGTACCGTCCTTAATTCCCTCACTGGAGCGTGATCATAACATGCGCGAGTACAAGCGCACGCTGGTAGACGCGCTGCTAGTGGCATTCCCACCTGACAGCGGGGGCACAGTGGAAGCACAAAGCGAAGGCAGAGGAGGAGGAAGAGGTCGCCAATGCAGCTGGCGCACCGCAAGCACCTCAGAAGGTAAGGTTAGCATGGCCGAAATGTGGAAAAGCTTTGTCAGCACGCCACAACAACCAGCACCACCAGTTGATATGGAACGTCTTAGCAGGAGGCAGCATTTCACCAACATGGTGGAGCAGTATGTCTGCACACGCCTACACGTACTGAATGACGGGTCTGCCCCCTTCAACTTCTGGGTCTCCAAATTGGGCACATGGCCTGAGCTTGCCCTTTACGCCTTGGAGGTGCTGGCCTGCCCTGCCGCCAGTGTATTGTCTGAATTGCCTGTTGCCTGTTAATTTTAGGTACCTGGTGATTGTTTTGTTCCTGCATACCTACCTCATCCTGTGTTCCCTGACGATTCTATGCCTGCTCCTCCTGTACTGCGCATCTCTCCTGGTATCCTGACCCCAGCTTCCACCTGGCGATTCTTTGCGGACTCCTGTTGTACTTCGTCTCTTTCCTTGTATTTGACCTCGGCTTTTCCTGACTATTCTCTGCTCATTCCTTAGTACTGCGTAGCTCTCTAGGTATTGACCCGGTCCGTTCACGTTCCGTTATTTGTCTTGTCTGTCTTCCCAGCACGTATCCTAAGTTAGGGACTGCCGTCTAGTTGTCCCCTGTCATTAGGACTTGCGAGGCAAGTAGGCAGGGCCAGGGTTGAGGGTGGAGCGCAGTGGTCACTATCCTCCCCCCTGTGTGTAGTGTACGTTACAGTCACACTTCTGCTTTAATAATTTGTCCCACATTTCCGCTTCATCCCATTGCAGCCATTTACCTCTTTTGGATGAGGTCTCCCTTTCTCACGCTCCCTCTCTGGTGGAGAACCCTGATTCACCAATAACCGTGATCAACATGGTAGGCTCAGAAAAGAACATCGAAAGTTGGTTCCACGATGGAGAGGGAGCGTGAGAAAGAGAGACCACATCCAAGGGAGATAAATGGATAAAAAAAAATTGGGATCGAGCGGAAATAGGAGAAAAGTTACTGAAGCACAAATATGGGACAAATTATTGAAGCGCAAATGTGGAACAACTTGTTAAAGTTTAAGAGTTGAACGAAAGGAGGTGGCGCACATCAATTAAAGAAGAATTTAGAATGTAACAGACAAATTTATGATATTTTTTTAACCTGTCTACTACGTATAGCAGTGGTATATCACACCCAATAATTGGTGAATCTCACCCGAAAATGTAACAGACAAAGTATTGAAATTACATAAAATAAAATACGCACAAATAAAAAAACTAAATTTAGATTTATGAGGTGGAGGTCCATATGGAGTAGGAGTTTGAGGATACGGTGCACGTAGCGGTGTAGGTGGAAGCAGCGTTGGAGGAGGATGAGGCTGCCAACACTGGTTCTTGGTTTTGATTGAAAAAACAAATATTGGGTACACTCCAAAATATCCAAAATACAAGAATGAGCAATTGCCCTGCAGTATAACAATGACTGGTTAAGGCCGGTATACATGTCTATTCTGCACAAGGTACAGACAAGTCCTGTGGGATCCATGCCTGGTTCTTTTTAATGAACGTGAGCTTGTCCACATTGACTGTAGACAGGCGGCTGCGCTTGTCTGTGATAACGCCCCCTGCCTTGCTAAACACATTTTCAGATAATACACTGGCTGCAGGGCAGGCCAGCACCTCCAAGGCATAAAGGGCAAGCTCAGGCCATGTGCCCAATTTGGAGACCCAGAAGTTGAATGGGGCAGACCCATCATTCAGTACATGTAGGCGTGTGCACACATACTGCTCCACCATGTTGGTGAAATGCTGCCTCCTGCTAAGACGTTCCATATCAGCTGGTGGTGCTGGTTGTTGTTGCGTGCTGACAAAGCTTTTCCACATTTTGGCCATGCTATCCCTGCCTTCTGAGGTGCTGGTGGTGCCCCAGCTTCATTGGTGACCTCTTCCTCCTCCTCTGCTTTCACCTTATGCTTCCACTGTGCCCCCGCTGTCAGGTGGGAATACCACCAGCAGTACATCTACCAGCGTGCGCTTGTACTCGCGCATCTTAAGATCACGCTCCATTGAGGGAATTAAGGATGGTACGTTGTCCTTGTAACAGGGATCCAGCAGTGTGGCAACCCAGTAATCAGCACAAGTTAGAATGTGGGCAACTCGGTGGTCGTTGCAGAGACACTGCAGCATGTAATCGCTCATGTGTGCCAGGCTGCCCAGAGGCAACGAAAAGCTGTCCTCTGTGGGAGGTGTATCGTCTGTGTCCTCTGTATCCCCCCAGCCACGCACCAGTGATAGCGATGAGCTGGGCTGGGTGCCACCCTGCTGTGAACATGGTTCCTCCTCCTCCATCTTCGACTCCTCATCCTCCACCTCGTCATCCTCCAGAACTGTGCCCTGGCTGGACAATAGTGTGTACCAGGCGTTTGTGGGTGCAGGAACCCACCCTCGGAGCCACTTGTGAATGACTGTCCGGAAACCCTATGAAATGATCCCTCTTCCTCCTTCTGTGCCACATACTCTTCCATCATCGCCAGCAGCGTTTTTTCAAGAAGGCATAGAAGTGGGATAGTTACACTGAGAACGGTGTTATCAGCACTGGCCATGTTGGTGGAGTACTCAAAGTTACTTTGCAGTGCTGACAGGCGAGCAGCAGCAGGGTGAGAATACCGAAAGCGTGCACAGACGGCCCTACTTTATGCACCAGCTCTGACATATCATGGTAATTTTTAAGGAATCTCTGCACCACCAAATTCAGCACATGAGCCAGGCAAGGGATGTGCGTCAAACTGGCTAGTTCCAGAGCTGCTACGAGATTTTGCCCATTATCGCACACCACCAGGCCGGGCTTGAGGCTCACTGACACCAACCACTCATCGGTCTGTTGTTCAAGGTCCGTCCACAGCTCCTGTGCGGTTTGTCCCCCAAACAGATACGTTTTAAAACTGCCTACTGTCGTTTACCCCTGGCTGTGCTGAAGTTAGTGTGGAAGGTGTTACGCTGACCGGATGAGGAGTCGGTAGAGGATGATGAAGCGGAGTAGGAGGAGAAAGCAGCAGGAGGCAAACTGAAGTGCACTACAATCCTCGGTGGTGGAAGGACATGCTATAAACTGCTATCCGCCTCAGGCCCAGCCACCACTGCATTTACCAAGTGTGCTGTTATGGAGATATAACGTCCCTGACCGTGCTTACTGGTCCACGTATTTGTAGTGAGGTGCAACTTGCACACCTGATTTTGTCCCTCCCTTGGTTGTGCAGGGAAGGGATGGCTCGCCTGGAAAAGTAGTGGCGGTTGGGCACGACGTACTGTGGGACAGCCACCGCCATAAGGCCTTTAAAACTCTCCATCTCCACCAGACGGAATGACAGCATTTCAAAGGCCAGTAATTTAGAAATGCTGGCATTCAGGGCTAGGGATCGCGGGTGGGTAGGGGGGTACTTCCTCTTCCTCTCCATTGTTTGGGAGATGGAGAGCTGATTGCTTCCGTGGGACATTGTGGAGATGCTTGGTGACCCAGGTGTTGGTGTTGCTGGCAGATCCTCTGTTTGTGGGGTGGCAGGTGGCACTGTCACTCCAGAGGTGGATGAAGAGGCCGAGACTGCAGCAGAAGAGGAAGCAGGAGGAGCCAGAGATCTTTCTTGGTTTTTGAGGTGTCTACTCCACTGCAGCTCATGCTTTGCACTTGAATGCCTGGTCATGCAGGTTGTGCTCAGGTTGAGAACGTTTATGCCTCGCTTCAAGCTCTGATTGCACAGCGTGCAAACCACTCGTGTCTTGTTGTCAGCACATTGTCTGAAGCACTGCCACGCCAGGGAACTCCTTGGAGATGACTTTGGTGTGCTCGGTCCCTTGCTGCAGTGGGCAGTAGCAGGCGTACTGTCTAGGTGATGGCCGCTCTGCTTTTGCAC
Organism: Bufo bufo; assembly: GCF_905171765.1. NCBI lineage: Eukaryota > Metazoa > Chordata > Amphibia > Anura > Bufonidae > Bufo > Bufo bufo. The sequence continues at coordinate 628,495,701 of NC_053389.1, read as the reverse complement.
CCTGCTCCCTCCTCTGCCATGCTGGTGGCTCTGTGCGACCACCGCCTCTTCCTCCGAACCACATCATCTTCCACCCAGTCTTCCCCCCCTGCCCTCCTTGTCAGTCTGCACACTTTCGAAAGCCCCAGCAGTTGGCACCTGTGTTTCGTCATCGTCCTCCCATGTATTCATCTTGAAACATAAGTGGTTGGGCATCGGTGCACTTAATCTCTTCCACTTATGGAGCAGGGATAGGTGGATGGCCCTGGGAAACCCTGTTAACAGTGTCATCAAAAAGCAGAAGAGACTGCTGCATGACTTGGGGCTCACACTGCTTGGCTGATTTGCAAGGGGGTGAGGTGAAAGACTGATGGACATCGGCTGCGGGTGCCAACTCTGATCTTTCAGCAGGAGACTGGGTGGGAGACAATGTGAAGGAACTGGAGGCACTGTCAGCAACCCAATCTACTATCACCAGTACTTTTTCTGGCCTCGCCATTCGTAGAGCCGCATTAGGCCTGACCAAATACCGCTCCAGGTTCTGTCGCCTACTCACACTTGAGGAAGGGGTTTCACTTGTGCGTGTAGCTCGCACAGATCAACCACGTCCTCTTCCTGCAACAGGAGCTCCACCAGCAGCACCACGACCTGGGCCATGTCCCTTATTTGACGCTCTCCTCATATTTCTCAAATTTAGGATCTTGCCCTAAATCGGTGTTTAATTAATAGCACAATAAAACGACAGTATGTAAATAAGTTTTTTTGCACAAAATGGCTGTTTTTCAAATAACTGAATAGAACCACAATATCTAAAGTGTGTATCTCACAATGACATATGCAGCAAAGGCTGCAAAATTCAGTTTTTGGCCCGAAATTGGTGTTTGTTTAATAACAGAATATGGCAGCAGTATATAAACCTTGAATTTCACACGTTCGGGGCAAGGGCTGTAAACTTGTGTATTTTGCCTAAAAAGGGTGTTTTATTAATAGAACATAACCACAGTATTTAAAGGGTGTATCTCACACGTCCTGATCCAGACTTGGCCGCAATTAAAGTTTTTTTGCCCAAAATGGCTGTTTTTCAAATTATTAAATAGAACCACAGTATCTAATAGGTGTATTTCACACGTACTGATCCAGACTAGGCCGCAATTAAAGTTTTTTGCCCAAAATGGTTGTTTTTCAGATATCTGAATAGAACCACAGTATCTAAAGTATGTATCTCACAATGACATATGCAGCAAAGGCAGAATATGACAGCAGAATTTCACACTTTCGAATGCAGCAATGGCTGTAAAATTGTGTATTTTTCCAAAAAGAGGTATTTTATTAATAGAAGAATATAACCACAGTATCTAAAGGGTGTATCTCACACGTCCTGATCCAGACTAGGCTGGAATTTAAGTTTTGTGCACAAAATGGAATTTTTTTTTAAATAACTGAATATAACCACATTTTCTAAAGTGTGTATCTCACAATGACATATGCAGCAAAGACTGCAAAATTTTTATTTTTTTACCCAAAACGGGTGTTTGTTTAATAACTGAATATGACAGCAGTATATAACCCTTGAATATCACACGTGCTGATGCAGCAAGGGCTGTAAAATTGTGTATTTTGCCAAAAAAGGGTGTTTTTAAAAACCCAAAAAATTATGGCTGTTGTTTTTTCAAAGCCAGAAAATTATTTAAAAAAATTAAAACTTGTTTATAGCAATAACAGATGCAGCATGGGCAGCAATATTAAGTATTTTGCAAAAAAGGGTTGTTTTTTTTATAACAGAATATGAAAGCTGTATATAACGATTGAATTTCACACGTGCAGATGCAGCTAGGGCTGTAAAATAGTGTATTTTGCACAAAAAGGGTGTTTTTAAAAACCCTGAGAATTATAGCTGTATTTCTAGCTTAAATTGCACACTGACTAATCCTGCAAAGGAACCAGATGTTGGATATTGCCAAAAAAGGGTGTATTTTTTAAAACCAGATTATTAGTGCAGTATTTCAAGCTTGGATTTGAATGTCACAAAAGCTCAGATGCAGTGCTGGTGCACTGAGCTTGCATGAAATGGCCGCCGCCGCCCACCTAACTAACAGACGGATAAAAGTTATTTTTTTCTGTCACTGGGCTCAGGGCAGGGTAAAAAGATTGTGCACTGCACCCACACAACTAAATGTATGTAAATCGCTGAGTTAAATTGGAGTTCTGATCACAGATTCTGTCCTATTCTCTCCCTAAAAGCACCAGCAGCATCCTCTCCCTACACTAGTAACAGCAGAGTGAGGTGCAACGCTACATGACTCCAGCTTATATAGAGGCTGGGTCACATGCTGCACTGGCCATTCACAGCCATGTGATGGCTTCTAAGGTCACACAGTTAAACACTTGTTGATTGGCTGCTCTGCAACCTTTCAAAAAGTGCTAAGAAATCGCTGAACACCAAACTCGAAACCAAACTTTTACTGAAATGTTCGGGTTCGGGTTCGGGTCCGGGGTCCAAAAATCCTAAAGTTCGGTACGAACCCGAACTTTACAGTTTGGGTTCGCTCAACCGTACCCAGTGACATTCCCTATAATTTATTATTAATCATTCAAATAACAGGGCATCTGTTTTGTTATTTTCTGTCCTGTTTTGTTATTTTCTCGTCACTACCTCCCTGAATTGGGAGTGGGTAATTGCCGCGCGCCCCCTCCTTTCCTTCAATTCTTCAGTTTTAATAGCTTCTTCCACATTTCCGCTCGATCACAATTAAATTTCATCCATTGATCTCCCTTGGATTTGATCTCTCTTTCTCACGCTCCCTCTCCAGCGTGGAACCCTGATTCGCCGCTGTCCGCGATCAACATGGTAGGCGCAGAAAAGAACATCGAAAGTTGATGGAGCAGATATCCAATTGGATCGTGAACATCACGGGGACGTGCGACATGGTGGGGCAGTATGTGTGCACATGCCTACATGTACTGACTGATGGTTTGTCACAGCCAGACAGCTGAGAAGCGCTCACAGGAGCTTCTCAGATCTTCCTCCTTGAATTTCTTTGTTTTGGTTTAGTTTCTCATCTCGTTAGTCTATCTCAGCTGTCATGCAGTTGGACTGATTGCTACCCTTTAAGTTCCTCCCCATAATGCAGTAGTGTGCGGCTGATACAACTTCCTGGAGTGTGTGTGCATGCTGTTCCCAGTTCCCAGTTCCCAGTTCCCAGTCCTCAGTCGTCAGTCGTCTGCAAGATAAGTGCTGTTTATGTATTTATGATTTTGTCTTTTCTGGATCCAGGTAACCCTGACTCCCTCCGTGTCAGTGTAGGGAGCCGGTGGTTGTGTCCCTTCACTATTGTAGGGTCTTCAGGTAATAGATAGCCGAGGAACGTGGATATGCGGCCATCCACCTTTGGGGTGTTCGCATAGGCTGAGCAGTGAGGGAGAGCGGCAGGTCTATTGCAGGGGTCTCCCTTTGTTCCTTAGTTGTGGATCCAGAGAGACATTGTTTATATGGTATTGTCTTGTTTCCTGTACACCATCCGTGACATTATCAGCCGCCAAAACCGTCTCAAGCATGGATCCGGTTTCACTTTTGGCTGAACGCCTCCAGGGTCTTTCTTTGGAGGTAGCTGATCTCCGTAGGATTTTTTCTCAGTTTCAAGTGACCGGTTCAGCTTGCGTTCATGGAGTTTGTGCTGAGCCCAAGATCTCGCTCCCGGATACGTTCTCTGGGGGTAGTGAGAATTTTGTGCGTTTTAAAGAGGCTTGCAAACTCCATTTTCGCCTTCTTCCCCATTCTTCTGGTGATGAAGAACGGAGGGTGGGGATCATTGTATCGCTGCTCAGGGGTAACGCTCAGTCTTGGGCCTTTTCGCTACCGGAGGGGGCACGGCCCCTCCGCTCAGTGGATGAATTCTTTTTAGCCCTGGGTCAGATATATGATGATCCGGATCGTATTGCTCTGGCTGAGTCTAGACTACGTCTGTTATGCCAGGGTAAACAATCCGCAGAGATATACTGCTCAGAATTTCGGAGATGGGCAGCTGATACTGGTTGGAATGATGCTGCACTCCGAAGTCAATTTTGCCATGGTCTTTCAGAGGGATTGAAAGATGCATTTTCCTTTCATGAGAGGCCTATCTCCTTGGACTCTGCTATGTCTCAGGCCGTTCGTATTGACAGGCGTCTTAGGGAGAGACGAGAGATCTCTCCTTCCTGTCCTACTCAGTCCCGGAACAGTGCAGCGGTCTCATTCTGTGCGCAGGAGTCTCAGTCGCTGTCAGCCCCTTCTGAGCAGGAGCCCATGCAGCTGGGGTTGATTGCCTCTGACAATAGAAGATTCAGCCCGCATGGGAGGGTTTGTTTTTGTTGTGGAGGTATAAATCATTTGGCAAATGTTTGTCCCTCTAGGAGATTCAGGCAGTTTTCTGGGAGTAATAAAGAGACAAAAAGGAAAAAATCTTTTAAAAATGTTCCGTCTGTTACTATTGGCAGGGTTGAGGCGGAAATTGAAGGTTTTCCGTTTGCTTGTAGTTCCCGTTTTGTCCTGCCTGCTAGGGTGGCGCTAGAGAGCAAGAGCATTTTTTGTGAGATTTTTGTGGATAGTGGAGCAGCTGTCAACCTCATTGATAATCAATTTGCAATAACTCATGGTTTCCAGGTATGCACTTTGGGAAAGGATATTCCTGTTTTTGCTATTGATTCAGCTCCACTTTCTCAGAAATCATTAAAGGGCATAGTTCACAATATCCGTTTAATTGTGAGTGATGCTCATGTTGAGGATGTGTCATGTTTCGTCCTTAGCGGTTTGCCTACTCCTCTAGTGTTGGGGCTACCCTGGCTCACTAAACATAACCCCACCATTGATTGGCAAGCGAGGCAAATAAATGGTTGGAGTAACTTTTGCAGAGAGAATTGCCTCATAACATCTGTTTCTGAGGTTTCTACTAAGACTGTACCACCTTTCCTCTCTGAATTTTTGGATGTCTTCTCTGAGAGTGGAGTTCAGGGTTTACCTCCGCACAGGGAGTATGATTGCCCTATTAATCTCATCCCAGGCGCCAAGCTGCCTAAATCTCGTTTATACAATCTCTCCCAACCTGAGAGGGTCGCTATGCGGGCTTATATCTCTGAGAGTCTGAGAAAAGGACACATACGACCCTCGAAGTCACCTGTTGCCGCTGTTTTTTTCTTTGTTAAGAAAAAAGATGGTTCTTTAAGACCTTGTCTGGATTTCAGGGAGCTGAACAGTATCACTATTCGTGATCCTTATCCGCTTCCTCTGATCCCGGACCTGTTCTTTTAACTGGGAATCTGTAGGGGAAGATTTGTGACCAGACTCAAGAGTCTGTATTTTTTTTAGGGTTTCGTCTATGTCTTTGTCATGTAATTTTTTACTATAGGACCCAATATTGATAAAATGGCCCCTTATAACCGGTTTATGGGCGTCCCAGAGGGTGTTAAAAGAGATATCAGTACCTTCATTCAGAGAGAAGTAGTCTGCAAGATGCTTGGAGATTTGGTCTACTAGATCTGGGGAACCTAGTAAAGTCTCATTTAATCGCCACTTAAAACATGAGGTATTTTTTGCGGGCGCTAATATCTTAATAAATATGGGGGAGTTATCTGACAAGTGAATTGAACCTATTGAAGCTGCACTACATAGGTGGAGATGTTCCTTAGAAAGAAAAAAGTAGTCCAGACGGTGATATGTGCCGTGTACTGGAGAGTAAAAAGTGTAGTCCTGGGTGTTGGGGTGGAGAGAGCGCCAGGAATCAATCAGATGAAGATCCCAGAGGGTTTTCCTAACCAATTTAAGAGATTTGTGGGAATGGGATGACTTGTGTGAAGATACGTCAAGTTTTGGGAACAGGGCTACATTCAAATCTCCTCCCATTATCACAATCCCCTCTTTAAAAGGATTGATAATCGTGGCTAAACTTGCTATCCATTGGGATTGGTTAGAATTAGGACCATAGATATTAATAAAGGAGTAAATTTGTTGGCCTATGGAACCTTTAATCAGCAAGTACCTTCCCTCGGGGTCTGAAACTTGGTCAGTGAGCTTAAATGGGATTTTTTTGTGGAACCCTATGCTAATCCCACTTGATGACGAGGAATTTCCCCCACAATGATACCAATTAGAGTAATAGGAGTACTGCATATTAGGGTAACGATTGAAGCGGAAGTGCGTCTCCTGGAGGAACACCACCTCGGCCTTGGCTTTTCTTAGAATGGCAAAGACCTGACTCCTTTTGGAAGGGGAGTGAAAGCCCTTGACGTTGTAAGAAGCAATATGTAAATCAGCCATGTATTATGTTGTAAGTGTGGTTACCTTTAAACCGATGATGTCTCCTCCAGGAGGGCAAGAGGGTATCATGTGATCTCTTCTCTAGCTGTAAAGGCAGGGTCATGGTGCAACAAAGATTGCTTATTACATATAGGAGTGTCTCATACCTTGGGGAAAGAACAGGACAAAGAAGTAAAACAGAACATAGTAAAAAAGACAAGTAAGAACTAAACGTAGTAGCTGTTGCTACACACATAAGGGGGGAGTGTGGTCTTGTGACCAAAAGAGAGGATGTATAACACTCAAAGATCATATTAAGTTTCAGGGAGAGTGGATCTGCATAAAATACAGAGCAGAAAAATATACATTAGCAGTGTAATCATTAATAGAAGGTTATTAGCAATGGCATATTTAGATCTGCTCATAAAGAAAAGGAAAACGGTAAAACAATATTCTCATACATGCTGAGAAGGATATTACTAATTAGACTGGTGGTCCCGGGAAAGGCTTCTAGTCGTGAACTGTAGTCCTCTTTTCCTGGATTTGGATGATTTCGGAGTACGTGGAGCCTCAAATGGGATTATTTTAGGAAGATCAGGAAGGTCACTCAGATCCTGGTAAAGCTCCCAATTTTCAATTGGCAAGGGGTCGATGTTCAGGATGCTGTAAGTAGCTTGCAGGTCAGTAAAAGAAGAAATGAAGACTTTTTTCCCTAGGCAGGAGAACGAAAGTCCAAATGGATAGGACCAGCGATATATGATTTTATTAGTACGAAGCCAGTCGGTCAGGGGCTTCAGGGCTCTTCGTTTCTTCAGAGTGGAGGGGGCCAAGTCTTGATAAATCTCAAGTTTAGAGTCCTCATACGATAACTCTGTACTGTTGCGTGCTGCTTCTAGAATGGCAGACTTGACCGGGAAGTTCAGGAGTTTGCAGATAACATCCCTGGGTGGATCAGAAGGCTTGGGTTTCGGTCTTAGGGCCCTGTGTGCCCGTTCGATAACTACTTTTTGAGGGAAGTCAGGCCCCAGTAGTGAGCCACAGATAGATGTAACGGCCGCTAGTATATCCCCCGGTAAAACCGTCTCAGGGATCCCATGGAACCTCAGGTTGTTGCGGCGCCCTCTGTTTTCCTGATCCTCGATCGCGTTGTGGAGCCCATTCAGGTAAGTTGAGCATCTACTTAAGGCGTCTGATACTGCGGTATGGCGATTTAGGGACGCTGTCTGATGTACCTCTAAGGCCTCCACCCGGTCCCCGATATGTCTCACCTCCTGTCTGAACGCCGTAATTTCTGAGAGGATAGGTTCCATAACCCTACTCAGGGCCCGGTCCAGGTATTTTCTGGTAAGAGGGAGATCTGAACTGGCCTGCAATTCTTCATCTTCGCTTTCCCCCTCCGATAGGACTGGAGCGCGCTTCTGTGCTTTAGACTGCGGTGTCGGCGCCATCTTGGTTTCTCTCTGAGCTACCGTTGCTGCTGCTTTTTTAAGAAATTTCTCCATGTCACCAGGAGGAACTTGGCCTTTGGAGGTGCTGGAATGATCCCCTTGCTTCGGGTTACCGATTTTGACCATTCTCACCCAGTAGTGCTAATGATTGCTTGTGTTACACATGATCCTCTTAGGAGAGCAGTGAACTACGCAGCCATCTCTGTCCGGCGCTAGCTCCGCCCCCCCATCCCGGACCTGTTTAACCAGGTTGTTGGGGCTAAAGTCTTTTCCAAATTAGACCTAAGAGGGGCATACAACCTGGTTAGGGTCAGAGAAGGAGACGAATGGAAGACGGCTTTCAATACCCCTGAGGGCCATTTTGAGAATTTGGTTATGCCTTTTGGTTTGATGAATGCCCCAGCCGTTTTTCAGCATTTCGTCAACAGCATTTTTTATCATTTAATGGGAAAATTTGTATTAGTGTATTTGGATGACATTTTGATTTTTTCTCCTGATTTCAAGACTCATAAGGAACACTTACGTCAGGTCTTGCTCATCCTGCGGGAGAATAAATTATACGCGAAACTGGAAAAATGTGTGTTTGCGGTTCCAGAAATCCAATTTCTGGGGTTTCTTGTCTCCGCTTCTGGTTTTCGCATGGACCCCGAGAAGGTCCGCGCTGTGCTTGAGTGGGAGCTTCCTGAGAATCAGAAGGTGCTGATGCGTTTTTTGGGCTTTGCCAATTATTACAGGAAATTTATTTTGAATTATTCCTCTGTTGTTAAACCACTCACTGATATGACCAGAAAGGGGGTAGATTTTTCTTCCTGGTCGGTAGAGGCGCGTAAGGCCTTTTCTAATATCAAGGAGAGTTTTGCTTCCGCTCCCATCCTAGTACAACCTGATATTTCGTTACCCTTCATAGTTGAGGTTGATGCTTCTGAGGTAGGGGTGGGTGCGGTCTTGTCTCAGGGTTCCTCTCCTGCCAAATGGCAACCGTGTGCATTTTTCTCAAAGAAACTCTCCTCCGCAGAGAGAAATTATGATGTGGGAGATAGGGAATTGTTGGCCATCAAGTTGGCTTTTGAGGAATGGCGCCATTGGCTAGAGGGAGCCAGACACCCTATTACCGTGTTTACTGACCATAAAAATCTGGCCTACTTGGAGTCAGCCAAGCGTCTGAACCCGAGACAGGCCAGATGGTCTTTGTTCTTTTCAAGGTTTAATTTTGTTGTTACGTTCCGCCCTGGGGTTAAGAATGTGAAGGCAGATGCCCTGTCACGTTGTTTTCCGGGAGGTGGGAATTTTGAAGACCCGGGTCCCATTTTGGCTGAAGGTGTGGTGGTCTCTGCTCTTTTTCCTGAATTGGAGGCAGAGGTGCAGGCAGCCCAGTCAGAAGCTCCTGATCTTTGTCCTCCTGGGAGGTTGTTTGTGCCTCTCGCTTTGAGACACAAGATTTTTAAAGAACACCACGACACGGTCCTTGCTGGGCACCCGGGGGCAAGAGCCACACTGGATCTCATCGCTCGGAGATTCTGGTGGCCTGCGCTTCGTAAGTCGGTTGAGGGTTTTGTGGCAGCTTGCGAGACTTGCGCTCGTGCCAAGGTCCCTCATTCACGGCCATCAGGTCCTCTCCTTCCTTTGCCCATTCCTTCCCGTCCTTGGACACATCTGTCCATGGACTTCATAATGGACTTGCCTCGTTCCTCAGGGAAGTCTGGGATTCTGGTGGTGGTGGACCGTTTTAGCAAAATGGTGCATTTTATCCCTTTTCCTGGTTTGCCCAATGCTAAGACGCTGGCGCAGGCATTTATTGACCACATTGTCAAATTGCATGGGATTCCTTCAGACATAGTCTCTGATAGGGGCACGCAGTTTGTTTCCAGATTCTGGAAGGCTTTCTGTTCTCGCTTGGGTGTTCGGTTGTCATTCTCTTCTGCTTTCCATCCGCAGTCGAATGGCCAGACAGAGCGCGTCAATCAGAATCTGGAGACATATCTGCGCTGTTTTGTGGCGGAGAATCAGGAGGATTGGTGTTCTTTTTTGTCCCTTGCTGAGTTTGCTTTAAATAACCGTCGTCAGGAGTCCTCTGATAAGTCACCATTTTTTGGTGCATATGGGTTCCATCCGCAGTTTGGGACTTTCTCGGGAGAGGGCTCTTCTGGTTTGCCTGATGAGGACAGATTCTCCTCGTCTTTGTCATCTATTTGGCAAAAGATTCAGGATAATCTAAAGATCATGAGTGAGAGATATAAGCGTGTGGCGGATAAGAGACGTGTGCCTGGTCCGGACCTGAATGTTGGTGATCTGGTGTGGTTGTCTACCAAGAATATCAAATTGAAGGTTCCCTCCTGGAAGTTGGGTCCTAGGTTTATTGGGCCTTACAAGATCCTGTCTGTCATCAATCCTGTTGCCTACCGTCTTGATCTTCCTCAGACTTGGAAGATCCATAATGTTTTTCATAAGTTCTTATTGAAACCTTATGTTCAACCTATTGTACCCTCGCCTTTGCCTCCTCCTCCGATTATGGTTGATGGAAATCTTGAATTTCAGGTCTCTAGGATTGTGGATTCATGTCTTGTCCGTGGTTCCCTCCAGTACCTCGTTCATTGGGAGGGTTATGGTCCTGAGGAGAGGATGTGGGTCCCAATGACGGACATTAAGGCCTCTCGTCTCATCAGGGCTTTCCATAGGTCCCATCCTGAGAAGGTGGGCTCTGAGTGTCCGGAGTCCACTCCTAGAGGGAGGGGTACTGTCACAGCCAGACAGCTGAGAAGTGCTCACAGGAGCTTCTCAGATCCTCCTCCTTGAATTTCTTTGTTTTGGTTTAGTTTCTCATCTCGTTAGTCTATCTCAGCTGTCATGCAGTTGGACTGATTGCTACCCTTTAAGTTCCTCCCCATAATGCAGTAGTGTGCGGCTGATACAACTTCCTGGAGTATGTGTGCATGCTGTTCCCAGTTCCCAGTTCCCAGTTCCCAGTCCTCAGTCCTCAGTCGTCAGTCGTCTGCAAGATAAGTGCTGTTTATGTATTTATGATTTTGTCTTTTCTGGATTCAGGTGACCCTGACTCCCTCCGTGTCAGTGTAGGGAGCCGGTGGTCGTGTCCCTTCACTATTGTAGGGTCTTCAGGTAATAGATAGCCGAGGAACGTGGATATGCGGCCATCCACCTTTGGGGTGTTCGCATAGGCTGAGCAGTGAGGGAGAGCGGCAGGTCTATTGCAGGGGTCTCCCTTTGTTCCTTAGTTGTGGATCCAGAGAGACATTGTTTATTTGGTATTGTCTTGTTTCCTGTACACCATCCGTGACATGGTTCTGCCCCCTGCAGCTTCTGGTTCTCCAAATTGGGCACATGGCCTGAGCTTGCCCTTTACACCTTGGATGTGCTGGCCTGCCCTGCAGCCAGTGTATTGTCTGAACTTGTGTTTAGCACTACTGGAGGGGGTTATCACAGGTTATATTTCCCAATGTTTTGGGGTGGACCCTAATAAAAAAATAAAATAAATTTAGCCTGTCCTGTTTAATTCCTGTAAAACGGCATTCGGTTAATTGTATTGCTATGTATTGTAAACTGCAATGTTTACTATGTTAAATGCATTGCTTTTCTGTCCCTCCTCCATCTCCCATCAGCCCTTGCTATTGTCTGGCCCTACCCTTCCTTGTACCATAATCTTCTATGTGCCCTATTGTATGCAAATGAGGCTGTTGGGGAGTTTAAAGTAGGTGTGCTGTGTCTAAATAAAGTTAGTTCTGCTCCTGATGCTGTGTGTCGTCCCGTCATTGGGATTGCTGTTGAGATATTATTGGATTACTTTGCCTGCTGGAATTACTACTCTATGGATTTATAAGACTTGTTCCTGAGCCTCTATGGGATCTTAAGTGGAGATTCGCTGTGGAATATCAGCTCTCCGCTACATTGGTTGGCAGCGCTGGGATCCAGACTCACAGAGGAACAAGGATTAATGGAGATTGATTACTCCACTTTAAAACGATCCACACTTAAAGATCTTCTGGAAGCAAGAGGTATTTCAGCCAGCAACAAAACAAAGGCAACACTTATCTCTGAAATAATGGCAGAAATCCGAACAGAGGATGATTCGGTCACTGCACAGAGGGACGAGACAGACGGAACAGAGCAAGCAGAGTTTCAAAGGCAGCTCCAATTCAGATTGTCATTTTATGGGGAGAACCCACCAGTGGAAATTATCTCCAAGACAAGGACAGAGGTTCAAGAATTTATAACGCAGCAAAGGAGACCACAAACACCAAGCCCAGCAGTGTCTATGGTGCAAGAGGGTAAGCCAAAAATTCTATACCTGGCATTTAAAATGTATGTAGAAGCGGAGGAAGATATAGATGCATTCCTCAAAAACTTTGAAACTTTTGAGACTATGCACGTTACATAAAATACATATGGAAGATTGGGTACCCATCTTAGCAGGACGGTTAACTGGGAGGGCAGCTGAAGCCTACTGTACGATACCAGATACAGAAATTAGGAATTACAGCCTTGTCAAAGAGGTTATCCTGGCCCGATATGCTATGACACCAGAGGCATACCGGAGACGGTTCAGGCAATTGAAAAAAGCAGAAAAAGACTTGCATGCAGAATGGGCTTGCCATTTACAAAGGGCAGCCCTCGGATGGGTACAGGCGAACCAGGCACGGTCCATGGAGGACCTATTACAAATGCTGCTACTAGAACAGTTCTATGATGGGATACCTGAAGACCTGCAGGAATGGGTGAGAGACGGTAATTCCACGTCTATCACAGAAGCAGCTAAAAAGGCTGATGACTATATGGATGCCCGCAGGCAGCACAAGCTTGTGGGTGTTAAACCAGCTGTGCGACCTCTAGGGGGAAACCAATTTTCAGCTAGCACCAACACACCACTGAGACCACTACCCCCACCAGCTCCTATAGCGGCTCAACGGAGGTTTCGCCCACCCTCCTCTGTGCAATGCCACCAGTGCCAGAGGTGGGGACACTACAAGCGGGAATGCCCGCAGCTTAGAGACCGATCCACCTGGATCCGACCAGGACCACCACCACCACCGAGAGCAGCAGCACACCACTATCAGGAGGAGACACCCACCGCTTATGGCTCTGCAGTTCCAGTCACCACTATAGAACAATGGGAAGTACTCCACGAAGCCAACCCACTACAAGCACAGGCGGATAATCGGCAGCACCACAGGCAAACAGTATACCTGGAGGGGAAACCTATGCAGGGACTCAGAGATTCGGGAGCAACCATAACCTTGGTCCAAAGCCACTTGGTCACGGACAAAGCTAAAACCAATAGGACTGTGGCTGTCAGGGTTGCTGGGGGAGCCGTATATCGGCTGAATACAGCAAGGGTTCATTTGCATTGGGGTGCGGGGTCAGGGACTGTGGAGGTGGTGTTGATGCCCCAATTACCCGCAGAGGTGATACTGGGAAATGACCTGGGAAAGCTCACATCTGCGTTTGAGCCGCAAACCACAACCACTGAGGAAGCACATCCAGTGGTCACCAGGCAACAGGCCCGCACCCAGGACTACAACACACTGCCGGAGGTCCAGGTAAGACAACCTTTCCCTTCCCTAGACTGTGTCCCTTGGGCCCCACCTGACGAATTTGCGGCAGAGGTGATCACTGACCCTACTCTACAGGTATATAGAGACAAAGTCACCTCTGACCAACCGGGGGCGGAGGGGGAAAGATTTGTATGGGATAGGCAGCTATTGTACAGGGAGTCAGACAAGCAGGTAGCTGGGTCAGACCCGATCATTATGAGACAGCTAGTTGTACCACAGAGGTACCGAGCCGAACTGCTCCGGATAGCGCATGATATTACGTTATCCGGACATTTGGGGGTCAGTCGTACTAGATATCGGCTGACCCAAAGTTTCTTTTGGCCAGGAATTAGCCATGAAGTACGCAAATATAGCAGCACCTCCGATACGTGCCAGAGGGTAGGGAAGAGGGGGGAACGGCGGAAAGCAAAGTTACACTCGCTACCTATAATCGAAGAACCGTTCCGTAGAATAGCCGTAGATATAGTAGGTCCCCTCTGGAAACCTAGCCCCTCTGGCAAGAGGTATATTTTGACGGTGGTGGATTACGCCACCCGCTACCCAGAGGCCGTAGCCTTGACAAACATCCACGCAGAAACCGTGGCAGAGGCCCTGATGCAGATTTTATCCCGGATGGGGTTACCCAGGGAGATCATCTCGGATCAGGGTACTCAATTCACTGCAGAGGTCACCCAGCACCTCTGGAAATTTTGCAAAATCAGACCTATAATCAGTGCCCCCTACCATCCTCAGACCAATAGGCTCTGCGAACGATTCAATGGCACCTTAAAACAAATGCTCCGAACCTTTGCTGAGACCCACCGAGACTGGGAACGATTCGTGCCTCACCTCCTCTTTGCTTACCGGGAGGTGCCGCAGGAATCCACAGGATTCTCCCCATTCGAATTGTTGTTCGGGAGGAGAGTAAGGGGACCGCTGGACTTAATTAGGGAGCATTGGGAGGGAGACAGGAGCGCAGACGGCACCCCCATTATACCATATGTGTTGGCACTCCGAGATCGCTTGGAAGCTCTAACCAAGACGGTAAAGGAAAACCTCCGGGCGGCTCAGACGTGCCAGCGCACATGGTACGATCGGGGCGCCAGGGACCGTAGCTTCCAGGTTGGGCAGAAAGTTTTAATTTTGAAACCTGTCCGACATGATAAGTTACAGGCCGCCTGGCAAGGCCTTTATAAAGTGGTGGAACAGAGATGTGACACCACTTATATAATTGGCCCCTGCGCAGGGACCGGAGGGCGACGCATGCTCCATGTGAACATGATGAAACCCTACCAGGAACGCTCAGAGGAGGTGACCGCTATTTGTGCACCCAGCTCTGAAGAGTTTGACAGTCTTCCCCTGCCGGATCTATTGGGGGACGGTCAGTTGTCTGGGGGATTTAGGAGAAGTTGTACTGGGGGACCGGCTGAGCCCACAGGAACGTACCGAGGTACAACAGCTGCTAAGAGAGAAGCAGGAGACTTTCTCCAATGTGCCTGGGTACACTCCTCTGGCCACTCACAGAATAGAAACCCCAGGGCAACTACCCATGCGCCAGACCCCGTACCGCATCACTGAAGCGGTGCGAGAGAATATGCGTAAGGAGATCGACGAGATGCTCCAGCTGGGGGTGATTGAGCCCTCAGACAGCCCCTGGGCATCTCCGGTAGTCCTCGTACCGAAGCGGGACGGTACGACCCGCTTCTGCGTAGACTACCGGAGGTTGAATGAAAAGACTGTATCAGACGCTTATCCGATGCCCAGGGTAGATAAACTGCTAGACCGGATGGCCAGAGGCCAATACCTCACTACTATTGATCTGTGTAAGGGGTACTGGCAGATACCCCTGGCTCCGGACGCCATCCCTAAGTCAGCCTTTGTCACCCCATTCGGCCTATACCACTTTAAGGTTATGCCATTTGGGATAAAAAAAACGCTCCGGCTACGTTCCAGCGGATGGTGGACCGACTTCTAGATGGGTTCCAGGACTACACCTGTGCCTACCTCGACAATATTGCAATTTTTAGCAATACCTGGCAGGAGCACTTGACCCATATAGGAGCGGTTCTAGACAGGATTAGGGAGGCCGGTTTGACGTTGAAACCGGCCAAATGCAGTATAGGAATGGCCGAGGTACAGTTCCTGGGCCATCGAGTGGGTTGTGGGAAACAGAAGCCAGAACCAGCCAACGTAGAGGCTGTAGCCCAATGGCCTACCCCTAGGACTAAGACTCAGGTGTTGGCATTTCTAGGGACAGCAGGATATTACAGAAAGTTTGTCCCCAATTATAGCGCCCTGGCCAAACCTCTTACTGACCTGACCCGTAAGAATCTTCCCCGCCAAGTAACCTGGACCCCGGAGTGTGAGCAGGCCTTCCAACATCTGAAAAATGCACTTATTAATGGCCCTGTCTTGGCAGCTCCCAATCCAACTAAACGTTTTCTTGTTCACACAGACGCTTCTATGTTTGGATTGGGGGCAGTGCTGAGCCAAGTTGGGGCCGATGGTGGAGAACATCCCGTGACTTACATCAGTCGCAAACTATTACCCACAGAAGTAAGCTACGCCGCCATCGAGAAGGAATGCCTGGCTGTGGTGTGGGCCCTAAAGAAGTTACAGCCGTATTTATATGGACAGGCTTTTTCCCTGCTCACGGATCACAACCCGTTAGTATGGCTGAACCGGGTGGCTGGGGACAATGCCAGGCTGCTGCGCTGGAGTTTGGCGCTGCAGCCTTTTGACTTTAATATTCAGTACCGCCCGGGCAAACAAAATGGAAAAGCTGACGGGTTGCCGAGACAAACTGATTTGGAGAAATGATCCGTGAGCACCCCGGACATCCCCAAGCCGATCCGTGCTGGATCAGACTGTGTATGCCGGCTTGTGGGCAAGGGGGAGCAGTGTAGCGGATTCTATTTTGCCTGTCCTGTTTAATTCCTGTAAAACGGCATTCGGTTAATTGTATTGCTATGTATTGTAAACTGCAATGTTTACTATGATAAATGCATTGCTTTTCTGTCCCTCCTCCATCTCCCATCAGCCCTTGCTATTGTCTGGCCCTACCCTTCCTTTTACCATAATCTTCTATGTGCCCTATTGTATGCAAATGAGGCTGTTGGGGAGTTTAAAGTAGGTGTGCTGTGTCTAAATAAAGTTAGTTCTGTTCCTGATGCTGTGTGTCGTCCAGTCATTGGGATTGCTGTTGAGATATTATTGGATTACTTTGCCTGCTAGAATTACTACTCTATGGATTTATAAGACTTGTTCCTGAGCCTCTCTGGGATCTTAAGTGGAGATTCGCTGTGGAATATCAGCTCTCCGCTACAAAAATGTATTTAAAACCAAAAAGGGGTATTGGGTGCAGACTGATGTGCTAAAAAAATTATAATTGCTTTCTCAAGGTCTGACTCTGAAGATCTTACAAATGAACTGTATTTGTTTTACTCAAAGATATTGATATTTATCAGTTTTCTTGTCCCCCCCCCCCTAAAGTAGCATCAGGAAATACAGACATATTTGCAGTTTTAAATGAACTGTTGATGGATTGTAGTGATGGATGAACATCAGCAGGGACGATTTGCGAACACGCATTCACGAGCAGATGTTCGTGAACCGCACGTTTGCGGCGGGCCCCCTTCAGTTTAATGGCAGGCGAACCTGAAAAAACTTTCAAGTCATATTTTCAGCCAGCAAACAGTTACTAGAAGTACACAAATATTGGCAAAAATTCCCACAAAAAATATGTATTTTAATCAGGGTCATTTTTATGCAAAAATGTGCCCTGCTGGAGCCTAGAAATTTTTTATTTTAGGCCACGGGAGTACGGGCCCCAAAAATTAGGCATTCAACTGACAGAAAAGAACTTGTGATTATGTGGCTGGAGGTACATTAGGCGGTCACTGGATAAAAATTGCACTGTAGGCCACTGGAGTAGAGGCCCCAAAAATTAGGCATTCACCTGACAGAAAAGAACTTGTGATTCTGTGGCTAGAGGTACATTAGCTGGTCACTTGATAAAAATTGCACTGTAGGCCACTGGAGTAGATGCCCCAAAAATTAGGCATTCACCTGACAGAAAAGGCATTTTATGCAGCTAAATATACAGTCAGGTCCATAAATATTGGGACATCGATACAATTCTAAAATTTTTGGCTCTATATACCATCACAATGTATGTGAAATGAAACAAACAAGATGTGCTTTAACTGCAGACTGTCAGCTTTCATTTGAGGGTATTTACATCCAAATCAGATGAACGATGTAGGAATTACAACAGTTTGCATATGTGCCTCCCACTTGTTAAGGGACCAAAAGTAATGGGACAGAATAATAATCATAAATCAAACTTTCACTTTTTAATACTTGGTTGCAAATCCTTTGCAGTCAATTACAGCCTGAAGTCTGGAACGCATAGACATCACCAGACGTGGGATTTCATCCCTAGCGATGCTCTGCCAGGCCTCTACTGCAACTGTCTTCAGTTCCTACTTGTTATTGGGGCATTTTCCCTTCAGTTTTGTCTTCAGCAAGTGAAATGCATGCTCAATCTGATTCCGGTCAGGTGATTGACTTGGCCATTGATTAACATTCCATTTCTGTCCCTTAAACTCTTTGGTTGCTTTTGCAGTATGAGTTCTGAAGCATTTTGCTGAATATGAGCAGATAATATTGCCCGAAACACTTCAGAATTCATCCTGCTGCTTTTATCAGCAGTCACATCATCAATAAATACAAGAGAACCAGTTCCATTGGCAGCCATACATGCTTACGCCATGACACTACCACCACCATGCTTCACTGAGGATGTGGTATGCTTAGGATCATGAGCAGTTCCTTTCCTTCTCCATACTATTCTCTTCCCATCACTCTGGTACAAGTTGATCTTGGTCTCATCTGTCCATAGGATGTTTGTTCCAGAACTGTGAAGGCTTTTTTGGATGTCGTTTGGCAAACTCTAATCTGGCCTTCCTGTTTTTGAGGCTCACCAATTGTTTACATCTTGAGGTGAACCCTCTGTATTCATTCTGGTGAAGTCTTCTCTTGATTGTTGACACACATACACCTACCTCCTGGAGAGTGTTCTTGATCTGGCAAACTGTTGTGAAGAGTGTTTTATTCACCAGGGAAAGAATTCTTTGGTCATCCAACACAGTTGTTTTCCGTGGTCTTCTGGGTCTTTTGGTGTTGCTGAGCTCACTGATGCGTTCCTTCTTAAGAATGTTCCAAACAGTTTTTTTGGCCACGCCTAATGTTTTTGCTATCTCTGATGGGTTTGGTTTGTTTTTTTCAGCCTAATGATGGCTTGCTTCACTGATAGTGACAGCTCTTTGGATCTCATCTTGAGAGTTGACAGCAGCAGATTCCAAATGCAAATAGCACACTTAAAATGAAGGAATAACACACACCTGGCCATGGAACAGCTGAGAAGCCAATTGTCCCATTACTTTTGGTCCCTTAACAAGTGGGAGGCACATATGCAAACTGTTGTAATTCCTACACCGTTCACCTGATTTGGATGTAAATACCCTCAAATTGAAGCTGACAGTCTGCAGTTAAAGCACATCTTGTTCGTTTCATTTCAAATCCATTGTGATGGTGTATAGAGCCAAAAATGTTAGAATTGTGTCAATGTCCCAATATTTATGGACCTGACTGTACATAAGACAAGGACCATTCTTTGTTGTAAGTGGTGGCGAATATGTGTGGGCTTGCATGAGGAAATTCAATTACACATGTCCTCACAGGTGTTGAATTCCTCCGAGATCCATGCCTCATTCATTTTTAGAAATGTGAGGTAGTCCACACTGTCGTGAGTTAGGCGAGTGCGCTTTTTGGTCACGATCCCCCCTGCTGCACTGAACTTCCTTTCGGACAGGACGCTGGATGAGGGGCAGGCCAAGAGTTCCATGGCAAATTGGCAGGCCACAGGTCAAGCCTGCACACCAAGTAGTCTAAGTAGGATTGGTACTTGCACCTGTTTAGCTGTGGGTGGAAATTCCTCTGCCAGCGCCCGCAATAGCAGAATGCAGCATCTCTCGCAGCAAGGCCTGGAAATGCTGCATTCTGCCAGCCCTCTGTGAAGCTGGTAACATGTCCACCATTTTGTGTTTGTACCGGGGGTCTAAGTATGTTGCCACCCAGTACTGGTCCTTGCCCTTTATGCTTTTTATACGAGGGTCCCTCTGCAGACACTGGAGCATGAAGGCCCCCATTTGCACTAAATTGGAAGTGGTGGAGCGCCCTGACTCCTGCTTATTGCCCAGGAGAATTTTGTCCTCGGTCTCCTCCACCCAGGCATGGACAACAGCATGGATCCCCAAAAATTTTGAAGTCCCCCTCAAAGCCTGCTCTTCTTGCTCCTCCTCCTCCCCCCCTGCCACCATCCTCCTCTGACTCCTCTTAAGACTCCTGCTGACTTGTCTCAGATGGAGTAGCCCCCCCTGGGAATTCATTCAGCATTGCGACTTCCTCATTTTCGTACTCCTGCTCCTCAACGGCTTGATCAATGACACGATGCAATGCATGCTCCAGAAAGAAGGCGTAAGGTACAATGTCACTAATGGCGCCCTTCCTGCGACTGACCAGTTTGCTGATCTCATCAAATGGCTGTAGAAGTCTGCATGCATCGTGCATGAGCAGCCACTGGCGCAGTGAAAAGAAACCAAGCTCCCCAAAACCTGTCCTGCTGCAGCGTTTATACAGGTAGTCATTAAAGCACATTGCTGCTGGAACAGCCTATGAAGCATATATAAGGTGGAGTATCAGCGCGTCGGGCTGACACAAACCAGATGTCTGATGGGCAAGTGGTGTAGCCGCTGAATGTCAGCAAGGCGAGCCATGGCTGTGTAAGATCTTCTTTCCTGGCCTTCCGCAAGACTTCCTGGATCCCAGGGTATTTGGCAATGAATCACTGCACGACTAAGTTCAGGACGCGTGCCGTGTGTCATTTTGCCATTTTCAGCAAATTGGCACCATTGTCGCACACAACTTTACCAACTGTCAAAATGAGCAGGGTTAGCCACTGATCGGCCTATGACCGCAGAGTTAAAAGGAGTGCAGGAGTGGTATGGCTCTTGGCTTCCAGGCACAACATCCGCAACACAGCATGGCAATGTCTCACCTGGGACGTCGAATAGGTTCTGAGGAGCTTGGGGGGGGGGGGGGGGGGGTGCAGCGTAAGAGGCGGTAACAATGGAAAAGGAGGAGTCAGTCGAGGAGGAGATGGAAGATGGAGTAGGAGGAGGAGATAAAGAGGCAGGCCTGAATGCAATCCGTGGCAGTAACACAAAATTCACACGGGAGCCACAGATTACATGCTTGACGGCTGTCAGAAGGTTCACCCAGAGGGCAGTAAAAGTTATGTACCTTCCCTGCCTCTGTTTGCTAGACCACGTGTCTGTGGTCAGATGTTTCTTGGCACGGACACTGTGTGCCAGAGATATATTCACTTGCGACTGAACGTAGCCATATAGCTCCGGGATGCCCTTCTGGGAAAAATATTTCCTTCCGGGGACCTTCCATTGTGGTGTACCAATGGCCATAAATTTTCTAAAGGCCTCCGAGTCCACCAATTTATATGTCAGCTGTTTGGCAAGAGGGTTATCCGGCATCATCTTCTTTTTACGCTCGAACATTTGGGCCACGGAAGCTTGCCTTATGCCAATGAACACGATTATGGCATGGTGGAAGGTGGAGTGGAGGACAAATGGGAGGAGAGAGGAGAAGGAGAAGAGGCAGGAAGTGGAGCTCCAGGAGTGTGGCTTTGTGGGTTCTGACGGTGTTGCTCCCACTGGGCTCGGTGATGGGAGGCCAAGTGCCTTCTTAAGGCGGTCATCCCTAGGTGAGTGTTGGGATTATCACAACTTATGCGTTGACAGCACAGGCTGCAGATGGCATCACTATTGTCAGCAGCTGACACGTAAAAAAAAAGCCCCCACTGCGGAGCCATGTGCCAGCATCCTGAAAGCGCCAGAAGTGACCGTGCATGGTGGATGGCTCGCTCCAGATACATTTGCAGTCTGCTTTTTGCCTCCTGTGCCCTGCAAGCTATGCTTGCTTCTCATCCTTCTCCTCCCTCTCTGCTGCTCTGTCTCTCCCTCTGAACTCCCCTCTTCCTCTCTTGTGGGCACCCACGTGATGTCCATCGACACGTCATCATCCTCACCTTCACCACCACTGACATTTGAGATCTCGGAGTAGGCAGTAACACTGGGGACCTACCTCCTTGGGCTGGTCTGGGTGCTGTCGTCAGTCTGCTGGGTGGCCGCCATTGCTATGTCCTCTTCCTCATCCGATGTCAAGAATGGCTGTATAACGGTAAGGTCGGGGAATGGATGGGAAAATAATTCCTCTGACTCGTGTGGAGGGGATATGGTGGTGGTAATGATGGATTTGGTGGTGCACACAGCTAAGAGTGGGGAGGGTGCTGATACAAAGGATGAGGAGGGTGCAGAAGCGGAAGGGTGAGTGAGCCACTCAACCAACTATGGTGTGTCCTTTTAAGTAATCGCACGCACCTTCTCCAACTTCCCACTTAGGCTCCGGCCTGGTGCACCTACTCGATCCCCTGCCACTCCTGCGGAACGGCCTGCCTCTTCCTCTGCCTGTGACCCTGTGCCTAGAGAAGAGCAAGATTTGTGGAAGCAGGTATATTGCAGGCCTCAATCAATATTTGGTGGAAGCGGGATATCTAACCCCTTAATCATTCTTTTGTGGAAGCAGGTATAACAGACCCCTCAATCATTTTTTTTGGGGCAATTGGCATATCACACCCGTTGCAATTAGTTGTTCCAATAGCGTTTATCTCTCTATATAGCTGCTGTATCGCAACAGAACCGCACACAACTGCTGCACAGTTCAAATGTACTATATAGAAAGTATATTATAGGTATAACACACCCCTGCCTCTATCAGTTTTTTGGGGGGGAAATTGGTATATCACACCTGTTGCAATTTGCTATTCCAATAGCGTTTCTCCCTCTATATAGCTGCTGAACCTCACACAACTGCTGCACAATACAAATGCACTATAATATACTTTCTATGTTAGATAGTATATTATAAGCATATCACACCCCTCTGTATATCACACCTATCGATTGCACACCTATACCAGTCCTTAAAAAGACTTTTGTGGCCCTATTAGCTAGTGTTTGGTGTCCCTAACAGCCTGTCCCTGCTCAACTAAACAACCTCTTCCTACACTGACAAAATACAGAATGTAAAATGGCGGCCAGATCGGGTTTTGTTATAGGGTGGGGGGGTGTCCATATGCTGAAACGTCTCAATTGGCTGTCCTTCCCCACCTGATGGATATGTCATGGGTCAAAGTTAGGCGCAATGCAAACAAATATGGCGCGCACGAACATCACCGCATGTTCGGCGGATCGCGAACGCTCAAAGTTTGTCGCGAACCGCAAGGCCATCACTAATGGATTGTCATTTTGTTAAAAAGTTCAGGAAATAAAGCACTGATGATTTACTTAGAAGCTCACAGCTAATATAGTAGCCTTTGCCGTTGTCCCTTTTGCCAAAATGGTTGTAAAAGCTACTTAAAAAAGACAATTTTTCTGGAAGAAATTATTTTTTATTTCTTGAATTTTAACTAAGCTTCCCTGGAATCCCTGACATCAAATCCAATTATGCCGTTGAGCATCATTCAATTCCATGTGGTTGCACATTTTCTTTTAGGGGTTTTACGGATTAAAATCTTCTCTACTAAGATTAAAATACACAACATTCACATTTAAATTTACTGGTTATATTATAGTTTCAGGGTTTAATGGGCTAGAGGCTTCTCTGTTAGGAGTAGATGACACAGCTTGTCTTCAAGATGCTACAGTAGAGTCAGAAAAAGATCCTGCTAGTTTATGCTTCTAGCGTGGAAATTTTAGTTCAAGAAAAATAATATTTAACCCCTTCTATCCTGGGCCAGTTTTCACCTTCCTGCCGTGGTCATTTTTTGCAAATCTGACATGTCACTTTGGAACACTTAGACAAGCCATTCTGAGATTGTTTTCTCGTGACACATTGTACTTCATGACAGTCATAAATTTGAATCAATATATTTCACCTTTTATTTATGAAAAAATCCCAAATTTACCAAATATTTGGAAAAATTCACAATTTTCAAAATTTAAGTTTCTCTGCTTTCAAAACTAAAAGTGATAGCTCATAAAATATTTGTTACTTAACATTCCACATATGTCTAATTTATATTGGCATCATTTTAAAAATGTGCTATGCCAGGCTTTAACCCCTTCACTCATTTTAATGTACAGGTACGTCATTGCGTGCCAGGGCTCTGCAGTGAGTCCGCTCAATACGCGCGATCTGCCGGCTGTATGATACAGCCAGCATCCGGCCGCACTGACAGGAACTGGCGATCGCGCCGCCCCTGCCATGTAACCCCTCAGGTGCCACGATCAGGGCTGATTGCGGCACCTGTGAAGTGCTGCGGCTCCATCTTCCTTCCGATCGGTTGCCATGGCAGCCTGGACACTGCTGAAGCGATCCAGGCCTGCCATGGCTTTCTCCATGCTGAGCTATGCACGAGGCATAGAGCTGAATGGAGAGTATAAAAATCTGATTCCCCGTAATAGATCTCTATTTTGGTGAATAGGAGAGGGGATCAAAAGATCCCATGTATAAGGATGTATAAGGCTCCTATAGGGGCTAATTATTGTAAAAAAATAAAGTTAAATAAAGTAAAACAAAAACACCAATATATTAAAAGTTTGAATAACCCCCTTTCCCAATTTTACATATAAAAATACATAAACAATAAAAAAAAATAAACATATTGGGTATCGCCACATCCAAAAATGTCTGAACTATTAAAATATTTGACAAAATTCTTGTGCGGTGAACGCAGTAACAGAAAAAAAAATATGAAAAACACGCGATTTGCCTTTTTTTTTCATTTTGTCCCTCCAAAAATTTTTATAACGGTGATCAAAACGTTGTATATACTACAAAAATGGCGACAATGAAAACTAAAGTTTGTTACGCAAAAAACAAGCCCTTATAAAGCTTTGTAGACCACAATATTAAAGTTATGGCTGTCAGAATATAACGATGCAAAGAAAATTTGGATTTTTCTAAAGGTTTTAATTTTTTTTTAAGTGGTAAAACAAAAAAAACTAAAACTGTTCAAGTTTAGTATCGCCGCATTCGTATTGAGCTGCAGAATAAGATCGTCAGGTCATTTTTAGTGCATAGTGAATGCTGTGATGTCAAAACCCCCAAAACCTTGGTGGAATTCAGTTTTTTTTTTTTTATTTTGCCACACAAATATATTTTTTTCCTTTTTTCTAATACAAGACATGGTAAATTAAATGGTGGCATAAAAAAAATGCATCTTGTCCGGCAAAAAATAAGCCCTCATATAGCTATGTGAACGAAAAAATATAAAAGTTATCGCTTTTGGAACATGAGGAGGAAAAATCAAAAATGTAAAAATGCCTGGTCTTGAAGGGGTTAACAGAGTGGGTTCAGGCAGGAGCAGCATTTTGCTGTGTGAGCTCCTGTGCGTGCTCTTCTCAAAGATCTCCATAGCACATCAGTGCACCTGCACCTATGTGCTATAACAGGCTTTTAGTGGAGCAAGGACAGGCAGGAGCAACCATGTGAGCTCCCTGCAGCATCTATTGTAAAACAGAATCTGTACACCACCTACATGGCTACGATGTATGGATACTGTATGCTCTGCAGTAAACAGTGCTGTAGACAGGCCTGAACTTCGGCCACCTTTCTTGATAGGAAAATAATAAAATCAATGATTAAAATATGTTAAAAATTTTTTTTTTTAGGGGATTGGTAATAGTTTCAAGGAAAAAAAAATTAAAGGTTTAGGTACACTTTAACTCTGATCATTCCTCTGTATGGATCAAACTTCCATCATTCAGGTAGAAGCAAAGCCTGACTGGCACAATATAAATATTGTATCTTGTGTTTTATAATGCTCAGCTCTTATTATAGATTGAATAAAACCTCTCAGTGAACTATAAACACACCCATGGATGGTACGCTGAAATCGATGTGGTATAATTATTGATACCAACAATAATCTCCCTACAGCACTGATCCTAGGGATTTGTTAATATATCACATCTGCCCTTAACTACGTACATTCACTCACAGTGGCGTGCCCAGGGAGGGGGCGAGGGGGCCAGAACAAAAGCAATGAGCGCTTTCATCAATACAGATGGAAGCGCTCATTGATTTTCCCTTTATAAGATGCAGTGCATCTTATAAAGGGCATACTAGTGAGCAATTCCATAATAGAAGCGCTCACTAGTCTGCAGGAGGTCAGGTGATTGCAGCGCGGGCCCTGAGAAGAGAAGATGGCCTCGACAGGGAGAGTAGTGACAGGAGAGGTAAGTTACTTCATTATTTTACAGTCTGATCTGAGGTCTGATATGGAGGTCTAATGGGGGTCTGGAGAGGTCTAATGGGGGCCTGGAGTGGTCTATGGGGTGTCTGGAGGTCTAACTGGGGGGGTGAGGAGGTCTGACTGGGGGGTCTGGAGGTCTGACTGTAGGTCTGACTGGGGGGTCTGGAGGTCAAATGAGGGTCTGATTAGGGGTCTGGAGGTCTAACTAGGGGTCTGGAGGTCTAATGGGGGTCAGATATGGAGGTCTGGAGGTCTAGTGGGAGTCTGGAGGTCTAATGGGGGTCTGGAGGTCTGATATGGGGGTCTAGTCTGAGGTCTGATATGTGGGTCTGGAGGTCTGATATTGGGTCGGGGTCTTACGTGGAGGTCTAATGGGGGTCTGATCTGAGGTTTAAAACTGGGGTCTTATATGGGGTCTAAAGAGGGTTTTGTCTGAGATTGGGCGATCTCATTTAGGGTTTTATATGGGGGTCTGATCTGAAAGGAAGGTGTTTTTTTTATTTTTATTACTAGCGCACAATATAATAGAATCATAGAAACATAGAATGTGTCGGCAGATAAGAACCATTTGGCCCATCTAGTCTGCCCAATATACTAAATACTATGGATAGCCCTTGGCCCTATCTTATATGAAGGATGGCCTTATGCCTATCCCATGCATGCTTAAACTCCTTCACTGTATTTGCAGCTACCACTTCTGCAGGAAGGCTATTCCATGCATCCACTACTCTCTCAGTAAAGTAATACTTCCTGATATTACTTTTAAACCTTTGCCCCTCTAATTTAAAACTATGTACTCTTGTAGCAGTTTTTCTTCTCTTAAATATTCTCTCCTCTTTTACCTTGTTGATTCCCTTTATATATTTAAAGGTTTCTATCATATCCCCTCTGTCTCGTCTTTCTTCCAGGCTATACATGTTAAGGTCCTTTAATCTTACCTGGTAGGTTTTATCCTGCAATCCATGTACCAGTTTAGAAGCTCTTCTCTGAACTCTCTCCAAAGTATCAATATCCTTCTGGAGATATGGTCTCCAGTACTGAGCACAATACTCCAAATGAGGTCGCACTAGTGCTCTGTAGAGCGGCATGAGCACCTCCCTCTTTCTACTGGTAATGCCTCTCCCTATACACCCAAGCATTCTGCTAGCATTTCCTACTGCTCTATGACATTGTCTGCCTATCTTTAAGTCTTCTGAAATAATGACCCCTAAATCCCTTTCCTCAGATACTGAGGTTAGGACTGTATCACTGATTTTATATTCTGCTCTTGGGTTTTTACGCCCCAGGTGCATTATCTTGCACTTATCAACATTAAATTTTAGTTGCCAGATTTTTGACCATTCCTCTAGTTTTCCTAAATCCTTTTCCATTTGGTGTATCCCTCCAGGAACATCAACCCTGTTACAAATCTTTGTATCATCAGCAAAAAGACACACCTTACCATCGAGGCCTTCTGCAATTTCGCTGATAAAGATATTAAACAATATGGGTCCCAGAACAGATCCCTGAGGTACCCCACTGGTAACAAGAACATGGTCTGAATATACTCCATTGACTACAACCCTCTGTTGTCTGTCCCTCAGCCACTGCCTAATCCATTCAACAATATGCAGTCCACGCACAAAGTCTTCAATTTATTGATAAGCCTTCTATGTGGGACAGTATCAAAAGCCTTGCTAAGGTCCAGATAAGCGATGTCTACTGCACCTCCGCCATCTATTATCTGTGTGGTACCAGTATTTTCAGGGGGACTGTTTCTGCAGGAAAGTATTGGGGAGCACAGTGGACACAGTATTTGGGATGGCAGGATGGGGTGTTGAGAAGGTGGGAGGATGATGGAAAAGTAGGAAAGTAAGATGTCTGTTTGTTAAACTCTGCAGAGACGAGGCGCGGCTGAAAGACGTCAACATGGCGGTCTGGTCTAACAGGAGAAGAAGAGGAAAAAGAATATCTTCATCAGAGAAGAGAAGTCACTGGATGTAAGAGGTATATGGGGCTGTATGACCCTGTATGTTCTGCAGCGCTGTATGTAATGTTTTCCAAGTATGTCTTTAAATGGGTTGTCCGTTTTTTTTTGTATGAGAGCTGCCTTCTCTGCTCTGTTTACCTGCTCATCACTGCAAATGCTATGGCGAGCAGGTGAACAGAACAGAGAAAGCAGCTCTCATATGAGTGCTGCCCTCTCTTCAAACAGCTGGCGGCACAGAGGGCATTACTACTATTGAGGGGGCACAGAGGGCATTACTAATGTGAAGGGGCACAATGGGCAATTCTACTATGGAGGGGACACAGAGCCAGAGGGTATTACTACAATGAAGGGTGCACAATGGGGATTTCTACTATGGAGGGGACACAGAGGGCATTCCTAGCACATTGGACATTACTACTATAAAGGGGGCACAATGGGCATTATTACTGTGAAGGGGCAAAATGGGGATTATTACTATGAAGGGGACACAATGGGGATTATTACTGTGAAGGGGGCACAATGGGGACTATTACTCTGAGGGGGGCACAATGTGGGCATAACTACTGTGAGAGGGCACAATGTGGGCATAACTACTGTGAGGGGGCATGCATCTGTACAAAACTACTGTGAAGGTTGTACAATGAGGGCAATACTACTGTGAGGGGGTACGATTTTTTTGAAGTATTGAGGGGTGCCAGAGAAACGACCTGCCCTGGGTGCCAAACACCCTAGGCACGCCACTGTTCACTCATACACATTTGATCAATTATCCTCCAAGAGCAGGTAACCTGGAACCTAAAAGTCTCAGAAGAACTGAAATAACACTAATTGATTATTGGAAATGCACTCTTTACATGTCACAGAAAATAGTAAGTTACATGTACAGAACATCGACTATACTGTAGTTTCTTATTTGGTAGATGCTCTCTAAGCACATAATTACACATACAAACTGGTATTCTGCTGCAAAATTTACATTTAAGGGGTGTGGCATTCTGCTAGGCATAGAAACTTAGAAGTATATGTTGGTTTTCATACAATCTGCCACAGGATAGGCAAAAAAAAAACCTCCTGCTGTTAAAAATACACCAGCTATATTCATACATACTGGAAATGTTGGGACCTTAGGCACACACTTAAACCTTATATCGTGATGGAAGACATGTACCTGCTGAAACTGAGGGATGCTGCCATTTATAATAAGATTAATATGAAGAAGAAGGAAATTTTAACACCCTTAGCATAGCTGCAGAGTGCAATTTTGCTAAATTCATATATGTCCACGTCTTTGAGTGAGCTGGCAGTGACTATTTTTGACCCATGAAAATGATATCTTCAATCTATGATATAGGTTCTCAGAGGCAATTTTAAGCTGACTGACCTTTGTGCTGCCAGGTATGACATATCTGGATTTATCAGGCTTCTCTACTGTCATCCTCAAGGTTGGCAGAATTTGACATGCTGGTTGGTTTTCACTGATAAAATTCATGGAATCTACCGATAAATAGATTAACTGTTACATTCTGTATAGGATTACACTGCCTAAAAACCATGTTTCTATGCATTTAATTAGCCACTCCTTACTAACTCAGACCAAACTTTAAATAACATCAATCACAGTGAAAAAGTTCTTTTTGGGTGTAGATATGGACAGCAGAGGGTCCTTGTGCAAGAACAGTATATGGCCCCTTTGCACTACAGTGGCTCGTTATAGAGGAACCCCATTATATTTTTCTAACAATTTCAAGCCATGAAATTTATTAGTTCAGCTCTTTACACGCTAGCTAATATTAAAAAGCTACAATTAAGATGTCAGTGGGCCCCCATCATATACTGGGCCCCTGTCTAGCTGTACAGGTTGTACAAATGGTATATCCGCCTCAGAGTCGTTCCAAACTTTACCTTTACATTCTACATTATTTCTTCACATCTTTTAATGTTATTCTTCACTTATACTGCGCCCTGTCGTTTGGTCATACAGCAGTTTACGACCACATATGGGGTGTTTCTGTAAACAGCAGAATCAGGGTAATAAATATTAAGTTTTGTTTGGCTGTTAACACTTGCTTTGTTACTGGAAAAAACTGATTAAAATTGAAAATTTGCCCAAAAATAATTGTTTTGGCACAGTTTTTATTTTATTTTTTGGACCGTGTTCATCTGAGGGGATAGGTCATGGGGTATTTTTATAGAGCAGATTCTTACGGACGCGGCAATACCTAATATGTCTACTTTTTTTCTTAATTTTGGTTTTACAAAATAATATTTTTGAGAATCCCGATATGGATTTCGAATTCCGTTGTGGTCCGTGGTAGCGGAATCAATAATGGCCAATTATTGATTCCGCTACCACGGACCACAACGGAATTCGAAATCCATATCGGGATTCTCCGCTAACCGGATGCCGAACTTTAGACGCCGAACTTAAAACAGAAGTTCGCTCAACACTAGTGGTAACCCTTATCTAGCAGTGGGTGCATAAGGTCCCACACAAGTTTCCCGCTAACACCCAGAGTGGGGGGACATTCTGGGGGTTCAATACGGGATTCTCGCCCCTCGTACACACAAAACTTGTAAGTGTACCCTGAGGTACTCTCACAAAGTTTGTACAGCTTCCCGCTTAGAGGGAACCTACGGGCGAAAAATGAGTCTCCCCTTGAAAGCAATAAGAGACTCATCAACCGCGACCTCCCTTCCAGGTACATAGGCCTCCAAAAATTTGCCCCCAAAGTGATCGATGACCGGCCTGATTTTGTACAGGCGGTCATAGGCAGGATCACCTTGGGGGGGCATGCTTCATTATCTGCATAATGCAGGCATTTCCGGATGGCCTCAAAACGGGAACGTGTCATGGCCGTACTGTAAAGTGGGGTCTGGTAGAGGACGTCCCCACTCCAGTAATGCCTGACAATGGGTTTTTTGACTAGGCCCATGTGCAGCACGAGGCCCCAAAACGTCCTCATCACGGCTGCACTGACTGGAGTCCAGCCACTGGCCCTAGCCAAAAAGGAGCCCGGGTGTTGAGCAATGAACTGCTAGGCATACAAGTTTGTTTGCTCCACCATCAGATTCACAAAGTGGTCACTAAAAAAAAGACTAAAATGGTCATATTCAGTGAAGCCCACTGTGGGAATCTGGATTCCTGGTTGGCCAACAAAATCAAGAATCACAGGCTCAAAATCCTCTGGAGTACACCATGCAAGTTCACCAGTAGGGGGCTCAGGTGGACTTATCTGGTGGGCCAGAAAACTAGTATGAGTCCCAGAGCTACTCGTACTAGTGTGGGCCACAGGGTCCCTGGCATGGCGGTCCCCTTGTTCCGCCTGCTGGCGTCTCCGCCGCCTTGGGGGCTCATCATCATCGCTAGATGATGAGGAGGACGCGGATGACAAGAGGAAAGTGGGGTTATCATCATCCTCACTGCGGCTCTCTGAGTCGGAGGCAAGCTGGGTGTATAATCAAATCTAAAGTCCCTTTAGGGACCCTCGGGATATAATAATCAATATACTGTGCGGTCTGTAGACTAAAAAATCCCTTTAGGGGTCTCTAACTAATGATAAAATATACCTTTATTTTGTCCATTTTAAAATGTAAACACAATAAGGAAAATGTTAAAATTCTCAGAGTGCAGTGATATATCAGATTTATTAACTCTTATCTGCTGGTAGTTGCTATTGACAACTCAGGGAACTTGTCCCATTCAGCATTTATTTTTGTATATATATATACCAATCATGTGCATTAACTATGAGCGTGCTGAGAGCAAAGGATGCAGCTGTTGCTGGGTGATTCAATCATAAGAAGTGTGGAGCTTAAAGAAAATGGTTTTGTGAGATGTCTCCCTGGGGCTACTGCTAGAAGAGATAGAAGACATATTATTAATATTGTTAAGCAAGCAAAGCAGGAAGGGGACGTGGATGTTCTTGTCCATCTAGGGACAAATGACCTGGCTTGCAATGAAGTATCAGAGGTGAAAAAATCTTTTATCACACTTGGTAATGACGTACAGGATTTTGCATCCACCATTTCATTTTCTGAAGTTCTGCCTGTGCATAATGTTCAGAATGATAGGCAGAGGCGCATAAAGGAGTTCAACATATGGCTTGGTAAATGGTGTCAAGAGCAAGGATTTGGCTTTGTTTCTCATGATAGCTCTACTTGGAATAGAAAGGAACTGTACAAAAAAGATGGTTTGCATCTTTCTCTCAAAGGAACAAATGTACTTAGTGAACAACTCCAAGAATTTGCGAAAGAGTATTTAAACTAGGAAGGGGGGGGGCAAAAGAGTGAAAATAAAAGAGTCCAATTGCCCCCCGAAACAATGCCAGAACAGGTCAGAAGCCCAGAGGTTAAGAAATGATAAGCTCAGAGTCCTGTCTACAAATGCTCGCAGTTTAGGTAAAAAAATCAATGAACTTGGGTCAATAATGGCATCTGAGAATGTAGATTTAGTGGCTGTTACGGAGACATGGTTTAATGAAAGAAATGACTGGGACATAACCATACCAGGGTACTCTTTATACAGAAGAGACAGAGAAGGCAAGAAAGGAGGAGGAGTGGCCCTGTATGTGAAAGATAGCATTAAATCTAACCTAATACAAGTTGGTGAGGCCAACATAGAGTCAGTTTGGGTTACGTTGCAGTTTTCTAACCATGCAGTAACTCGTGTAGGTGTGATATATAGACCACCTGGTCAAGTTAAAGAACTAGATGATCTACTAGTTGAAGAAATAGCTAAAATGACAATGAAAGGAGAAGTTATCATTATGGGAGATTTCAATCTTCCAGATATAAACTGGAAAACCAAAATAGCAAGTTCTACCAGGAGTACAGATATTCTAAATTCCCTACTGGGGTTATCTCTACAACAAGTGGTTGAGGAGCCAACCCGGAGGGAGGCCATTTTGGATTTGGTATTCACAAACGGGGATTCGGTATATGATGTCATTGTAGGCGAAACCTTGGGATCTAGTGATCACCAGTCAGTGTGGTTTAATATAAGAACTGTGAAAGAGTCCCACCACACAAAAACAAAAGTTTTAGAATTTAGAAAAACAGACTTTTCAAAAATGAAATTAGTCATAAATGAGTCCTTATCAGACTGGAACGGATTACATGGAGTCCAGGAGAAATGGGACTACTTAAAAGGTGCATTATTGAAGGCAACAGAAAATTGCATTAGACTTGTCAGTAAAAGCAAAAAAAGGAGGAGACCAATGTGGTACTCAGCAGAAGTGGCCCAAATCATTAAAAATAAAAAGCTAGCATTTTGTAATTATAAAAAAACCCAGAGCAATGAAGATAAGGAAATCTACAAGATTAGGCAGAGAGAGGCCAAGCAAGTTATAAGAACTTCTAAAGCGCAGGCAGAAGAAAAACTAGCTCAGTCTATGAAAAAAGGGGATAAGACATTCTTCAGATATATAAATGAAAAAAGGAAATTAAAACAAGGAATAACTAAATTAAAAACAATGGACGGAAGGTATGTAGAAGAGAATAAAGGGCTAGCCGACTGCCTTAATGAATACTTCTGTTCAGTTTTTACAAAAGAAAAAGGAGAAGGACCTCCACTAGAAAGAATGACTATTAAATCGTTTGATGCATGTATCTTTACAGAGGAAGATGTTCTAAGTTTGCTGTCTAAGGTGAAGACAGATAAGTCACAGGGGCCTGATGAGATACACCCAAAATTATTAAAAGAGCTTAGTGGTGAGCTGGCAAAACCGTTAACAGATTTATTTAACCAATCATTAGTAACAGGAGTTGTCCCGGAAGATTGGAAATTGGCAAATGTCGTGCCCATTCACAAGAAAGGTAGTAGGGAGGAATCGAGCAACTATAGACCAGTGAGTCTGACATCAATAGTAGGCAAATTAATGGAAACCCTATTAAAGGATAGGATTGTGGAACATCTAAAATCCCATGGATTGCAAGATGAAAAACAACATGGGTTTACTTCAGGGAGATCATGTCAAACAAATCTTATAGATTTTTTTGACTGGGTGAATAAAATAATAGACGGTGGAGGTGCAGTAGACATCGCATATCTAGATTTTAGTAAGGCTTTTGACACTGTCCCACATAGAAGACTTATCAATAAACTGCAGTCATTGAGCATGGACTCCCATATTGTTGAGTGGATTAGGCAGTGGCTGAGTGACAGACAACAGAGGGTTGTAGTCAATGGAGAACATTCAAAACAAGGTAATGTTACCAGTGGGGTTCCACAGGGATCTGTACTGGGACCGATTTTGTTTAATATCTTCATAAGTGATATTGCAAAAGGCCTCGCTGGTAAGGTTTGTCTTTTTGCTGATGACACAAAGATATGTAACAGGGTTGATGTTCCTGGAGGGAAACACCAAATGGAAAAGGATTTAGGAAAACTAGAAGAATGGTCAGAACTCTGGAAACTGAAATTTAATGTGGATAAGTGCAAGATAATGCACCTGGGGCGTAAAAACCCAAGGGCAGAATATAGAATATTTGACACAGTTCTGACCTCAGTATCTGAGGAAAGGGATTTAGGAGTAATTATTTCAGAAGACTTAAAGGTGGGAAGACAATGTAATAGAGCAGCACGAAATGCCAGCCGAATGCTTGGATGTATAGGGAGAGGTATAAGCAGTAGAAAGAGTGAAGTGCTTATGCCGCTGTACAGAACACTGGTGAGACCTCACTTGGAGTATTGTGCGCAGTACTGGAGGCCATATCTCCAGAAGGATATAGATACTCTAGAGAGAGTTCAGAGAAGAGCTACTAAACTAGTACATGGATTGCAGGATAAAACTTACCAGGAAAGGTTAAAGGACCTTAATATGTATAGCTTGGAAAAAAGAAGAGACAGAGGGGATATGATAGAAACTTTTAAATACATAAAGGGAATCAACTCGGTAAAGGAAGAGAGCATATTTAAAAGAAGAAAAACTACCACAAGAGGACACATTTTTAAATTAGAGGGGCAAAGGTTTAAAAGTAATATAAGGAAGTATTACTTTACTGAGAGAGTAGTGGATGCATGGAATAGCCTTCCTGCAGAAGTGGTAGCTGCAAATACAGTGAAGGGGTTTAGGCATGCATGGGATAGGCATAAGGCCATCCTTCATATAAGATAGGGCCGGGGGCTATCCATAGTATTCAGTATATTGGGCAGACTAGATGGGCCAAATGGTTCTTATCTGCCGACACATTCTATGTTTCTATATGTTTCTATTGTGTGTATAGTTTGCACCACTCTCCAACAGTAGGGAACAGTTATAGTCAACCAATATATAGTGTTGATAGGATATAAATTTATAGCTTTTATTTGCAGTGAATTTTATATACCAGTCGGACCAACTGATTATACATGACTGCTAACATATAGTAACCAAGTGTCTCAGCTTATCTGGGCACTCAGAACATCTTGTCATGCCTCAGTTTGTGTTTGATTAACACTCTATAAGCTGATACTTGATTTGCTACTGTGTTGCTATATGTGATAGTCTCACTACCTTCTAATAGCTCTATCCTCTATCAAGGGTTACTGCTACACTTGGTATTGAGTTAACTAACTGCTTGTTCGCTGCCGTTCACATGTTCTTGACTGACTCTCAGCCGCTCCTATTGCTCCTAAGTTACCTCTCACTGAACGCTGTCTAAAACTTAGCGCTAGACTAATGCACCCCTCCCGACATGTTTCGCCACTGGCGTGGCTTCGTCAGAGGAA
Organism: Bufo bufo; assembly: GCF_905171765.1. NCBI lineage: Eukaryota > Metazoa > Chordata > Amphibia > Anura > Bufonidae > Bufo > Bufo bufo. Next base: position 628,460,392 of record NC_053389.1, on the reverse strand, counting down.
GTGGGGTACTAGGCATGCGCGCGCTGTCAATGACCTCTATTTGTATGCCGCTGGTCACCGCCCATCTCGCATCTATAGCCTATGATAGTTCCGCTGCCCTTCACTCGCAGGCTTCTTTCCCTATCAGGTACGAGCGCATCATTTTGCGTACGCACTATGCGCTCCTTACTCTTTGACCCGTTGCAGGTATAGCAGGTATGTTGTCTCCTCCCATCCACCAGACGTAATCCATCAATCATTTTGTGCCGATCATCTGGTTATTCCTATACCAGTGAGCCGTTGACAGAAAAATCAAGTCACTCCTTGAATTCAAAAGCACCTTTTATTTTCATATCCATATACACTCACCTAAAGAATTATTAGGAACACCATACTAATACGGTGTTGGACCCCCTTTTGCCTTCAGAACTGCCTTAAAGAGGACCTTTCACTTGTAAAAACTATGTGAACTAAGTATGCTGCCATGTAGAGCGGCGCCCGGGGATCTCACTGCACTTACTATTATCCCCGGGCGCCGCTCCGTTCTCCCGTTATGCCCTCCGGTACCTTTGCTCCTTAAGTTATAGTAGGCAGGTCTTCCCTTGTCCTGTGGGCGTCTCCTTCTCCTAGGCTGTAGCGCTGGCCAATCGCAGCGCACAGCTCACAGCCTGGGAGAAAAAAACCTCCCAGGCTGTGAGCTGTGCGCTGCAAATGGCCAGCGCTGCAGCCTAGGAGAAGGAGACGCCCACAGGACAAGGGAAGACCCGCCTACTATAACTTAAGGAGCAAAGGTACCGGAGGGCATAACGGGAGAACGGAGCGGCGCCCGGGGATAATAGTAAGTGCAGTGAGATCCCCGGGCGCCGCTCTACATGGCAGCATACTTAGTTCACATAGTTTTTACAAGTGAAAGGTCCTCTTTAATTCTACGTGGCATTAATTTAACAAGGTGCTGATAGCATTCTTTAGAAATGTTGGCCCATATTGATAGGATAGCATCTTGCAGTTGATGGAGATTTGAGGGATGCACATCCAGGGCACGAAGCTCCGATTCCACCACATCCCAAAGATGCTCTATTGGGTTGAGATCTGGTGACTGTGGGGGCCATTTTAGTACAGTGAACTCATTGTCATGTTAAAGAAACCAATTTGAAATGATTCGAGCTTTGTGACATGGTGCATTATCCTGCTGGAAGTAGCCATCAGAGGATGGATACATGTTCTCATTCTGTTTACGCCAAATTCGAACTCTACCATTTGAATGTCTCAACAGAGATCGAGACTCATCAGACCAGGCAACATTTTTCCAGTCTTCAACAGTCCAATTTTGGTGAGCTCGTGCAAATTGCAGCCTTTTTCCTATTTGTAGTGGAGATGATAGTGGTACCTGGTGGGGTCTTCTGCTGTTGTAGCCCATCATCCGCCTCAAGGTTGTGCGTGTTGTGGCTTCACAAATGCTTTGCTGCATACCTCGGTTGTAACGAGTGGTTATATTAGTCAACGTTGCTCTTCTATCAGCTTGAATCAGTCGGCCCATTCTCCTCTGTTAAAGATGTGTGAATTTTATTCTATATTTTTTGTATATCTAGGACTGTAATGAGTTAAACTTTTTCTACTCCAAGTTCCTCCCCCCCATACCTCTCTTTGTTTCAAGGCTAGAGAGGAGAGAGAGGGGGGCAAAGTGCTGGGCTGTAAGAAGTGTCTGATTTCTCATCTTCTTGCAGGTGTCCCATAGAGTGTGGTAGAGATGCGTAAGCCAATCAAATGGCTTGATGATATATATTATTCACTGCCTATAGACAAGCACCTTTTTGAAGTGTCACATATGACGTATGCAGTATTATGGTTAGAATAGAAGCCATTCCAAAATGGTGATGGTAACGAGATGTTTACATTAGTTCACATTCCAAAGTGGTATTCTCTGCGCAAATGCAAGTGTAATATCTCCTCTCTCTTATCTCTTCTTCCTTTTTGACCAATGAAACAATGTTTAAGCCTCAGTGAGGACTGCCCTCTTCTGAAGATGTATAATACGGCTTACCTGATTTAAATAAAGTTATAGATTGCTTTGACCAACTTCTGTGTCAGTGTTCAGTCTCTCAGCCACGCGTGGATATTAACCCCTGGGGGGGTACAATGATCAGGAACACCAGAGTGTATCTAAAATGCCCTAATTTAGGGCTGCTTTAACAAATGGCGACCACAAAGGGACTCTGAGCGAATGTAGCGTCAAACAGCTGACAAGACGGGCCCCTGAGCTTGACGAACGGCAGAGGGGAGAGGATTGCAACCTCAAAGAAAGGTGAGAAAACTTTTTATCTCATCTGCCTTTCTGCTATTTACTTCGTCATGCTCAGATAGCTCAGTCCGCTGTGGGGTGGTACTGATGTAAGTATAGTAGTCGGCTGTAATGCTGAAAGCTTGGAGTCTATAGAACCAATAGTCTGAAATTATAGATCACTCTGGTGTGTATATGTTTTTGTGTGTGTTTGTAATTTATATGCGATGAGTGAGTTGAGCACAGACGGTAAAACCACAGACAAAGGGATGGGACCGTAACCTCCTGGTTTGGAAGGGGGCGCTGTAGCGCTGAGGTGTGGGACAAAGGAACTCCGGCTGACCTGACCAGGGAGACGGTGGAGCCTCATGACCGTTTTGATCTAAATGGAAGACTGCGGAGACTACCTGACCTGACCCTAGGAAGATGGTAGAACCTCTCATGACCTTTTTGATCTAATGGAAGACTGTGGAGACTACCTGACCTGACCCCCAGGAAGATGCGACGGAGCCCGGCCTGACCCCTGGTTTTGGGGAAGACGTGCGGGGAGTCCCGGCTGACTAGTCAGACGTGATAGTCAGATTTGAGCAAACCAGTGGGGAGGGTCAATCCTTTGTCTGCGGAGGAAAGGGTTAAAGGTGCTGATCACTCCTCTGTTTTGTGTATGTGTCAGTTTGTAATACTGTTGTTAAGATGGGTCAGTCCCAGTATTATAAAGAGGGAGATTATAGGATGTGATATGGAGAATTGAAAGTTAAAATGTGACAAAGAATGTTAGAGAAGTGTGGCCCCGGACAGAAGGTCGTCCGGCTGGCAACAGGGATGAAAATCTGTAAGAAACTGAAGTTAGAGCTTACAGACTGAGGGCATCAGAACTCCGGTGATGTCGATTTATGGCAACTGGAGGGACAAAAAGATGGTCAGTTAATGGAACTGTGAAATAGAGAGATTCACTTTCCCCCCGCCTTCACACAGAAACATTCCTGAGATAAGAAGAGCAGGAAAATGGGGGGAGGGAATCGTGTAGAGCAAGTGATGTTATATGTGTAATATTATTATAGAACACAAAGAATTGTTCAATAATCTTCTTTCTTCTTTCCCAAGCAGTGCACTGTGGGAATACAGCTTTTAACAAAATGACTGTATGATTATATAACATGTATATTGTCTTACAGCGACAGACCATCAGCAATTCTGTGTGTGGTGTGGATAGCTGTGGCTATCTCTGTTTGTCTGTGCTGCAAGTTTTGGGATGAAACAATGTGGGTTGGAAGACATAAATGATTCAGTGGAATGTGAATGGGTGTGGCTTTGAGTTGTAATTGAGGCGAATATGTGTGAAGACTGATTATGAGCTGTTAATGAAAATGTATATGAATGCGTATGGAATACGGTATTTGTTTTTTAAATAATATGCGCATTGAGGATTTTATTTTATTTTTTCTTGGAAGTTTTGGGGTTTTTATTGGTGCCAACAGCATTGATCAAGCTGTACATTTTTTTTATATCGAAGTCAATGAAAAGTTTTTATGGGCCCTTTGTGTGTTCATGTCTGTATTGTCAGATCTGTTTGTTTCAATGTTTGAAGTTACGTGTTACATGTTAAGTGTTGTGCTTCACATCAGAGCTCTGTTCTTCTGGATAGCTGCCACATTACTAACAGACAAAAGGAAGACCACAGCGTCCGACTGAAGGGGGTGGACTTAGATGACTCAGAACGGAGGGAGGATAGGGGTGGACGTTACAGACAACGACAGCCCTTGTGCCCATCCCCTAGTTACAAGACACTATCATGGAAGATGAGAAGTCCTGTTTTGTTTTCCAGTCTACTAATTCCGCGATACGGAAAGTTGGATACTTCTGTAAGCCAAAATGAAGAGTAACATCAAGCGGCATTGGGTGGTTCAGTGGTGCCAACCATAGGTAGTGTTCCTTTAGGCATTGCTTCAGCCCTGATGCCAAACGCCTCATTGAAGTGAGGAAAAAGTAAGTCTGACACCCTGTGATGGGCCTGCAGAGCCTGTGGGACCCAGATCCCAGAAGAGAGAGTGTTGTGCTGTGTGTGGTACTCCTCGTCCACACCACACGAGAGGATTGTATTCTATGTTGACCATGCCCGGATCCGTCCCCACAGACCCCCATGTTTTTTTGTTATAAGGAGAACACAAAGACAGGGAGGGGGGGGAGTTAGATCAAGATTAGGAAACAGGAAATCCAGTATCGGCTCTACTTTTAAACATTTTAAGCAGATTTAGTCTGGCCCAATGATATCCCTCACACTGGGTGATAAAGAAGTAGTCCCGTTTTTGATAGATACTGGAGCAGCCAAGACAGTTGTGCACAGCAAACATGGCCTCCCCTGATTTACTCTCCAAGCACACCAGTCTTTGGGTAGAAGTGGATGGGAAAGTAGTACGCTCTTTTTTTAACAGAAACCATCCATATTAGATTTGCCCCTAACCAAGATGCGCTTGCCCGTTTGCTGGTCAGTGGTAACGCCCTTTGTTGCCTCCTAGGTGCAGATTTGCTTGCAAAAGTACATTCTGGTATCTCATATCAGGAGGACGGCACTGTGAAGCTTACAGGTGCCCTCAACGACCAGGAACTATGTTTGTTAACGACCAGGAACTTTGTTTGTTGGCCATTGGTGATAAAATTCCCTGGTCCATGTTTGTATCAGTACTCCCAGAAGCTGAAAAAAGCAAAACCACTCACCATTGGATGGTACATGACCTACATGCCGTTAATGAAGTCACAGTTTCTAACACCCACAGCGTGCCCGATACACACACCTTGTTGGCTCAGGTTCCCATTACCCCTACTCACTCCACTGTGATTGATTTGTCCTTTAGTCCCCACCGCCTCACAGATGAGGTGGTAGATGCTTTTTATGCCTAGAACTGGCAATTTTGTGTTCCCCAACAACGTACTATCAGATTATTACATTTAGATTGTGTTGTTATGAAGTGAGTGGCCATGACTCAGCTGTCCTCACCCAACTGCATGGCCAGCAATAACGCCCCGTAGCATATTATTCAGTCAGACTTGATCCCGTGGCCAGAGGTGCCCCTTTCTGCATCAGAGCTGTAGTAGTTGTACTAGCTATGCTTGATGAAAGCTCTGAGATAGTTCTGAACCATGAAGTGATGGTGATATTACATCTATCCTCATGAACGTACAATCCAAATGATTGTTTTGTTGCCCGTTATTTGAGAATGCAGTGTTCCATTTTTTTGCCTGACAATGTTGCTCTCCAAAGGTGTAATACTTTGGACCCAGCTACCCTGTTGCCTCTGGACCAAGGGGGAGGGAAGAGTTAGGGCACCGCACTTTAAACTTTTCTTCCAGATTCAAAGGAAGAGGCTCCTGACTGTTTGCGGATGATGTCACAAGAGGTAGTGGGATTTGGTAAATCAGCCATTAGGTAATCTAGATCATGTGCTCTTTGTGGATGGATCGAGGTATGGCCAGGATGGCAGGTACTACACAGGTTGGGCAGTGGTGATTAAACGTGAACTACCACACATGTCAGCTCAAGAAGTGGAGCTAAAAGACTCTGAAGATGGCTTGCAGGTATGCAGATGGAAAAAACAGCCAACATTTACACTGATTCCAGGTGTGCTTTTGGGATAGCCCATGACTATGGGCCCACATGGAAAGCCAGAGACTCCTTGATCGCTTCAGGTAAACCCATCGAAAATGGGGAAGCAGTGAGGTCTCTGATGGAAGCCCTCTTGTCACTAACATGATAGGTGATGATAGCAACGAAAGGCCACTGTAAACAGATGCAGAGGAGGCAAAGGGGAAAACCACGGCAGATCAGGCAGCAAAAATGGCTGCCAAATTACCTAAGCAGACCCCTGTCTTGAGTGGCCACAGTTCAGGTCCCTGAAATAACTCCTCCTGTCTCCCGAAAGTTCTTAAGACCTTACAGAACCAGATGGGGAAGGAGGAAAGGGACTGGTGGATGGAAAAGGGGGACTACAAATAAGAAGGGAAACTTTGCCTTCCCAGGTCCCTCTAATCCACGATGGCACAGGCAACACATGGAGTGACGCACCAGACAAAAACTGCTATGTGTGATTTAGTACGTAGCATATGGTACGCCCCAGGGTTCAGCACTGTAACAGTCAGACATACTCAAGGATAAACGGTTGTGCCCACAACAACGTGGGCAAGGTGGTTAAGGTACCCAAGAAACACATCTTGCTTTTTGTATCTGTTTCAACGTTTGCAGACTACCTTCAAATACACAAGGTGGGCATGTATGAGTATGTATTGATATGTGACTTGTTTTCAGGATGGCCAAAACCGTACCCAAAGAAGTAAAAAAGATGATGGCCGAAGTTGTGTGCATGTATGGGGTACCTTAGATCATTGAAAGTGACACAGGTGTTCACTTCACAGGTGAAGTGATGCAGGAGATGATGAAGGTTTTGGGTGTAGGACAGGCCTTACATGCTTCGTACCATCCACAAAGCAGCAGTAGAGTAGGGAAAAAGGAACTGAACGGGACACTAAGTTAAAGATTCAGAAGCCTTAGAGTGCCTGCTGGTAGCCCTCTTTTAGTAAGGTATACGCCTAAACGTGAGACAGGCCTTTGTCCCTATAAGGTCCTTTTTGGGTCAGCCCCTAGGATAGGATTTATTTCCCCAGCAGCTTCAGATGCAACATGGTTGTCTGACAGATGATGTGATCAGTTTGTACAAGCATTTGACTAAAGTACATTTTCAAGTTTTTGCTTCACTTCCAGGTTTTGATAAAGTACCAGGAACCTACCCACTTGTGTCTGGAGATTGGGTGGTAATAAAAGACGTTAGAAAAGTCCTAAAACCCTGGTTTTATGGTCCATTCCGAGTGTTGTTGACCACAAGCACAGTGAAGCTCAAAGGAAAGCATAATTGGATTGATTTCAAGGAAGTGTTGAGACTGGTTTTCCCTTGTGTGACTGTTAATCATGACTCAAAAGAATATGGAAAATTGTATGAAAACATTGATCCAGAAAATCAGAAGCATTGATGACCTCCATATAATGTCAACGCCGGTTAGGGAAAGATCATCTGACTTCCCCGTGCTCAAATCCAGTGTCACGGGAGGCTGTTCGCTAGGGATGGCTTGTCGTGGAAGCTGGTGAAAAGGAGGCAGAGCATTGGGACAGATGGTTAGGTTTAGGGAGAGAATGAAATTCAAGGGGGGACTGTTAAAGATGTGTGAATTTTATTCTATATTTTTTGTATATCTAGGACTGTAATGAGTTAAACTTTTTCTACTCCAAGTGCCTCCCCCCCCATCCCTCTCTTTGTTTCAAGGCTAGAGAGGAGAGAGAGGGGGGGCAAAGTGCTGGGCTGTAAGAAGTGTCTGATTTCTCATCTTCTTGCAGGTGTCCCATAGAGTGTGGTAGAGATGCGTAAGCCAATCAAATGGCTTGATGATATATATTATTCACTGCCTATAGAGAAGCACCTCTTTGAAGTGTCACATATGACGTATGCAGTATTATTGTTAGAATAGAAGCCATTCCAAAATGGCGATGGTAACGAGATGTTTACATTAGTTCACATTCCAAAGTGGTATTCTCTGCGCAAATGCAGGTGAAATATCTCCTCTCTCTTATCTCTTCTTCCTTTTTGACCAATGAAACAATGTTTAAGCCTCAGTGAGGACTGCCCTTTTTTGAAGATGTATAATACGGCTTACCTGATTTAAATAAAGTTAGAGATTGCTTTGACCAACTTCTCTGTCAGTGTTCAGTCTCTCAGCCACGCGTGGATATTAACCCCTGGGGGGGTACAATGATCAGGAACACCAGAGTGTATCTAAAATGCCCTAATTTAGGGCTGCTTTAACACCTCTGACCTCTAGCATCCACAAGGCATTTTTGCCCACAGGACTGCCGCATACTGGATGTTTTTCCCTTTTCACACCATTCTTTGTAAACCCTAGAAATGGTTGTGCGTGAAAATCCCAGTAACTGAGCAGATTGCGAAATACTCAGACAGGCCCGTCTGGCACTAACAACCATGCCACGCTCAAAATTGCTTAAATCACCTTTCTTTCCCATTCTGACATTCAGTTTGGAGTTCAGGAGATTGTCTTGACCAGGACCACACCCCTAAATGCATTGAAGCAACTGCCATGTGATTGGTTGACTAGATAATTGCATTAATGAGAAATAGAACAGGTGTTCCTAATAATTCTTTAGGTGAGTGTATATGACCTGTACTTATGTACCTTTTAGTGCCAGATGGCACTGTGGACAGTCAGATGGGGGGTTGCTGGGCACAGATCCGATGCAGGCTCCTCTCTCCACGGGCTCCGGACACAGAAAGTGAGAGGAGGCAGAGCCGCAGGAAGTTTAAACCTCCCACCCGCCCTGCAGCCAATCAGAAGCGATCCTGACAGGTGATGTCACAATCACCTCTCAGGATCACAGGATGGTGATTGGTGGTGTATTATCAAACCACCGATCACCATCCTGTTCCGGGTTATCGGGTCACCAGAGACCCAAATAACCCGGAAACGCAGCAAACCGCAGGTCTGAATTGGCCTGCGGTTTGCCGCGATCGCCGATACGGAGGAGGCACAGAACCCCCCACCCGCGCATTGTCCCAGGGTGCCTGCTGATTGATTTCAGCAGGCACCCAGTTCCTATCACCGCCCTCCGCGCGGCGGTGATTGGAAACACACATGATGTCCTTAAGTACCGGGACGTCCCCAACAGGTTATGGACCAGTTCAGGTCTGAAGTCACTTTGTGGGGCTTACATAATGGAAACTACCCATAAATGGCACCATTTTCCATTTTAGAAACTACACCCCTCAAGGTATTCAAAACTGATTTTACAAACTTTGTTAACCCTTTAGGTGTTCCACAAGAATTAAAGGAAAATGTAGATGACATTTCTGAATTTCACTTTTTTGGCAGATTTTCCATTTTAATCCATTTTTTTTATGGTAACAAAGCAAGGGTTAACAGCCAAACATAACTCAATATCGATTAACCTGATTCTGTAGTTTACAGAAACACCCCATATGTGGCCGTAAACTGCTGTAAGGGAGCACAGCAGGGCGCAGAATGAAAGGAGCACCATGTGGTTTTTGAGGGCAGATTTCACTGGGATAATTTTGAGTTGCCATGTCACATTTGAAGACCCCCTGATGCACCCCTAGAGTAGAAACTCCAAAAAAGTGACCCTATTTTGGAAACTACGGGATAAGGTGCAGTTTTATTACAATTTTAGGGTAAATATGATTTTTAGTTGCTCTATATTACACTTTTTGCGAGGCTGGGTAACAAAAAATGTTAAAAAGCTGTTTTGGCACCGTTTTTATTTTTTGTTATTTACAATGTCCATCTGACAGGTTAGATCATGTGCTATTTTTTATAGAGCAGGTTGTTACGGACACGACAATACCAAATATGAGACACCTCCACAGCAACTCCAACTCCACCAGAGGTCAGAATAGAAGTTCTGGAAAGAAGGTCTATATCTAGCAACAAGGGGAGCAGAAAGAGAGAATATATAGAAGCTGGTAGTGGCTGACAGAGAACAGCTGAAAAGAAAAGTTACAGATTCCTAAATGGGAAATGGATCTCCTAAGGGGCTGGATCTCACAGGCTTCCGTAGAAGGCAAGCCCCGATGCCTATGGAAGGCATCAGGCTGCCTGCTCTGCCATTAGGTCCCTGTCACTGCAGTGCGGGGACCCAATGGAGATGTAGAGGGCCCCAGTACCCTCCGCAAACCCTCTGTGTGCTGCAGTCAGCTTTGACCATGGCATACAAGGGGTTAATACACCGGCATCGTTGTGTTCATCGATGCCGGCGTATGCAGCAGGTGCCCGGCTGTCAGTGACTGCTGGGTCAGTGCTGCTAATTGGGCGGGCGCAGCTCCTGCACCCGCCAGATCATCCCGCCGGACAAGTTACATCCACCAGAGCCGTACATGTACGGCGAGAGTCCTCTACTGGTTAACCTATCTGTCCAATCTACTAACAAAACCAAGAAAATATCATGGTGGCTCAGTAATTAGCACTGGTGTCTTGCAGTGCTGAAGTCCTGAGTTGAAATCCAATGTAGGACATCTGCAAGGAGTTTGTTTGTTCTACTTATATTTGCATGGGTCTCCCCCTACACTCCAAAGACATATTAATCTAGAGGGAATCTAGATTGTGAGCATCACTCAGGTCAGTGAGTGATAATAGGGTCTGTAAAGTGCTGTGGAATATAAGTGAATAAAATGAATAATAACTTAACATTTTTATGTGAAGACTTTAACCAGGAGTCCCACTGTTTAAAAAATCTGGTAGATTTATTAATTAAAGAGGTAACCATTTTTTTCTTATAGGCAGTTTTCATCAATTCATCATATTAATAATCTCAGCAAGCGGGGGTAGCTGAATCCTTCCAATGGAAGGCAATTTTTATTACATTTCTAGTAGCAATCAAGATGGGGATTAGGAATGTTTTATTTAAAAAATGGAAATTTATCTACTGTAAATCAAAGGTTGGTAACCCTTGTTCTGCTGAAAGTTAAACTTCATAATCAAAAAGTTTAGACAATAGATTACCCACTTTGACCCACAAAGGGGAAATTATTGAGTAGTCCCACCTGATATGCTTCATGTTTGCCCAAACAACGGCCGTATGCATGAGGACTAACCCTGTAGTGATATAATACCATTTATATAAGATTTTCCAGATGATTAGTACACCTAGAGAATCTAGAGATAGGGGATAATGATTTCTGCTATTGCTCCTGCAATTATCATGTCTGATATGGCAGGTAACAGACGTGTGGCACAGAGGGGAGGGAAGGAGAGTACCCTTTCACTCGGGAGAGGGAGCAGTGGTGACCCCTAACTCACCTAGCACTGGCACCTGGCTGCCCTGACGTCCGTAGACTGGCTTCGAACCCATACATCGATCATGTGCCTCATCCCTTGCTTACCCTGAAATAGGCCTTAGGTAGTGAATAGGGCGGTGGGAGCACTAGTCCTCACCACTGACACCTAGGGTAACAACAGGCAAAGGACAAACAACACAAATACCACAAACAATCCCCAAAGGGAGACAACAAACAGGAGACAACAACAGGAGTGAACTGGAGATCCAACAGCTCCAGTTCCAACACCTCCACAGCAACTCCAACTCCACCAGAGGTCAGAATAGATCTGGAAATAAAACCTATATCTGGCAACAAGGGAAGCAGAAAGGCAGAATATATAGCTGGGAGTGGCTAACAGAATAGCTGAAAGGAAAAGCTACAGATTCCTAAATGGAACGGAAATGATCACAAACCTAAGCAGGAAAACCTGGACAGGAATCCATTCCCACCACTAGGTCATGGAGCGATCTCTTGAAACCGAGTGAGTAGCCACCCGCTGTGACCTTCTGACACCCTCGTGACAGCAATACATTAATTATAAAGGGTAACTCCCAATTAAGAAAAAGCATAGGCTGATTTCATATCACCGTTTAGCTTTTCTGTTGCATCAGTTATGCATAGGATCCGTTTAAAAAAAATTAGTATCCTGTTGCATCATTTGACATCCATTTGAGTCATTTCCATCTGAGATCAGTATGGAAAAAAGTACTCCATTGTTAGCTGTGCGTCAGTATGACAGGCAGGTGACAGGCGTCACTCTCAGAATCAGGTCACACTTCACTTATATGGTTATTTATGGTTCAAAAAGTGTCAGGTGTAATAGACTTAACCGTGCAGTGGCCCAAGATTCTACTATAGGGAGAAAGAGCGCTCTCCTTTTACACCGTCTGCTGATTCCACAAAGATTGCTAGAGAACCAGTTCTGTTACACGCTGGTACAAGTAATGGGCCCATGACAGAGTGGAGAGGGTGTTAGCAATAAGTTTGTGTTGACATCACTGTTTCCTTCTTCTGATCCATCACAAGAACAACCCCAAAAAGATGGATCCTGTCTTTTGAGAATTCACCTTCACACGGTCAATATTTGGTCAGTAACTGATCAGTATTGGTAAGGTAAAAAAAAACAGAAGTGGGTCCAGAACAGACATGACATGTGATAGAGGCATCATGCTCAATGAGTTTTGACAATTTGCCTCTGAAATTGGTTTCATTCAGATGAGAAACGAAGTCCTGTATGCAGGACTTTAATGGCATCTATCACACCGTCAGTATTTGGTCAGTTTTTGCATCAGTATTTCATCAGTAAGACCAAATAAAAACAACTTTTGGCTTCCAAATCATGAGCAAATCCTGATGAAAAATACTGATCATGTGATAGTGGCCTCATGAATTCTCCAAAGACAGGAACCGTTGTGATTTTCATTTTTCAATTCTTCTGACAAATCAGAGGATAAAATAAACAGTGATGTCAACAAGGCCAAACAGGGACACTAGTGTTCCCATCACAGAGTGATGAGGGCGGAAACAGCATGAGGAGCCAACATAATGGCCCTGTTGCAGAGTGACGATGGTGGCAACAGCATGAGGAGTCAACACAGTGGCCCAGTCACAGAATAGTGAGGGTGGCAACAGCATGAGGAGTCAACACAGTTGCCCAGTCACAGAATGGGGAGGTGGGGGCAACACCTGTTCACAATGTTTTGGTGTGGCTGCCAGAATTATCTAGTTTGATGCATCAGACAGGCACTGGTAAGTGGAAATACTGGCTGATCCATGCCTGATTCATCTTTACAAAGTTTAGTCTTTCAACATTTTGTGTTGAAAGGCGAGTTCTCTTTGTGATAAATATGCCCCCCGTCTCCGCATTAAACACCCACTCTGATGCTACACTACTAACCGGGCAGGCAAGCTTGTCCAAGGCAAACTCGGCCAGTTGCGGCCACAAATCAAGTTTGGCTGCCCATTAGAGTTTGAGCGGACACCTGGATGTTTGGGTTCACCGGGTTCGGCCGAACTTCGCAAAATTGGAGCTTTGGAGCACTAAAATGGCTCTAAAAAAGTCATGGAAAGGGCTAGAGGGCTGCAAGGCAGCAAAATGTGGTTAAGAGCATGGGAAGTGCTCTGCTAACAAATGTGGATAGGGAAATGACTTCAAATAACAGATACGTAAAAATAAAAAATTATAATCTTGATCTAGTAGGAGGAGGTCCATATGGAGTAGGAGGTTGAGGAGGCGGTGGATGTGGCGGTGTAGGTGGAAGCGGCGGTGGAGGAGGTAGCCAACACTGGTTTTTGGTTTCACATTTATTTATATTTTTTTAAATTAGGGTACACCCCAAAACATTGAGAAAAATAACCTGTCATAACCCCCTCCAGGTGTGCTAAACACACATTCAGACCATACACTAGCTGCAGGGCAGACCAGCACCTCCAAGGCGTAAAGGGCAAGCTCAGGCCATGTGCCCAATTTGGAGACCCAACAGTCAGTTTGTGTAGGCGTGTGCACACATACTGCCCCACCATGTCACACGTCACCGTGAGATCCATTTGGATATCTTCTCTATCAACTTTTGATGTTCTTTTCTGAGCCTACCATGTTGATCACGGTTATCGGCGAATCAGGGTTCCACGCCGGAGAGGGAGCGTGAGAAAGAGAGACCACATCCAAGGGAGATGAATGGATGAAATTTAATTTTTATCGAGTGGAAATATGGGAAAAGTTATTAAAGCAGAAGAATTGAAGGAAAGGAGGGGGCGCGCGGCAATTACCCACTCCCGACCCGCTGAGTTAGTGACGATAAATAACAATACAGGACTTATAAGATGCCCTGTTATTGGAATGATTAATAAAAAATTATAGGGAATGTCACTGGGGTATTTATGATTTGGAAAGGTTAGACAGGAGAGACCCTGCTGCCGCTTTGTTGACTCTAGATAACTTCTGCCTGATCGCACTTCACCGTGACGTCCACGATCCATTTGGATATCTTCTCTATCAACTTTCGATGTTATTTTCTGAGCCTACCATGTTGATCACGGTTATCGGCGAATCAGGGTTCCATGCCAGAGAGGGAGCGTGAGAAAAAGAGACCACATCCAAGTGAGGTTAATTTTTTAAAATTAAATATGAGTGAGCGGAAAAGTGGGACAAGTTGTTAAAGTTTAAGCATTTAATGAAAGGAGGGGGCATGCATCAATTAACCACCTCCCGACCGCCTAACGCAGGGATGCGTCCTGCGGGTGGCCGGGTTATTCCTCATCGACGCATCGGCGAATGATCTCGCGAGACGCAAGATTTCCTGTGAACGCGCGCTCACAGGAGCGCGCGTTCACATGATCGCAAGGTAAACAAGTTGATCTACAGCCTGCCAGCGGCGATCATTCGCTGGCAGGCTGTAGATGCGATTTTTTTTTAACATCAGAAAGGTATATTAGACGCTGTTTTGTTAACAGCGTCTGATATACCTGCTTCCTGGTCCTCTGGTGGTCCCTTTTGCTTGGATCGACCACCAGAGGACACAGGCAGCTCTGTAAGTAGCACCAAGCAGCACACTACACTACACCCCCCCCCGTCACTTATTAACCCCTGATCACCCCATATAGACTGCCTGATCACCCCCTGTCATTGAACACCCCCTTGTAAGGCTCCATTCAGACGTTCGTATGTGTTTAGCGGATCCACGGATCCGCAAAACACTGACACCGGCAATGTGCTTTCCGCATATATAGAAAACTATAGAACTATATAGAAAATGCCTTTTCTTGTCCGCAATTGCGGACAAGAATAGGACATGTTCTATATTTTTGCGGAACGGAAGTGCGGACCCGGAAGTGCAGATCCGCAATTCCGGATCCGAGCGGGACAAAGTCTGTCCCCATAGAAATGAATGGGTCCGCAATTACGTTCCGCAAAATGCGGAACAGAATTGCGGACGTGTGAATGGGGCCTAAGGGTCCCTTATCACCGCCAGTTAGTTAGCCACTTGTTAGGTAGTTAGCGCCCACTGCACCGCAGTCACTGATTAGTCGCTGATTAGCGTCATCGCTGTCGCTAATAAGCACTAGTACTATATAGTATCTGTAAGTGATCAAGACTGATCGCAATCAGATCTATATCAGTACATTAGGGTCACCTTAGGCTCTACAAAAAACGCAGTGTTCGCTCGATCAGGCCTGATCTTGTGCGCAAACTTGAGTTCAGTCCGCCCCACCGCAGTGACAGAAATGTTTTTTTTCTGATCACTGCAAAAACACCGTAAAATCGCTGCGGCGCTATAAAGATCACTTTTGAGCTTTTTGGATCTTTATTAGCGATCAC
Source organism: Bufo bufo (assembly GCF_905171765.1). NCBI lineage: Eukaryota > Metazoa > Chordata > Amphibia > Anura > Bufonidae > Bufo > Bufo bufo. The sequence goes on along the minus strand of NC_053389.1, from coordinate 628,444,932 downwards.
AGCTTTTTTTTTTTTTTGCACATTTTTTGGCAGAGATTTTTTCATCCACATTGATCGATGCGAATGAAGAACGGCGGCTAGGATGCGGACCCAAACAACGGTCGTGTGCATGAGGCCTAAGGAGAATAGCAGAAACTCCTAATGCTGGCCATACATGTAATGATTGCGGAGACCCTCAAATGCCAGGGCAGTACAAACACCCCACAAATGACCCCATTTTGGAAAGAAGACACCCCAGGGTATTCGCTGAGGGGCATATTGAGTCCATGAAAGATTGAACTTTTTGTCACAAGTTAGCGGAAAGGGAGACTTTGAGGGAAAAAAATATATAAATTTCCGCTAACTTGTGCCAAAAAAAAAAAAAAAATTTTCTATGAAAATTTTTTGACAACTTTGTATAAAAAAAATTGGAAAAGTTGTCATTTACAGAGATATTTCTCTCACCCAGCATGGGTATATGTAAAAATAAACCCCAAAACACATTGCCCTACTTCTTCTGAGTATGGCAATACCACATGTGTGACACTTTTTTGCAGCCTAGGTGCGCAAAGGGGCCCAAATTCCAATGAGTACTTTTAGGATTTCACAGGGAATTTTTTACGCATTTGGATTCCAAACTACTTCTCACACTTTAGGGCCCCTAAAATACCAGGGCAGTATAAATACCCTACAAGTGACCCCATTTTGGAAATAAGACACCCCAAGGTATTACGTGAGGGGCATGGCGAGGTCATGTAAAATGTTATTTTTTGTCACAAGTTATTGGAATATGAGACTTTGTAAGAGAAAAAAAAAATCCGCTAACTTGTGCCAAAAAAATATATATTCTAGGAACTCGCCATGCCCCTCACGGAATACCTTGGGGTGTCTTCTTTCCAAAATGGTGTCACTTGTGGGGTATTTATACTGCCCTGGTATTTTAGGGGCCCTAAAGCGTGAGAAGTAGTTTGGAATCCAAATGCGTAAAAAATGCCCTGTGAAATCCTAAAGGTACTCATTGGAATTTGGTCCCGTTTGTGCACCTAGGCTGCAAAAAAGTGTCACACATGTGGTATCTCCGTACTCAGGAGAAGTAGGGCAATGTGTTTTGGGGTTTATTTTTACATATACCCATACTGTGTGTGAGAAATATCTCTGTAAATGACAACTTTTTTAATTTTTTTATACAAAGTTGTCAATTTACAGAGATATTTCTCTCACCCAGCATGGGTATATGTAAAAATACACCCCAAAACACATTGCCCTACATGTGGTACGGCGATACCACATGTGTGACACTTTTTTTGCAGCCTAGGTGCGTAAAGGGGCCGAAAGTCCAACGAGTACCTTTAGGCTTTATAGGGTTGCTCACAATTTAGCCCCGCCCAAAATGCCAGAACAGTAAACACACCCCACAAATGACCCCATTTCGGAAAGTAGACACCCCAAGGTATTCACTGAGGGGCTTAGTGAGTCCGTGTGTAATTTTTATTTTTTTTGCCAGAAGTTAGCAGAAATGGAAACTTTATTTATTTTATTTTTTTCTCAGAAAGTGTCATTTTCTGCTAACTTGTGAATTTTTTTTTAATCATACATGAACTCACCATGCCCCTCTGAGAATACTTTGGGGTGTCTTCTTTCTAAAATGGGGTCATTTGCGGGGTATTTATACTATCCGGGCATTCTAGCACCTCAAGAAACATGACAGGTGCTCAGAAAGTCAGAGCTGCTTCAAAATGCGGAAATTCACATTTTCGTACCATAGTTTGTAAATGCTATAACTTTTGCGCAAACCAATAAATATACACTTATTGGATTTTTTTTATCAAAGACATGTAGCACAATAAATTATGACACAAACTTGTATAGAAATGTAATTATTTTTGAACAATTTAACCAGAGAAAGTTAAAAATACACTTTTTTTGAGAAAATTGCGGGCTATTTTGAATAATATCGGAAAAACGAAAAATCTTAGCAGCAATCAAATACCACCAAAAGAAAGCTGTATTTGTGAGAAGAAAAGGAGGTAAAATTCATTTGGGTGGTAAGTTGTATGACCGAGCAATAAACCGTGAAAGTAGTGTAGTGCAGAATTGTAAAAAGTGGTCTGGTCATTAAGGGGGTTTAAGCTAAGGGGGCTGAGAAGAATTTTTTTAATTTTAATTCCTCGTCACTTATGCAGAGCAGGGGTTTTGTATACGGCAAAATTGGTAAAATGTCACCTTGTAACAGATGATTTTTTATTTTATTTAGGTCCCTATCTGCAAAGCAGGGGTTTAATCACGGCAAAAATGGTCAAATGTTACCCAAGAATGTAGCAGACAAATTAGTGAAATTTGCTTACCTGTCTACTAGGTATAGCAGTGGTATATCACACCCAAAAATTGGTGAATTTCACCTGAATATGTAACAGACAAATTAGTGAAATGTTTTCTGTCTATTAGGTAGAGCAGAGGTATATACACCCAAAAATTGGTGAATTTCACCCGAATATGTAATAGACAAATTAGTGAAATGTTATCTGTCTACTAGGTATAGCAGCGGTATATCACACCCAAAAATTTATGAATTTCACCCGAAAATGTAACAGACAAATTAATGAAATTACATAAAATAAAGTAAAATAAAAAGGACATGCACCAAACTGCTATCCACCTCAGGCCCAGCCGCCACTGCATTTACCCAGTATGCTGTTATGGAGACATAACGTCCCTGACCATGCTTACTGGTCCATGTATCCGTAGTTAGGTGGACCTTGCCATAGATGGCATTTCACAGTGCACACCTGATTTTGTCCCCCACTTGGTTGTGTAGGGAAGGGATGGCAAGCCTGGAAAAATAGTGGCGGGTGGGCACGACGTACTGTGGGACAGCCACCGCCATAAGGCTTTTAAAACTCTCCGTCTCCACCAGACATAATTACAGCATTTCAAAGGACAGTAATTTTGAAATGCTGGCATTCAGGGCCAGGGATCGCGGGTGGGTAGGGGGGTACTTCCTCTTTCGCTCCAGTGTTTGGTAGATAGAGAATTGAACACTTCCATGGGACATTGTGGAGATGCTTGGTGACCCAGGTGGTGGTGTTGCTGGCAGATCCTCTGTTTGTGGGGTGGCAGGTGCCACTGTCACTCCAGAGGTGGATGAAGAGGCCGAGACTGCAGCAGAAGAGAAAGCAGGAGGAGCTAGATACCTTTCTTGGTTTTTGAGGTGTCTACTCCACTGCAGCTCATGCTTTGCACTTAGATGCCTGATCATGCAGGTTGTGCTCAGGTTGAGAATGTTTATGCCTCGCTTCAGGCTCTGATTGCACAGCGTTCAAACCACTCATGTCTTGTCATCAGAACATTGTCTGAAGAACTGTTATGCCAGGGAACTCCTTGAAGCTGGCTTTGGTGTGCTCAGTCTTTTGCTGCTGTGGGCAGTAGCAGGCGTACTGTCTAGGGGACGGCCGCTCCGCTTTTGCACCCTGCTCCCTCTTTTGCTGTGCTGGTGGCTCTGTGCGACCACCGCCTCTTCCTCCGAACTACAGAGTTTACTCGCATGACCTTGATTACATGTGCGGTCGAGGACTTCATCGTCCTCCACATCATTTTCCATCCAGTCTTCGCCCCTGCCTTCTTTGTCGGTCGACACACTTTCGAAAGCCCCAGCAGTTTCGTCATCATCCGAGGCGTGCTGCGGTGGTCCTCCCATGTACTCATCTTGAAACATAAGTGGTTGGGCATCAGTGCACTCAATATCTTCCACTTCTTGGACAGGGCTCGGTGGATGGCCCTGGGAAACCCTGCTAGCAGAGTCATCAAAAAGCAGAAGAGACTGCTGCATGACTTTGGGCTCAGACTGCTTGGCTGATTTGCAAGGGGGTGAGGTGAAAGACTGATGGACCTCGGCTGCGGGTGCCAACTCTGATCTTTCAGCAGGAGACTGGGTGGGAGACAATGTGAAGGAACAGGAGGCACTGTCAGCAACCCAATCTACTATCGCCTGTACTTTTTCTGGCCTCACCATTCGTAGAGCAACATTAGACCAAATACCGCTGAAGGTTGTGTCGCCTATTCGCACCTGAGGAAGGTGTTTCACTTGTGCGTGTGGCTGGCACAGATAGACCACGTCCTCTCTCTGCAACAGAAGCTCCACAAGCAGCACCACGACCGGGACCACGTCCCTTATTTGATGCTCTCCTCATATTTCTCAAATTTAGGATCTTGCCCAAAATAGGTGTTTTTTTAATAACAGAATAGAACAACAGTATCTAATGCGTGTATCTCACAATGACAGATGCAGACAAGGCTGCAAAATAATTATTTTGCCCAAAATAGTTGTTTTTTAAAACCCAGAAAATTATAGCTGCATTTCTAGCCTAAATTGCTCACTGACTAATGCGGCAGAGGCCCTAGATGGAGGGTATTTCCAAAAATGGGTGTTTTTTAAAACCTAATAAATTATTGAACTATTTCAAGCTTGTTTTAACAATAACAGATACAGCAAAGACTGCAATATTAAGTGCTTTGCCCAAAAAGGTTGTTTTTTAATAACAGAATATGACAGCAGTATATAACGCTTGAATTTCATACGTACAGATGCAGACAAGGCCGCAAATTAAGTATTTTGTCCAAAATGGGTGTTTTTTTAAATACCAGAATAGCACAGCAGTATCTAAAGCGTGTATCTCACACTGACAGATGTAGACAAGGCCGCAAATTAAGTATTTTGCCCTAAATGGGTGTTTTTTAAAACCCAGAAAATTATAGCTATATTTCTAGCTTAAATTGCACACTTACTAATGCGGCAGAGGCAATCACAGATGCAGCAAAGGCTGCAATATTAAGTACTTTGCCCAAAATGGGTGTATTTTTTACTATCAGAATATGACAGCAGTATATAATGCTTGAATTTCACATGAACAGATGCAGCAAGGGCTGTAAAATTTAGTATTTTGCCCAAAAATGGTGTTTTTTAAAACCCAGAAAATTATAGCTGTATTTCTAGCTCAAATTGCACACTGACTAATGCGGCAGAGGCCCCAGATGGAGTGTATTGCCAAAAATGGGTGTTTTTTAAACCCAGAAAATTAGAGCTGTATTTCTAGCTTAAATTGTACACTGACTAATGCGGCAGAAGCCCAAGATGAAGGGTATTGCCAAAAATGGGTGTTTTTTAAAACCCAGAAAATTTTTGAAGTATGTCAAGCTTGTTTTTAACAATCTTATCTAAAGCGTGTATCTCACACTGACAGATGCAGACAAGGCCGCAAATTAAGTATTTTGCCCAAAAGGGTGCTTTTTAAAACCCATAAAATTATTGAAGTATTTCAAGCTTGTTTTAACAATAACAGATGCAGCAAAGACTGCAATATTAAGTATTTTGACCAAAATGGGTGTTTTTAATACTAGAAAAGCACAGCCGTATCTAAAGCGTGTATCTCACACTGACAGATGCAGAAAAGGCCGCAAATTAAGTATTGTGCCCTAAATGGGTGTTTTTCAAACCCAGAAAATTATAGCTGTATTTCTAGCTTAAATTGCACACTGACTAATGCGGCAGAGGCCACAGATGGAGGGTATTGCCAACAATGGGTGTTTTTTAAAACCCATAAAATTAGAGCTGTATTTCTAGCTTAAATTGTACACTGACTAATGCGGCAGAGGCAATCACAGATGCAGCAAAGGCTGCAATATTAAGTACTTTGCCCAAAATGGGTGTATTTTTTACTATCAGAATATGACAGCAGCAATTTAGTATTTTGCCCAAAAAGGGTGTTTTTTAAAACCCAGAAAATTATAGCTGTATTTCTAGCTCAAATTGCACACTGACTAATGCGGCAGAGGCCCCAGATGGAGTGTATTGCCAAAAATGGGTGTTTTTTAAAACCCAGAAAATTAGAGCTGTATTTCTAGCTTAAATTGTACACTGACTAATGCGGCAGAAGCCCAAGATGGAGTGTATTGCCAAAAATGGGTGTTTTTTAAAACCCAGAAAATTTTTGAAGTATGTCAAGCTTGTTTTTAACAATCTTATCTAAAGCGTGTATCTCACACTGACAGATGCAGACAAGGCCGCAAATTAAGTATTTTGCCCTAAATAGGTGTTTTTTAAAACCCAGAAAATTATAGCTGTATTTCTAGCTTAAATTGCACACTTACTAATGCGGCAGAGGCCCCAGATGGAGGGTATTGCCAAAAATGGGTGTTTTTTAAAACCCAGAAAATTTTTGAAGTATGTCAAGCTTGTTTTTAACAATCTTATCTAAAGCGTGTATCTCACACTGACAGATGCAGACAAGGCCGCAAATTAAGTATTTTGCCCAAAAGGGTGCTTTTTAAAACCCATAAAATTATTGAAGTATTTCAAGCTTGTTTTAACAATAACAGATGCAGCAAAGACTGCAATATTAAGTATTTTGACCAAAATGGGTGTTTTTAATACTAGAAAAGCACAGCCGTATCTAAAGCGTGTATCTCACACTGACAGATGCAGAAAAGGCCGCAAATTAAGTATTGTGCCCTAAATGGGTGTTTTTCAAACCCAGAAAATTATAGCTGTATTTCTAGCTTAAATTGCACACTGACTAATGCGGCAGAGGCCACAGATGGAGGGTATTGCCAACAATGGGTGTTTTTTAAAACCCATAAAATTAGAGCTGTATTTCTAGCTTAAATTGTACACTGACTAATGCGGCAGAGGCAATCACAGATGCAGCAAAGGCTGCAATATTAAGTACTTTGCCCAAAATGGGTGTATTTTTTACTATCAGAATATGACAGCAGTATATAATGCTTGAATTTCACATGAACAGATGCAGCAAGGGCTGTAAAATTTAGTATTTTGCCCAAAAAGGGTGTTTTTTAAAACCCAGAAAATTATAGCTGTATTTCTAGCTCAAATTGCACACTGACTAATGCGGCAGAGGCCCCAGATGGAGTGTATTGCCAAAAATGGGTGTTTTTTAAAACCCAGAAAATTAGAGCTGTATTTCTAGCTTAAATTGTACACTGACTAATGCGGCAGAAGCCCAAGATGGAGTGTATTGCCAAAAATGGGTGTTTTTTAAAACCCAGAAAATTTTTGAAGTATGTCAAGCTTGTTTTTAACAATCTTATCTAAAGCGTGTATCTCACACTGACAGATGCAGACAAGGCCGCAAATTAAGTATTTTGCCCTAAATAGGTGTTTTTTAAAACCCAGAAAATTATAGCTGTATTTCTAGCTTAAATTGCACACTTACTAATGCGGCAGAGGCCCCAGATGGAGGGTATTGCCAAAAATGGGTGTTTTTTAAAACCCAGAAAATTTTTGAAGTATGTCAAGCTTGTTTTTAACAATCACAGATGCAGCAAAGGCTGAAATATTAAGTACTTTGCCCAAACTGGGTGTTTTTTTTTACTAACAGAATATGACAGCAGTATCTAAAGAGTGTATCTCACAATGACAGATGCAGCAAGGGCTGTAAAATTGAGTATTTTGCCCAAAAGGGTGCTTTTTAAAACCCATAAAATTATTGAAGTATTTCAAGCTTGTTTTAACAATAACAGATGCAGCAAAGACTGCAATATTAAGTATTTTGACCAAAATGGGTGTTTTTAATACTAGAAAAGCACAGCCGTATCTAAAGCGTGTATCTCACACTGACAAATGCAGAAAAGGCCGCAAATTAAGTATTGTGCCCTAAATGGGTGTTTTTCAAACCCAGAAAATTATAGCTGTATTTCTAGCTTAAATTGCACACTGACTAATGCGGCAGAGGCCCCAGATGGAGGGTATTGCCAACAATGGGTGTTTTTTAAAATCCAGAAAATTATTAAAGTATTTCAAACTTGTTTTTAACAATCACAGATGCAGCAAAGGCTGCAATATTAAGTACTTTGCCCAAAATGGGTGTTTTTATTTACTAACCAAAAACTGACAGCAGTATCTAAAGCGTGTATCTCACACGTACGGATGCAGCAAGGGCTATAAAATTGAGTATTTTGCCCAAAAAGGGTTTTAAAAGTCATTAAATTATTTCTGTATTTCCAGCTTAAATTGCACACTGACAAATGCTGCAAAGGCACAAGATGTAGGATATTGTCAAAAATGGGTGTTTTTTTAAACACAGATTATTATTGCAGTATTTCAAGCTTGGATTTGAATGTCACAAAAGCACATATGGTGCACTGAGCTTGCATAAAATGGCCGCCGCCGCCCATCTAACTTACAGACAGATAAATGTTATTTTTCTCTGTCACAGGGCTCAGGGCAGGGTAAAAAGATTGTGCACTGCACCCACAAAACTAAATCTATATAGATCGCTGAGTTAACAAGCACTTCAGATTAAAGATTCTTTCCTATTCTCTCCCTCACAGCAGCAGCAACCTATCTCTACACTAAGCACAGCAGAGTGGCGTGCAGCGCTACATGACTCCAGCTTATATAGAGGCTGGGTCACATGCTGCACTGGCCAATCACACCCATGCCATTAGTAGGCATGGCTGTGATGGCTTCTAAGGGCACAGTTAAACGCTTGTTGATTGGCTGTTCTGCAGCCTTTCAAAGAGTGCCAATAAATCGGCAAACACCGAACCGGAACTTTTACTGAAATGTTCAGGTCCGGGGTCAAAAAATCCTAAAGTTCGGTACGGGTTCGCTCAACCCTAGTCATGTTGCATCACTGATATTGTCCCTCTTTCTAATTTTCAAAAGTTGGGATTGTGGGGGGAAGGGTGCTGTACTGAATCTTTTCCCCGCTGCAGCAAAGCCTAGTTATAACTCTGTCTTTTACCCAATTCATTGGGTACAAGTCATTAACTGCTAAGGGAGGATGATTTCTGTGAATGGGTTGGTCATAATGCAACTTGAAGATTAGGTTATCCCGCTTTTCGTACACCCATTATGTAAATGTAGAGAAAATAAAACTGCATGATCCTATCTATTAGCTATTTGACAAAATACTACAGGGAGTGCAGAATTATTAGGCAAGTTGTATTTTTGAGGATTAATTTTATTATTGAACAACAACCATGTTCTCAATGAACCCAAAAAACTCATTAATATCAAAGCTGAATATTTTTGGAAGTAGTTTTTAGTTTTTTTTTTAGTTTTAGCTATTTTAGGGGGATATCTGTGTGTGCAGGTGACTATTACTGTGCATAATTATTAGGCAACTTAACAAAAAACAAATATATACCCATTTCAATTATTTATTTTTACCAGTGAAACCAATATAACATCTCAACATTCACAAATATACATTTCTGACATTCAAAAACAAAACAAAAACAAATCAGTGACCAATATAGCCACCTTTCTTTGCAAGGACACTCAAAGCCTGCCATCCATGGATTATGTCAGTGTTTTGATCTGTTCACCATCAACATTGCGTGCAGCAGCAACCACAGCCTCCCAGACACTGTTCAGAGAGGTGTACTGTTTTCCCTCCTTGTAAATCTCACATTTGATGATGGACAACAGGTTCTCAATGGGGTTCAGATCAGGTGGACAAGGAGGCCATGTCATTAGATTTTCTTCTTTTATACCCTTTCTTGCCAGCCACGCTGTGGAGTACTTGGACGCGTGTGATGGAGCATTGTCCTGCATGAAAATCATGTTTTTCTTGAAGGATGCAGACTTCTTCCTGTACCACTGCTTGAAGAAGGTGTCTTCCAGAAACTGGCAGTAGGACTGGGAGTTGAGCTTGACTCCATCCTCAACCCGAAAAGGCCCCACAAGCTCATCTTTGATGATACCAGCCCAAACCAGTACTCCACCTCCACCTTGCTGGCGTCTGAGTCGGACTGGAGCTCTCTGCCCTTTACCAATCCAGCCACGGGCCCATCCATCTGGCCCATCAAGACTCACTCTCATTTCATCAGTCCATAAAACCTTAGAAAAATCAGTCTTGAGATATTTCTTGGCCCAGTCTTGACGTTTCAGCTTGTGTGTCTTGTTCAGTGGTGGTCGTCTTTCAGCCTTTCTTACCTTGGCCATGTCTCTGAGTATTGCACACCTTGTGCTTTTGGGCACTCCAGTGATGTTGCAGCTCGGAAATATGGCCAAACTGGTGGCAAGTGGCATCTTGGCAGCTGCACGCTTGACTTTTCTCAGTTCATGGGCAGTTATTTTGCGCCTTGGTTTTTCCACACGCTTCTTGCGACACTGTTGACTATTTTGAATAAAACGCTTGATTGTTCGATGATCACGCTTCAGAAGCTTTGCAATTTTAAGAGTGCTGCATCCCTCTGCAAGATATCTCACTATTTTTGACTTTTCTGAGCCTGTCAAGTCCTTCTTTTGACCCATTTTGCCAAAGGAAAGGAAGTTGCCTAATAATTATGCACACCTAATATAGGGTGTTGATGTCATTAGACCACACCCCTTCTCATTACAGAGATGCACATCACCTAATATGCTTTATTGGTAGTAGGCTTTCGAGCCTATACAGTTGGAGTAAGACAACATGCATAAAGAGGATGATGTGGTCAAAATACTCATTTGCCTAATAATTCTGCACGCAGTGTATCTATTAGCTATTTGACTAAATACTAACAGGGGCTTGTAAAGTTCATAGGCCCCATATTTGCACTTCCGTGATTATGAAATGGAGTCGATTCAAGTGTAACTGTGTGGGCCCCATATACTGACCCCTTAGTCACAATGGGCCGTTAAGCATCGGCCATGTTTTTTTGTTTTTTTTACTAATTAGTTACTATATTATTAGTTATATGACTCTGATGAGAGCCCTGCCTGTCACACTTTATCTTCACGCTCCTGATTTCAGATCTAGAATGTTTGGTGACAGCGCCATGAATCTGGAGTGCTTCCACTTATGGTTGCCCCCAACTTCAAGTACACATGTAAGGAATAATCCAGAAATGGCTAAATTCAAGGATAATCCTAAACTTTAATAAGAAACTTCTATTGCAACCTTCATTAAAGGACAGTTACAATACTTTGAACTCATCTTTCATATGTGTATGAAGGACCTTGGCTAAGATTTATTACAATTTAATAGAAGGTAGCTGTATTTAACATTGAGGAGAAAATAAATTAAAATTATTGATTGGAAATGTTATCTCAAATGGTGTCTCATTTGATTAATTACTTTTTTCTCAAAGCTGACCTGGCTTCTGGTTAATAAAGCTCGGTGCTGATAAGTGACACATTCTAATACATACTTTAGAAGAATGCTTCAGGAAGGGGGGAAACTTGCTTTGTTCAGCCACCTAGATTAAATTGATGACACTTTAATTAGTTCTTCAAGTTATTAAAACAAATTTCTGTCATTTTTTAATATATTTTTCTTCCTTATTTAATAAAATTGAATTAAATATAACAGGTGGACAAACTAATTTAGAATTTGATAAGAAATAGAAAAAAGTGTATAGCAAAGTACAAAATTAAGCAAATACAGCAAACAGTTATCTAAAGCTAGTTTCACACTAGCAGCAGGGGAGTCCGGCAGGCTGTTCCGGTGGATGAACAGCCTGTCGGATCCGTCCTGCCGCTAGTTCACGCGTGCCCCCGGACTGCGGCTCTGTCCCCATTGACTATATGACGGATCGGACAGGCTGTTCACCCGCCGGAACAGCCTGCCGGACTGCCCTGCCGCTAATGTGAAAGTACCCTAATATATAAAGCTGAGTGTATGTATGTGTGCGTGTGTATGTCAATAGAAGCTCGCAGACCCTTAGTCTCCACATACACACAGTTTTAAACCAGGTTTCCATAGTAACCGTGACATTTTTCTTCAGTGCTTTTGGTCAGCTTTAAAGGGGTAGAGGGCGCTGTGGATGACACTGTTAATGGAGCGGAGTGCTATGGAGGCCAGTTCAGGGGCAGGTAGGGTGGCCATTCAGGTCCCCCTCAAAAGATGGACTTAAAAACCCTGTTCTCGCTAAGCCACACCCTGACTCGGTTAGGCAACGCCCCCTCCCACTTCGCAGCCAACGGAGATGAAAAAATGAAGGTAAAAATCAACTTCTGTCAGCTGTGGGGGTGGGAAGGAGGGTGACTTTCTCCCTGCAGCTCATGCTTAGACAGCACAGTGCAGCTGTCTGAGAGTGAGCTGTTCAAAAGGATGTCTCTGTGTTTGTCTAGGCCCTGTTCATCCAGCTTTTTTTTGGGGAAAGCTATTTGTAGTAATTTCAAGGCCCCTTCTGTTTCCCTCTCTCTGACGAAGCTGGGCAGTCAACTGGTGCAGCACAGGGACAAGAAGGGACATGTAAGGAGTTAGGAGTGACATGGTGGGGTCGCCCTTTCGAGGGTGAGCGTTTTTCACCCCCTGTGCAGGGATATATAGACCAGTTCAAGTAGGGGCCTGTAGAGGAAGAGACCCAGCATGTGAATCCCCTCTTTTCCTTACTCACATCCCATTCAATGGCTAATCACCATTGATATCACTTCTCTGGCATGGTTCAGCATTTTTTATTTTGCACCATTGTTTGTTACTTCTTGTCAATTGTCTATGCACCATTGTGCGTGTTTGTTTGTTAATTGTCTTTAAAGGGCTATTATTTTAATTGATTAAAAGTTAAGTATTAATTAAGGTCACTCACCATTTTTGTCCTTTAATAATTGCTATTAATTGGGTACCCATTCATTTGTAACTACAATTGACCATTTTTTCCGCATGGTTGTGTGAATAGTACCTTTTTTTCAGTGCAAACATATTGTCAATGTCCAAAACATCACTTTTGTCAAAATGAACCAGGCATGGATCTGGGAGAATTTTCACACTCCTTCAGCTTGGGCTGATGAATAGATCTGGCCTTGCTGACAGTGCCCAATCTTGCCACTATTGCTGTCTGCCTACCTACCATCATGTTGCCTGCTTAACATCATGTTCTGTATGGATGCTGCCAGCATGCCACTGTACCCTATGACTGTTGCTGCCGCCATCGCTGCAGCTACAATTTCTAGCTGCTAGTATGCAACCACTATTAATGCTACTCATCCGCCACCACTACTACCTATAAACAGCCGAACCTTGTATGTTCCATGCTATGCTGCTACTGCTGCCACTACTGTTGCTGCCACATGCCACTATTATCATATCTTTTCTACACTATACTCCTGAAGCTTTCAAATAAAAGGGAGACATTTTATTTTTCATTTAGAGCTAGCTACTTTTTCTTATGACCATTATCACTTGTGCTTGCATTCTGCCCCATTAAGGCATAATTTTTGGATTCTTGGTCCCCCAGCAAGCCACTGTTTATTTCTCATAACACCGTGTGTCTTTAAACACTATCTTCCCCAATAAGGGATAATTTTTTTAAGCTTTGAAATATGTGACGGCCCAGTGAGTTTTTAAACACGCTGGGGGAGATTTATAAAACTGGTGTAAAGTAGAACTGGCTTAGTTGTCCATAGCAACCAATCAGATTCCACCTTTTATTTTCCAAGTGTGGTTGACTGCTGACCCAGAGATATCGGTGAAAAGCACCAAGGGATCAGAAAATGGTCAGATCAGGCAGCAGAAGGCAGAGGTCAGTACATGATCAGACAAACAGTACAACACACCTTTGCAGGAAACTTGCAAGCTAGACAACCTAAAACTCAGGCACCCTCCCCTAGTCAATAGTATCTTAATCACCCTGAGGTGACCAGCCATTGGCTGGAGGAGACTAGGGTGCACTTGCATGGTCCTTTAACCCCTTAGAGACTTTGGGCGTACCGGTACGCCCTGTTTCCCGAGTCCTTAAGGACTCAGGGCGTACAGGTACGTCCTAAATTTAAACAGACATTGCGGCGTGGCGGGGGTTAATAGGAACAGGATGCCCGCTGAAATCATTCAGCGGGCATCCTGTCACAACGCCAGGGGGGGTCATGTGACCCCCCTTGTCGGCAATCGCCGCAAACCGCAGGTCAATTCAGACCTGCGGTTTCGGCTTTTAACTGTGGTTGCAGCGGCTGTGCGGCGGTGCCATCGGGTCCCCATGCGGCTGTAGGGGGGACCCGATGGCATGGAAGGCTGCGCGATGTCTAAGGAAGGCATTGCGCTGCCTTCCGGTGAAGTGCCTGTGAGATCCAGCCCCCTGGATCTCACAGGCCGGAAGCTGTATGAGTAATACACACAGTATTACTCATACAGCCAATGCATTCCAATACAGAAGTATTTGAATGCATTGTAAAGGACTAAAACCCCCAAAAGTTGAAGTCTTAAAGTGGGACAAAAAATAAAGTGAAAAAAAAAGTTGAAAAAATTAACTTTTCCCCCCAAAAAATTTAAAGTTTCAAGTAAAAATAAACAAAAACGTCATTTTCCCCAAATAAAGTTAAAAAAAATTGGTAAAAAATAGGGAAAAAAAAAAGGATACATATTAGGTATCGCTGTGTCCGTATCGACCGGCTCTATAAACATATCGCATGACCTAATGACTCAGATGAACACCGTAAAAAAAATTAAATAAAAACCGTGCTAAATAAACCATTTTTTGTCACCTTACTTCACAAAAAGTGTAATAACAAGCGATCAAAAGGTCACACGCACCCCAAAATAGTGCAAATAAAACTGTCATCTCATCCTGCAAAAATCATACCCTACCCAAGGTAATCGCCCAAAAACTGAAAAAATGATGGCTCTCAGACTATGGAAACACTAAAACATGATTTTCTTTGCTTCAAAAATGAAATCATTGTGTAAAACTTACATAAATAAAAAAATATATATACATATTGGGTATCTCCGCGTCCGTATTGACCGGCTCTAAAAAAATATCACATGACCTAACCCCTCAGATGAACACCGTAAAAAATTTAAAATAAAAACTGTGCTAAAAAAAACATTTTTTTTCACCTTACATCACCAAAAGTGTAATAGCAAGCGATCAAAATGTTACATGCACCCCAAAATAGTGCCAATAAAACCGTCATCTCATGCCGCAAAAATCATACCCTACCCAAGGTAATCGCCCAAAAACTGAAAAAATTATGGCTCTCAGACTATGGTAACACTAAAACATGATTTTTTTTGTTTGAAAAAATAAATCATTGTGTAAGGCTACTTTCACACTAGCGTTCGGTGCTTCGCTTGTGAGCTCCATTTGAAGGCTCTCACAAGCGGCCCCGAACGCATCCGTACTGCCCCAATGCATTCTGAGTGGATGCGGATCCGCTCAGAATGCATCAGTCTGGCAGCGTTCAGCCTCCGCTCTGCTCAGCAAGCGGTCCGCCTGGCCGTGCGGAGGCAAATGGATCCGTCCAGACTTACAATGTAAGTCAATGGGGACGGATCCGTTTGAAGTTAACACAATATGGCTAAATTTTCAAACGGATCCGTCCCCCATTGACTTTCAATGTAAAGTCTGGACGGATCCGTCTGAACAACTTTCACACTTAGAATTTTTTCTAAACTATAATGCAGACGGATCCGTTCTGAACTGATCCAAACGTCTGCATTATAGGAGCGGATCTGTCTGTGAAAGTAGCCTAAAACTTACATAAATAAATAAAAAGTATACATATTAGGTATCGCCGCATCCGTGACAACCTGGTCTATAAAAATATCACATGATCTAGCCTGTCAGATGAATGTTGTAAATAACAAAAAATAAAAACTGTGCCAAAACAGCTATTTCTTGTTATCTTGCCTCACAAAAAGTATAATATAGAGCAACCAAAAGTCATATGTACCCTAAACTAGTACCAACAATACTGCCACCCTATCCCGTAGTTTCTAAAATGGGGCCACTTTTTTGGAGTTTCTACACTAGGAGTGCATCAGGGGGGCTTCAAATGGGACATTGTGTCAAAAAAAAAAAAGTCCAGCAAAATCTGCCTTCCAAAAACCGTATGGCATTTCTTTCCTTCTGCACCCTGCCGCGTGCCCGTACAGCTGTTTACGACCACATATGGGGTGTTTCTGTAAACTACAGAATCAGGGCCATAAATATTGAGTTTTGTTTGGCTGTTAACCCTTGCTTTGTTACTGGGAAAAATGGATTAAAATGGAAAATCTGCCAAAAAATTGAAATTCTGAAATTTCATCTCCATTTGCCAATAACTCTTGTGGAACACCTAAAGGGTTAATGACGTTTATAAAATCAGTTTTGAATACCTTGAGAGGTGTAGTTTCTTAGATGGGGTCACTTTTATGGAGTTTCTACTCTAGGGGTGCATCAGGGGGGCTTCAAATGGGACATGGTGTCAAAAAAAACAGTCCAGCAAAATCTGCCTTCCAAAAACCGTATGGCATTCCTTTCCTTCTGCGCCTTGCCGTGTGCCCGTACAGCGGTTTACGACCACATATCGGGTGTTTCTGTAAACTACAGAATCAGGGCCATAAATATTGAGTTTGGTTTGGCTGTTAACCCTTGCTTTGTAACTGGAAAAAAATTATTAAAATGGGAAATCTGCCCAAAAAGTGACATTTTGAAATTGTATCTCTATTTTCCATTAATTCTTGTGGAACACCAAAAGGGTTAAAAAAGTTTGTAAAATCAGTTTTGAATACCTTGAAGGGTTTAGTTTATAGAATGGGGTCATTTTTGGGTGGTTTCTATTATGTAAGCCTCACAAAGTGACTTTAGACCTGAACTGGTCCCTAAAAATTGGGTTTTTGAAAATTTCAGAAAAATTTCAAGATTTGCTTCTAAACTTCTAAGCCTTGTAACATCCCCAAAAAATAAATTATCATTTCCAAAATTATCCAAACATGAAGTAGACATATGGGGAATGTAAAGTAATAACTATTTTTTGAGGTATTACTATGTATTATAGAAGTAGAGAAATTGAGACTTGGAAATTTGCAATTTTTTACCAATTTTTGGTAAATTTGGTATTTTTTTATAAATAAAAATTTATTTTTTTGACTTCATTTTACCAATGTCATGAAGTTCAAGATGTGACGAAAAAACTCTCTCAGAATGGCCTGGATAAGTCAAAGCGTTTTAAAGTTATCAGCACTTAAAGTTACACTGGTCAGATTTGCAAAAAATGCCCAAGTCCTTAAGGTGAAATAGTCCTTAAGGGGTTAATGAACTGAGGAGCGTACATGCCATAGAGACAGACCCAAAGAGACAAGATATGGGAGCACAGGCTGCAGCCTGCAGCAGACACTTGGAATGCCAGCAGTCACAGGTGGACAGTGGAGGGCAATCTGGTCCAGACCACAAGGTGCTCGTGTCCATCTGGGGGAGTGGAACAGTGGTAGGCATAGGCCACCATTGCAACAGTTATCCTACACTGCTCAAAAAAATAAAGGGAACACTTAAACAACACAATGTAACTCCAAGTCAATCACACTTCTGTGAAATCAAACTGTCCACTTAGGAAGCAACACTGAGTGACAATCAATTTCACATCTTGTTGTGCAAATGGGATAGACAACAGGTGGAAATTATAGGCAATTAGCAAGACACCCCCAATAAAGGAGTGGTTCTGCAGGTGGTGACCACAGACCACTTCTCAGTTCCTATGCTTCCTGGCTGATGTTTTGGTCACTTTTGAATGCTGGCGGTGCTTTCACTCTAGTGGTAGCATGAGACGGAGTCTACAACCCACACAAGTGGCTCAGGTAGTGCAGCTTATCCAGGATGGCACATCAATGCGAGCTGTAACAAGAAGGTTTGCTGTGTCTGTCAGCGTAGTGTCCAGAGCATGGAGGCGCTACCAGGAGACAGGCCAGTACATCAGGAGACGTGGAGGAGGCCGTAGGAGGGCAACAACCCAGCAGCAGGACCGCTACCTCCGCCTTTGTGCAAGGAGGAACAGGAGGAGCACTGCCAGAGGCCTGCAAAATGACCTCCACAGGCCACAAATGTGCATGTGTCTGCTCAAACGGTCAGAAACAGACTCCATGAGGGTGATATGAGGACCCGACGTCCACAGGTGGGGGTTGTGCTTACAGCCCAACACCGTGCAGGACGTTTGGCATTTGCCAGAGAACACCAAGATTGGCAAATTCACCACTGGCGCCCTGTGCTCTTCACAGATGAAAGCAGGTTCACACTGAGCACATGTGACAGACGTGACAGAGTCTTGAGACGCCATGGAGAACGTTCGGCTGCCTGCAACATCCTCCAGCATGACCGGTTTGGCATTGGGTCAGTAATGGTGTGGGGTGGCATTTCTTTGGAGGGCCGCACAGCCCTCCATGTGCTCGCCAGAGGTAGCCTAACTGCCATTAGGTACCGAGATGAGATCCTCAGACCCCTTGTGAGACCATATGCTGGTGCGGTTGGCCCTGGGTTCCTCCTAATGCAAGACAATGCTAGACCTCATGTGGCTGGAGTGTGTCAGCAGTTCCTGCAAGACAAAGGCATTGATGCTATGGACTGGCCCGCCCGTTCCCCAGACCTGAATCCAATTGAGCACATCTGGGACATCATGTCTCGCTCTATCCACCAACGTCAAGTTGCACCACAGACTGTCCAGGAGTTGGCAGATGCTTTAGTCCAGGTCTGGGAGGAGATCCCTCAGGAGACCATCCGCCAACTCATCAGGAGCATGCACAGGCGTTGCAGGGAGGTCATACAGGCACGTGAAGGCCACACACACTACTGAGCCTCATTTTGACTTGTTTTAAGGACATTACATCAAAGTTGGATCAGCCTGTAGTGTGTTTTTCCACTTTAATTTTGAGTGTGACTCCAAATCCAGACCTCCATGGGTTGAAAAATTTGATTTCCATTTTTTTATTTTTGTGTGATTTTGTTGTCAGCACATTTAACTATGTAAAGAACAAAGTATTTCAGAAGAATATTTAATTAACTCAGATCTAGGATGTGTTATTTTTGTGTTCCTTTATTTTTTTGAGCAGTGTATATGGTTATTTATATGGTTTGCTTGTGCTCTTGATAGTCAATTAGCCTATGTACCTATGACCAAATTCTATTTTATGACAGGCAATCTGCATATGATAATATCCATCAGTATGACCATAAGTTAATGATAATTTGCTAATCTATATTGATTTTAGTTCTTTTACTGGCAGGTGTAAGAAGGGAAGCCCTTCTGCCTGGCCCCAGGATCTTCAGCATTGGAAGTTTAAAGTATGAAGCAGCACAAACAGTACCTACTGTACTTCTTTATGGACTATCCTGGTCTATTTGGTTCCGTATGCATATATCTAGATATGTCTACATAGAAAATAAAGAAAATGAAGCATATTGTAGTTGACTCACATTGCAGTAACTAATGAAAGTGTCCTATACTATTGATTTGAGAGTAAAAGCTACAAAGCTATTATACTGCAGAATACATTGTACATATAAAGTATGTTACACAATAAATGTCTTCTTTAAACCACTTGCTAAATTATTATTTGCTTTAAAACACAATAGTTATAAAAAAGAAAGTCATAGGTTGAAAAAATATGCTATTGATAAGGTGACTGGCCTGATAAAACTGTAATATGAATTACTGCATGATCAGAAATTCCCTAGAGCTCTGTGAAAGTCAATAGGAGTTTGTCTAAAATGCTCAGCTTGGACCT
Source organism: Bufo bufo (assembly GCF_905171765.1). Lineage (NCBI taxonomy): Eukaryota > Metazoa > Chordata > Amphibia > Anura > Bufonidae > Bufo > Bufo bufo. Next base: position 628,425,541 of record NC_053389.1, on the reverse strand, counting down.
GACCATATGCCTTTATCTGCCAGGTTTATGATGTGATGGCCCAATGATTCATCATGACAAGGCACATACTGAGTAGGGATAAATTTTATTGTCTGAGAGTCCTGTCTAACTCTTGACTTGCAATTCATCCCAGACAGTAAAGTGGATATAAACCACAGTTATAAATCTTGACTAGTATAATTAGAAGGTTTAAGACAATGTTTTACCTTCAAGAATAAAATATATATCCACAGGGGCTTACTGCATGTTGCTTACCAAATATGTTAAAATTAATTGTTAGAGATGTCAGCAACCATACCAGCCTTCTGGTGCTGCTGAAGCTGTTTTTGAGTCTATATTGTTATGTGAATATGAAAATGGTGAAACAATATACAGTATTTAGAAAATTGCCATATGTATAATCACAATGTAATACTGCTAGTCCAAATATAACCTTGTAATGCTACTAGCCCAAATAAATATCCATGAAGAAAATACAGTGGGCATACTTTTCCTCCTTAACACTCCTGTTACCTTAGACTTTTCTTCTGACCACTCACCTCAGCCCACTCTGACCAGTCTGCCAACCAAGAACATACAGGTGGAAAATTGGTTTTCTCCAAGTTTTTCCCTAATTAGCTTCAGTTAAAAGAACCTGAGTTCACTCACAAATAGATATGAGCAATTTCTTGAAATTTGTTTCAGGTCCAATTCGCACACATCATTTGTCAGATTCTATTTGACCTAAATCAAAAGTGCCTCTATTGCCCTAAAAAAAGTCATGTATTACACTTTGTGGTCTCTCAGGACCATATCCAACCTATTTTAAGCCCTTTAAAACCAATACAATATTAGTAAGGTCAACGTGACAGCAACATACAGTATATGGCTATGGGTAAACAGATGGTACCTGGTGGTAAAAAGCAGCCTGTTTAAAAACACACTGCACTGTTTGATTTTTGTAAAATGTTGACCACCATTTTGAAATATTCCTCCAAGATGATGTGCAACAGATTATGATTATCTATAATCCAAATTTTTTTGAGAAATCAAAATCATTTGTTTAAAATCAATTTACTCCTCTCTTCTCACACGAGATAAGATGCCTATACACATAAGAGTACAGTCAGCCAAATCTGCTGAGAGGCTGTCTTATATGTATGGGCATGTGCTAAAATATTGGACACATTGAATTTTAAAGGCCTCGCTCTAAGGATGAGTGAATTTCTTGAATTTCCAATTTACCGAATTAAAAAACGGATTCATGTCTTCACGAATCAAATTTTCTCCAATTGCCCTGAAACTTTCACCCTCTAGTCTCCTGGGTTTTAGATTATTTAGGGAAAGATGTTCTCATTTTTGTTAATTTTTTACCACTCTCTTAGCTGTTGAACACAGTGACAGCATAGCAATAATAATAATAATAATAGCTAGGGGTGAGCGAATCGTGCTTTGAATCCAAGATCCGAAGTCGATTTAATGCAAAACTTTGTACAGCATTAAAATGTATGCGCTTCGCTGAGGCAAATTTTGTTAAGTCTGAAGTCTCGAGAGACTTCTGTGAAATAACATCGAGATTCGATTCTATGACTTTAAAAACATTTAAAAACAGGAATCCAAAGTCAGCTTCCGTACCAGCTGGTATCTTGGTACCAAAGCCGACTTTGGATACCTGTTTTAAAATGCTTTTAAGGTTGTAGAATTGAAGCCCAAAGTCATTCACCGAAGACTTGCGCGACTTTAGACTTCATCAATTTGGCCTCCACGAAGCACATCCATTTGAATGCTATACGGAGCCTGGTCTACATACAGCAGTAAAACGAAGTTCCACAGAGAATCGACTATGGATCTTGGATCTGAAGCTCTATTAGCTGACCCCTAATAATAGCTATGAGTAAACACATTTGACAATGTTTAAAAACACACTGCACTATCATGTGTTGTGCATTTTTATATTACAAAGCCTCCAAAAATCGGGCAGATGGTGTTTAAACACACATGGTGTTATGGGAAAAAAATGGCTTGCTGGAACCAAGTATCCAAAAATTATGCCTCACTGAGGGCAGAATACCTACCTGTATTTGGACATGCACACATGTCAATTGCCAGAATAAAGAATGGCTCATTCTGCACAAGCATCCAAAAATTTGGCTTTAACGGTGCAGAATGCCTGCCCGTGTTTATATTTGTGCTCGGAATTTAATATGAGCTGGATAGTGTCAGAGAAAGAAGTTGGTTGTGGTGTGCCGAAACCAACGTCCGAGTGGGCCTGTAAATAAAAGAGGGCCCACCAAGGAGGATTGTATGTGCCAAGGGTGCTGGTGGGTGGGGACACTTGGACTAGACGGCAGAGGTGAGTAGGGGCTGGGCGTTTAAGTAGGGGACTAACTCCTCCCACAAATTCAGGCCTAATGGCCTTTCTACTTGTGCTCGGAATTTAATATGAGCTGGATAGTGTCAGAGAAAGAAGTTGGTTGTGGTGTGCCGAAACCAACGTCCGAGTGGGCCTGTAAATAAAAGAGGGCAAAGAGAAGTTCAAAAACCACACTTTATTGCATTTGTTTACATGACTAAATTCCTGAAGGCTAGGCGAAGTTCTCTTTCTGGTTGTGGAATGTACGTATTGTATATGGAGGACTTCCAGCGACCCAGTTTCTTTATGATGTGGACCGGGGTGTTAGTGCTAGAGGATGATGAAGCGGCTCCTATACGAAAGGAATGCCCGGAGAATGAAGTTGGGTTGTGACCCAATTTCCCCAGTAAGATTCTAACGTGTGTGGTGAATTTTGCTGTAGTGAGAGGGCGCCCTTGTAGTTGTAAGAGTGGAGAGTCTGATAAGTGCATGCTATAGGTTGACCGTAAGAGGTCTAGTGTCTTAACTGGGCACCAAGCATTATCTGTTGGAAAGAGAGGAATGATAGTGGGGTGTGAGGACTGATTCGTTTTGGTAGATGGGATTGTGAGAATGTAATGGTCGTCTACTTTAGTGAGTTGTGAGGTTTTAAGGATGTGAGTGGTATCTCCTTGGCAAACAACAGTAAATTCCCTAGGTCTTAAGAACCCAAAAAAAGCCAAATAGATAGCAGATTTGATCACTAGGTTAGTGTTGGGATCAAAAGGGGATTCGTCGAGGAGGTTGCTAAGTGCTCTAAAGATAGGGCCATCTATAGGTAGTCTGGTGGTGATAGGTGGAACCGATACTTTGGAGATCCCCTTTAAGATTTTCTTGATGGGGTATGATGACAGAAAGGGGGTATTGTTAGGGAAATTAGTGAGGCTGTGATGCTGTACCCCCGTGAGGTATAATTTAATTGTGTTGTGGGAGAGTTTTAAGTGTAAGTGGCAAAAAGAGGCAAAAGCCACCATGGTTTGGGTCGAGAAATCACCTTGTAATCCGAATTCAGCTGTGAATTTGTTGAAAATGGTAAGTGCCCTATTGTAGGTGATAGTAGTGTTTGGTGATAGTGCTTGGTGTGTAAGAGTCCTAGCGTGGTGCATGAGTGCGTTCAATCCAAGATTAGCTCGTGAAAATTCGGTGTTCTGGATGGTTGATGATTGGCTGACGGGAGTGCCTGGAAAAACACCTGAAATTGAGATTGAGACAGAGCGTCAGCAGCAGTGTTGTGAATGCCCGGGATGTGAAGGCAAATTAAGTGAAACTGGACGGTTGCTGCCAACCAGGTCAGCTTGCGAATCAGCCGCATGATGGTGAGAGAGGAAGAGCGCCCTTTGTTAATGATGTCGCAAGCTGACGAGTTGTCGGAATAACATTTTACTGCCTTGCCGGACCAGAGGTGACCCCAAGTGTATGCGGCCGCCATGATGGGGTAGATCTCAAAAACAGAGCAGAAGTTTCTCTAAACCCCGGCAAGGCATCCGTCTCTGCTGGCCAGTGACCCCTAAACCGGTGATTGCCAAATATGGCTGCAAAACCCGTGTTGGCTGCAGCGTCAGTGTAGATGCAGGGAGAGGAATCGGAGAGAGGGGGAATAAACATGGAGATGCCGTCCCATTGGGTCAAAAACTTCCCCCAAATGAGTAGGTCAGCTTTAGCGTGCTGGTCCAACACGATAGGGCAGGCGTCTGGAACCCCGTGAAGTAGACAGAGGAGCCTGGACACAAAGGATCTACCCTGCGGAACGATGCGCATCGCGAAATTCAGGGACCCCAATAAGGACTGAAGTTCTTTCCTGGTGCAAACATCATTCTGCAGGAACACATCTATATCCCCTCTTAGGCGGACCAGTTTCTCAGGGGGAAGGCTGGCGCGGAAGGTACCAGAGTCCAGCTCTATCCCCAAGAAAGTGAGTTTAGTGGTGGGGCCAATGGTCTTAGCGGGAGACAAGGGTACCCCGAGGGTGGCGAAAAGAGCAGAGGTGCTGAGGATATCTGTGGGTGTGCGTGTGCTTGGTTCTATGATGAGGAAGTCATCCAAGTAGTGAATGACGGCGTGATATCTAATAATGTTCAGGAGCAGCCAGAAAAGAGTTTCGGCGAAAATATCAAACAGTTTTGGGCTGCTTCTGGACCCGAAGGTGAGTCGCGTTGAAAAATAGTATCTGTTTCGCCATTTAACACCGTGCAAGTGCCAAAGTGATGGGTGCATGGGCAGTAATTTGAATGTGTTGGTAATGTCTGTTTTAATAAGCCAAGCGTGGCTACCTGTTGAAATGATGGTTTGTATTGCGTCGTCTATTTTTACGTATTGTAGTGAGAATTCGTCTGCGGGAATGAGTGCGTTGATGCTAGGGACAAAAGAAGAGTGCGGTGCCGATAAATCAATAATCATACGCTTTTTATTCGAATATTTGTGTACAGCTATGCCAATAGGGTTAGTGCGCCAGGAGGAAAAAGGTGAGGAGGTGAAAGGGCCGATCATGAAACCTTGGGCTACTTCTGTGGAGAGGAGAACGTCCGTGGCCTCCGGGTCTAGGCAGGCTGATAGGAGATTGGGGCATTCCAGTATCCCTGGGGGAATGGCCACGAGACCCGTGAGAAAGCCCTGGGTGAAACCTGTAATCAAATACTCCACCAGATGTTTACTCGGATGACTTTGTAAATAAAAAGCCAGGTTGTCGACATTAACGTCGGTTAGTCATTTGTTAGGGGACAACCTGGCCGGGCACATGGTCTTAGTGTGAGCCCTGAAACAGATAGAGCAGATGTGCAACAATCTACAAGCGCTGAAGCTGCAGGAACCTGCGTTGAAGTTGTTGCACACCTGCGCCTTCCCTAAAAAGGAGATGGGCCTCCCTAGTTTATCCCGCTGTCCGCCTTCCTGTTTAAGGTGAGGAGTGGAAGAGGATTGAGGGGTGGTGGTAGATGGGTCGGCCATGGAAGGGCACAAATCGGCCAGGTGGGTAGAGGAATTGCAAATGGCGCAGGACGGGGGCCTCAGACCAGGGAAATGGCGACAGAAGAGTTCTGTGTCCATTTGACACCAGTTAATTCTGACATTGAACTGTTTCAAATGTGTCGCCGCTTTCGCTGATATTGATTTATGATAATCATAAAAAGATGAGCCCCCGTACTTGACGCCCAAATCCACAACTTTATGGAGATAGAGGTCCAGTTCCTCTCTCCTGTGGGGATACACGGAGCAGATGACATCACGGTATATTCCGAAGGCCAACACGAAATTAGGAATTGACAATTTCTTGTTGAGCCTTGGGTCTCTGGTTTTTAGGACCACCGAGATATCGCCAAAATTGTAAGCCCTGTTCTCCAGTACGTCCTGGGAGGCGATGAGTAAAGACACCAGGCACACGTCCTTTCCATCAAGGATTTCTTTCCTAATGGAGTCTGGGACAGAGTGAGCTGGTGACACGAAAGGTGACGTGACAGGAGCAGGAGCTGGAAGTGTGGGGGCGGGTGCTGGTGCCGTGGGCACTGCCGGGACAAGGGCTGAAGGATCAGGAAGGTTACCTGGGGAGGCTATGGCACTTTCCACCTTGCTTAACCTGCTGTTCAAGGTCTGTAGGTTGGCCAGGATTGCCGCGAGGGTGTCCTGGGTGGCAATGTCGGCGCCGGAAGGTTGACCTTGAGAGCTACTGCCTGGCCTAGGCTCAGGGGCTTGGTTAGTTAACAGTCTATATAATTCCGCCTTTCTAGCCGTAGCAGGAAAGGGAATGCCCCTGAGTCTAAGTTCGGCTGTGATTTTGGGCATAGTCCATGCTCTCAAAGACGTAGGGGTAGAAGGGGCGAGAGATACTCCTGGGGAAACTAGTCTGACAGGAGTGGATAACATATCCTCATCAGGTACCTCATTCATGGGAGACGCATCTTGCGACATTCTAGAAAATGAATTAATGAGTTGGATTTAGTAGGGGTGTCTGAGAAAAATAAAATAAATTCAAGGGGTTGGGGGGGGGATGGCTCCTGTGAACTGGACTGTAAGGCTAAATGCCGAAGCGAAAAACTTAACTTAGACTAGTGACGGATGAGACCCTGCTAATGCCAAGCGGCGGTGAGAGGCTCTATCTATGATTTGGGCGAGGTGAACTACGTTGCCACAGATGTGGTGGCGGGATGCTGACCTCTCGATGACGGTTAAAAGGTTCAAAACGTGTGGCCGTGAGAGGTGAGGCCCTGACTATGGCCCTATAGAAGAGCAAATGAGGCGTATAACTATGATTTGGGCGTTGGGCCGTACCTCTGTGTTGAGGTGGGAGATGGTTAGTAAATGCCTCGGTGAGATAGGTCGGACGTGCAGACCCTGTGAGCCAGTTCATGTACCATCTATGGGATAATTGGCAAATTATTATGAGATGGTAGAATACTAACCTTGATGGTGATTATACCCAGGGATTTGATCTTTGGGTATATGGAAGACAGGCCCAGCGGTAGTTGATATCGCCAACGAAGCCTAGGGGGTTTTAGACAGACGTAGATCTGTGAGCGTGGCGTGTGAGCGCCTGGAGAACTACTGGGGGCATGAATGAGGGGTATGCGAGCGTGGTAAATGACAATGAGGGCTGACTGCGGCTTTGAATATAACTGAAACAAAACTATACCTGGATATAAGGAACGAGAACCAGGGTCTAGCGATTTATTTATGGAGAAGTACAGCTTGTAAGATGTTTTTTAATGAAGAAGAGACCTGGGGGATTAAGACAGATGTAAATCTGAGCGAGCGTGACATATGGGCGTACTATGTGAGGAAGTGAAGCGTTGAAAAAAAAAAAGAACTATACCTGGATTATAACGAGAATCAGGGTTTTGACACGTGAGAAAAGCGAACCGGTCGGTGCTATTTCGGAAAGAGAACCCTTTTATATATATATATATACAGTCATGTGAAAAAATTAGGACACCCTTTGAAAGCATGTGGTTTTTTGTAACATTTTTAAAAAATGGTTATTTCATCTCCGTTTCAACAATACAGAGAGATTAAAGTAATCCAACTAAACAAAGAAAACTGAAGAAAAGTCTTTTCAAGATCTTCTGTAAATGTCATTCTACAAAAATGCCTATTCTAACTGAGGAAAAAGATAGGACACCCTCACATGTATTCCCTCTTAAATTGGCTCAGATCTCACACAGGTATATCACACCAGGTGCACATAATTAGTAGATCGTTACTCTGCATGTTGAATGAGGCTTGCCCTATTTAAACCTCAGACATTTAGTTTGGTGTGCTCCTGACTGTTGAAGTGAGAGTGAGCACCATGGTGAGAGCAAAAGAGCTGTCAGAGGACTTCAGAAAAAAGATTGTAGCAGCCTATGAGTCTGGGAAGGGATTTAAAAAGATCTCAAAAGATTTTGAAATCAGCCATTCCACTGTCCGGAAGATAGTCTACAAGTGGAGGGCTTTCAAAACAACTGCCAACATGCCCAGGACTGGTCGCCCCAGCAAGTTCACCCCAAGAGTAGACCGCAAGATGCTAAAAGAGGTCTCCAAAAACCCTAAAGTGTCATCTCGAGAACTACAGCAGGCTCTGGCTACTGTTGATTTAGAAGTACATGCCTCTACAATCAGAAAGAGACTGTACAAGTTTAACTTGCATGGGAGGTGTGCAAGGAGGAAACCTTTGCTTTCCAAGAGAAACATCGAGGCCAGACTGACATTTGCCAGAGATAAAGTTGACAAAGACCAGGACTTCTGGAATAATGTTCTTTGGACAGATGAGTCCAAAATTGAATTATTTGGACACAACAGCAGAGGACATGTTTGGCGTAAACCAAACACAGCATTCCAAGAAAAGAACCTCATACCAACTGTGAAGCATGGAGGTGGAAGTGTCATGGTTTGGGGCTGCTTTGCTGCAGCAGGACCTGGTCAGCTCACCATCATAGAATCCACGATGAATTCTACTGTGTATCAGAAGGTGCTTGAAGAACATGTGAGACCATCAGTTAGAAAATTAAAGCTGAAGCGGAACTGGACCATGCAACATGACAATGACCCAAAACATACTAGTAAATCAACCAAAGATTGGCTGAAAAAGAAGAAATGGAGAGTCCTGGAATGGCCAAGTCAAAGTCCAGATTTGAATCCCATTGAGATGCTGTGGGGTGACTTGAAAAGGGCTGTACGTGCAAGAAACCCCTCAAACATCTCACAGCTGAAAAAGTTCTGCATTGAGGAGTGGGGTAAAATTTCCTCAGACCGATGTCGAAGACTGGTAGATGGCTACAAGAACCGTCTCACTGCAGTTATTTCAGCCAAAGGAGGTAACACTCGCTATTAGGGGCAAGGGTGTCCTATCTTTTTCCTCAGTTAGAATAGGCATTTTTGTAGAATGACATTTGCAGAAGATCTTGAAAAGACTTTTCTTCAGTTTTCTTTGTTTAGTCGGATTACTTTAATCTCTCTGTATTGTTGAAACGGAGATGAAATAACCATTTATTAAAAATGTTACAAAAAACCACATGCTTTCAAAGGGTGTCCTAATTTTTTCACATGACTGTATATATATATATATTTTTTTTTTATTATTTTTTTTTATTTTACACAGTATGATCTGTAGAGAGAAAAAAAAAAAAAAAAAAAACTTTATTTATACAGGCTGAGCGTAATTTTGTACGTAAGGTATGGAAACTATTGTGCGAATAATTTATTTATTTATTTATGTATTTATAAATTTTTTCGTGGTGACTTCCAGGTAAGCGTGCAACTAGCTACTGCTATACTTAGGTACCGGGGAAATACATGATGTGGAAAAGACAGGGAAGAAGGAAAAAAAAAAAATAGCACCTGAGAGCCACAAGGTGGCGCTGGCAAGCCAAACAGGATGCGATTTGCATACAAGCCCGGAGTAAATGAAGTTAGAGGAAGGTAGGTCTGCGATGCAGAACTGGCCTTCCCACGTGCTGCGGCCTAAGGAATAGTGTGCACGGAACAGCCGAGATGCCGACGTGGGGGGGAGGGGGGGATGACTGCGGGTGGTCCCCTGTGAAATTACCGGCATGTGCGCTCCGGTCCCTGATGAGACCACCGTGCGGTGTGGTGGGGACCAGAGTAGCACAACTTACGATTAGGCTGGAGCCAGACCGGACCGCCGAACACGCTGTGCCGCCCCAAACGTCGGACGCCCGAACCGGAAGTGACGCGGACCTGCAGATACGCAAACCGGAAGTGCTTGGACACTTGGACTAGACGGCAGAGGTGAGTAGGGGCTGGGCATTTAAGTAGGGGACTAACCCCTCCCACATATTCAGGCCTAATGGCCTTTCTACATACGGCACACAGAAGTGTTAACTGTCAGAAAAAGAGTGGCTTGTTCGAAAAAATCCAAGAAAAACTCTCCCTTGTAATCGGGAGCAGTACAGTGTGGATGTGGAAAAGTTAGGGTAATCAAGGCATGCAGAGGGCAATATTAGCGGCAACATTAGTACTACGCAGCATGGAACAGGCAAGGCAGTAGATGTCTTTAGTACTGGCGAGTCTGCGACATTAATGGTAGTAGCAGTAGAGGTAATGAAAGTGGCAGTAGGGGATTAGCAGCAAGGAATAGCAGCTTTGGAAATGGTAACATCGGCAACAGTCGTACGGTTTGACACGTGATGTTAGGCAGCCAGACAGCATAATGCATGATGGGCCACTGTCAGCAAGGGCAGATCTATTTATTGGCCTCAGGCTGAGGAGTGTGAAAATTCTTATGGATCTATGCCACATTGATTTTGACAAAAGTTATATTTTGGAAATGGTTGAGGAAAACTTGGGTGCCGCAGTGCCCCCTAGCGCACTAATAACCCTCTATGAGATTACACTAGAGGCTAAACAGGAGAGAACAGAGAGAGCATACTGGGACAGTTTGGGCCACTGTTTCTGTCTGCCTCCCCAAGTCCATGGGATCAGGGAACATGGTATTGTCACGGATGATGTTACAGATAGCTGGAACTTATGAATAAACGTCCGACTGGCTTGATCCCAAACTAAGGAGCATATAGGTGAGCCCTATAAAACACTAAGAGCTCTCCCTGACTGCTATGCCCATGCAAGGGTCTCAATGGTAGACGATTGCATGCCCACGTACCTATAACTGTGTGACACCTGAAAACCCTATAATAGTGAGGAGACACGACCACCGGCTCCCTGCACTTAATACGAACGGAGTCAGGGTCACCTATAATCAAGCCAGCAAGGAAACACAATACATTAAAAGACTTATCTGAGCAAACAGCAGCAGCAGCCTCCAGCAGTGAACACTTCATCCAGGAAGTAGTATAAACCACAAAGTGAGGCAGTATGGGAGGGAATATAAAGGGAGACTATTAGTGTAAATAGGTGACACCTGGGAGAAGGAAAGGAGATGACAAAGTGAAACCAAAACAAAGAAAGTCATGCAAAAGGTAGAGAAGGACGTCTGTCAGACCTTCTCCCAGAACTGGCGGTAAGAGTAATGTGCCAGGGAAATGTCAGTTATTTAGAAAACTAGACAATTTTAAACATTTTTTTACAGCTGGCTAGAATTACGAATATCATACAGCAGAGTTAAATTTTGGTGGAGGTAGGGAAGTGCACCATATTTGTGGACTGACGAGACTCAGACAATTATTTATAAATTTAATTTGTGGTACTCTAGCTGTCTAGGCCAAGAGTCGCCACATACCAAAAACTGTAGTTTTGTGTCCGGTCATAGAAACAGAACAAACTGGATCCGTCAAACAATGTAAGTCAATGGGGACTTATCCGATTATTTAGGATCCTAAAAAAAATGGATTTGTCACCCATTGACTTTCAATGGATTTAGTGACGGATCCGGTTTGTTCAGTTTCACACTACTGCATCCTAACAGAATGGATGCATACTGATGTGCAAAATCAAAACATATCCGTTTAACTCTGGTTTTAAGATCCCCTGCTGGATCTCAAAGCCGAAATTAACAATACAAGTGAGAAACATGCCGTAGAAACTTAAGGTGGGCAAATCTGCCAAATCATTGTTTGACCATCAGCTACCTCTTCTGACTCCCCCATAAATATACATGCGGAACAGGTGTTTGTTCTCGGTAGGTTTGGCCCGCAATACACTAATGTGTTTGGGGGCCATTAGAAGATAACAACCCTTAAGCAAGCCAATTATTCATGTGTATGGAAGAGTTGAAATGAATAGCTGTCAAGTGAACAATCGTTCGCCGACAGCTGGGAAATTTTTGGGAAATTGTGTATTTTTGTTCATTTTTTTCATGTCTATAGCCATCTCAAGTATTGATAACATTATTCATACTCAACTAAGTAAGATGTAACATGAAGCAATCATACTGGAAACAGGTTTTCACCCTTTGCAAAATCTATTCTTGAAGGGGTGTTCTGTTTTCAAGTAAATAACGGCAATTTAAATCTTGGCAATACTCTGTGAACTCAACAGCCTGGACTACAGAATGATACATTGTAGCAAACTAGCAGAGAGATTGGAGCAGTTGTTTGTATTTAGCTCAGTATGACTAGACTGGATCCGAAAGTTCCCACTTTTCAGCTGAAAGACTAGTTAGGTACAGGTCTACAGCCTATGAATACAAACAAAAACATTCTCATTTACTGACAGCAAACTACAGTAATATCTTGAAAATTAAGAGAAATTGAAAGACAAAGTATAACAGAAAGTTGTAGAATTTAAACAGAAAACCATTTTTATAATAATTTTATGTATGCTTTTAATAATGAGAATATCAATCCAGTTATCCTTGTAAATTAAAACTGCAATATTGTTCATTGTCTGTTCATTGTTTCTCTTCCTTGTGTATTTATTTGAAAAATGTAAATTTTCTGCCAAGATCTTTAAATTATGTTATTTTCACTCAATTCAAAGTTAATATAATTCACACAAAAGAACAATCAGGCAATTAGACAGATGCTGATAAAAAGGGTTCTCTTTCTTTAATTTTCTGGTTGTGAGCATTACAGATCTTTTTTATTAGGTGTATTCTTAAGATACTTTTGAAGAAATTGTACACAGTTGTATTGGTTATTTTTCTTTTATGAATAATATCAAGTAATAATGCTGTAGATCATAAGAGTCTATCCACCATTATATTGGGAACCTGTCATTAACCCCTCCCTGAGGGCAGCATAAAGCACTAACCGACACACTGATTTCAGTGGCCTGTCATTCATCTGCTAATGTTAGGGGGCTGCGGAACACTTACAATTTTATGTGCTGCCACCTAATAATTGAGCTTATTCATGAGCTTCCACTTTCCCCACCCATGAGCCACTGATTTACAGGTTTCTCCTAGGGCAACAGATGGGCAAGGAGAATGGAAGCTTGTGAATAACCTGGCTTCTTCTTTGGCAGTAGGTGTCTCTTTTCCCACACGAGCTGCAGGGATTAGATAGTAAGCGCTCCACAATCTCGTATCGTCAACAGGTAAGTGACACACCACTCAAGTCAGCATGTCTGGTACTACTTTATGCTGCCCACCATCTCTGGTAAAAGTACCAGTAGCCACATAGTGCTGGCCCTGTAGTCACACATGCATTTTTGATGCAGTTATGGTTAGCCAAAAGAAATTTAAACTAAAGTAAATAAAAAGGGAGATGAAAGTGGATAGTTTTATATTTTCCCATTGCCCGATTCTTATGCTAAACGTCCTAAAATGTTATCAATAAATTGATATGGCGTGTCCCCAAACACTCTGACACCATCAGCCATGATTGGACAGTGTCAGAATGTGTGTACGGACACAACCACTCCTGGTAAAACCCATTTGTTAGAGGGTTTCTTTGGGATTTATATACTGATAGTTAGAATAGGTCATAAATATGAGATCGGCGGAGATCCAACCTCTGGCACCCCCGTTGATCAGCTGCTTAACCCCTTCCCAATGGCAGGTGGCGGGTCTTTAAAGATGGCACTCACTCCGGAGCCGAAAAAGCGCCATAGCCTCTAGGTGCCTGATGTTTCATACAGCAGAGACCCACTGCTAATGTCCAAAATCAATAGTGATGCCGACCATGGACATTTAAGTCAAATGTGACCACGGCGTCTGAGAGGCCTAAAACCCAGAAACGTGTGCTGCCGGGGCAGGAACTATTTTCTGTGGTGGAGATCGGTAAAAGCGTTCTATTCTGATAATGAGCCTCAGCCTGTTCTAGGCTCATTACCTGTATAGTACAGTTCTGTCCAGAAGGTGGCAGCACTAAACTGAAATATACCTATTTCTAAGTAAAATAATGGAGCAAATTATAGTATTCCATAAAATTGCAATCTGATGATTACAAGCTGGAGTCCACTTGAGGACATAAAAAAGTTAAAAAAGGTTTGGAAAAATATAAAAAATATATATAAAAATTAAAATCAACACGCTTTCCCCAAAATAAAAAAAAATAATAAAAAAAAATAACATCAGATGTATCGCCATGTGTGAAAAGGAACTATTAAAATTATACCATATAATGAATGGCATAACAGAAAAAAAAATTATGACCAATTCACCATTTTTTTATCACTTTACTTCCCAAAAAAAAGGACTAAAAAGTGAACAAAAAGTCATACACACCCTAATGGTATTAGCAAAAGCAACAGATTGTCCCACAAAAAATGAGCCCTCACATATCTGCGTAGACATAACTATAAAAAGTTATGGGGGTCAGAATATGGCGATGATGAGAAAAAATGTTTTCCAAAGTTTTAATTTTTTCAGCATTGAAACGTAATAAAAACTATACAAGTGCATTGCTGTTATTGTACTAATCCAGATAATGAAGAGCACAGTCAGGTTTACCGCATAGCAAATGCTGTAAAAACAAAACCCTTAAAGCTGTGGCAGAATTGCGCTTTTTCCAATTCCACCCCATTTGGAATTTTTCCATCTACCCTTTACATTTTACATTGCCTTGCAAAAGTATTCACCCCTCTTGACTTTTTTCATATTTTGGTGCCTCACAACCTGGAATTAAAATGGATTGTTTGAGGATTAGCATCATTTAATTTACAGAATTTTGAAGATTTTGTATTTATTTTTTATTTTGAAGCAAACAACAAATAGGACAAAATAACAGGAAAAGTAAATGTGCATAACTAGTCACCCCCTAAAGTCAATACTTTGTAGAGCCACCTTATGCAGCAATCACAGCTCCAAGTCGCATTGGATAAGTCTCTATGAGCTTGCCACATCTTACCACCTGGATTCTTTCCCATTCCTCCTTGCAAAACTGCTCCAGCTCCTTCAAGATGGATGGTTTGCGCTTGTGAACAGCAATCTTTAAATCTGACCACAGATTTTCTATTGGATTGAGATCTGGGCTTTGACTAGGCCATTCCAACACATTTACATGTTTCCCCTTAAACCTCTCAAGTGTTGCTTTAGCAGTGTGTTTGGGGTCATTGTCCTACTGGAAGGTGAACCTCCGTCCTAGCCTCAAATCACGCACAGAGTGGTACAAGTTTTGCTCAAGAATATCCCTGTGTTTAGCAGCATCCATCTTTCCCTCAACTCTGACCAGTTTCCCAGTCCCGACTGATGAAAAACATCCCCACAGCATGATACTGCCACCAGCATGGTTCACTGAGGGGATGGTGTTCTTTGGGTTATGTGGTGTGTTGGGTTTGCGCCAGACATAGCGTTTGCTTTGAGGGTCAAAAAGTTCAATTTTAGTCTCATCAGACCAGAGCACCTTCCGCCATACATTTTGGGAGTCTCCCACATGCCTTTTCGCAAACTCACAATGTGTCTTTTTCTTTTTAGCTGAAAGTAATGGCTTTCTTCTGGCTACTCTGCCATAAAGCCCAACTCTATGGAGCGTACAGCTTATTGTCGTCTTATGTGCAGATACTCCAGTCTCTGCTATGGAACTCTGCAGCTCCAGGGTTACCTTAGGTCTCTGTGCTCCCTCTCGGATTAATGCCCTCCTTGACCGGTCCGTGAGTTTTGGTGGGCGGCCGTCTCTTGGCAGGTTTGCTTTTGTGCCATGTTCTTTCCATTTGGTTATGATAGATTTGATGGTGCTCCTGGGGATCATCAAAGATTTGGTTATTTTTTATAACCTAACCCTGACTTGTACTTTTCAACAATATTGTCCCTTACTTGTTTGGAGAGTTCCTTGGTCTTCATGGCAGTGTTTGGTTAGTGATGCCTCTTGCTTAGGTGTTGCAGCCTCTGGGGCCTTTAAAAAAAGGTGTGTATATGTAATGACAGATCATGTGACACTTAGATTGCATATAGGTAGACATCATTTCGCAAATTATGTGACTTCTGAAGTTAATTTTTAATTTAAGTTTTAATTATATATTTTTCTCATTTCACTTCACCAACTTATTGTGTTCTGCTCCATCACATAAAATTCAGATTAACAAAAAATTGGCTGTAATGTAACAAAATACTAAAAAGTCAAGGGGGTGAATACTTTGGCAAGGCACTGTATGCCATATTAAATGTGGCATGAGAACGTACAACTTGTCCTTCAAAAAACAAGCCCTCATGTGGCTATGTGAACCAAAAAAATTAAAAAGTTATGGCTCCTGGAAAGCAGGGAGAGAAAAAGGAAAATCACTGCATCAGGAAAGAGTTAAGAAGATCACAGCACTCCAGTGAGCTCCGTGGCCTCCCCGCAGCTTACCAAGCACAGTGCTTTACCTTGTATAGAATCTGTACAAAATATTGCAGCTCAGCCCCACTCAATTGAATGAGTCTGAGGTTCGCCTAGGCCATGTGACCGATGAACCTGATGGCATATGTAATTCCCAGGAAATCCCTTTGATGTATTTATATATTTCTAGGAGGAATATCAGAGGAATGGCACAAATATAGTAATCTAAGAATAAATCAGTACAATAGAACAATATTGTTGTTTCATAAGGAATACAGGTATCAACTGACATAGACACTTCAGGAGAGGTAACCAATCTACTTTTAAAGATCATCTTGGGCCTTAAAGCTTCTCAGATGCTAATGAGGCATTAACTATTGTAAAGTTTATATTATTCATAACATTATTTGAAATTCAGGGTGATTTCTCAGACTACTGACCATAAAGGTTTTGAAGGTAGGCATGTCCATACACATGTCCTTATAGTAGTTTTGAAATACATTTAGTGGTCACTAGTGATGAGCGGCAGGGGTCATATTCGAATTCGGAATATTTCGAGAATATTTCGTAGAATATTCGTAGAATATTTGCAAATTCGAATATTTGTTAGGAGACGTGTTGATTGCAAATTTTCGTAATGAGAATCAATGATATTGTGAAAACAGATCCGATGGTATATTCTAACCCCCAGGCGTTCCCATGGTGACAGGGACGCTTGTCGGAGAGGAGTATGCCAAAGTGGAAAACTGTACAGATTTTAAAAAAAAGTTTTATATATTTGTTTTTTCAAATATTCGTAATATTCAAAAACAAGAATATATAGCAATATAGTGAATATAAAAAAAAAAAAAGAATATAGAGCAATTTAGCTAATATAGTGCTATAATCTTCTTTGTCTAAGGCCTCATGCACACGACTGTTGTTTGGATCCGCATCCGAGCCGCCGTTTCACTTCAATGTGCTGTCCGCATCCGTGGGTCCGTTCCACGGCCCCACAAAAAAAATATAACATGTCCTATTCTTGTCCGCGCTTTGCGGACAAGAATATGCATTTATATTACTGGCGCCCGTTCCGCAAATTGCGGAAGGCAGCATGGGCGGCTTCCGTTTTTGGAAAAAGATGGAAAAAAAATGATAGCACTATATTAGCTAAATTGTTCTACATTCGTTTTTTTTCGAATATTCCCTTATTGCTATATATTCTTGTTTTAGAATATTACGAATATTCGAAAATCGAATATACAGCACTATATTGAATATATTTGTTTTTCATAATATTCCTCTTTTTTTCCATCTGGAGTCATGATTCCTCCCTGCTTAAGTTACTTAAGCAGCGAGGAATCATGACTTCAGATGGAAAAAAAGACGATTATTCTAAAAAACAAATATATTCGATATAGTGCTATATATTTGTTTTTCGAATATTCATAATATTCTAAAACAAGAATATATAGCAATATAGCGAATATTCGAAAAAAAAACTAAAAACTAATGTAGAACAATTTAGCTAATATAGTGCTATAATCCTTTTTTTTATAGTTGTAATTTTTTTCCAATCTGAGCTTCAGATGAGAAAAAAATTACAACTATTAGACAAAGAAGATTATGGCACTATATTAGCTAAATTGCTCTATATTTTTTCGAATATTCACTATATTGCTATATATTCTTATTTTGGAATATTACGAATATTCTAAAAAACAAATATATTAGTTTTTTAGAATATTCGTCTTTTAAAAAAAAAAATCTGTACAGTTGTTCCACTTTGCATACTCCTCCCCGACAAGAGTCCCCTTCACCATGGGAATGCCTGGGGGTTAGAATATACCATCGGATCTGAGTTTTCACTATCTCATTGATTCTCATTATGAAAATTTGCATTACGAAAAATTTGCAAACAACACTACTCCTAATTTCAAAGATATTGCAGCCTTCTCATTGTCCCACAAGCTAGAAGCAGGGAGGGATCATGTGTATTGATTTAAAAAAATATTCTAAATTCCGAATATATATCACTATATTCTAAATATTCGCGAATTCTCGAAGTGCCGATATTCGAGATAAAAATTTGCAATTCGAATATTCATGATCAACACTAGTGGTCATGCACTTATGTCATAATAGCGTTCATACACTAAGCACATACACTTTATCCATGGGCTGTCTACATGTCTCTTCTATAGCAAGAAAATAAGTAGATACTTTTGAGAATGTTTTCATGTTAAAGGGATGTCCAAGTGTTAAATACTAATGACTTGTCCTCAGGATAGGTGATCAGTAGAGTTTCAGGAAAAATTTGATTTGCACCGAATGCAAATTTCCTTGCACTTTGTGGTAACAAATCGCATTTTTCCTAAAATGGCTGCTGCACGTGTGAGGACATGGAGAAAGAAACTCTGGGAAGGCGGGATCACCCATACTGACATGCATGCAGACAATCAGCAGCCAGCCAGCCCTGTGATGTCGCATCCCTATAAATACGGAAGCCATCTTAGATTCTGCCATTCACCAGCCTACTTAGTGCAGGGAGAGATGTGTCTGCAGGCACTAGGGACAGTGATAGAAAAAACTTAATTGTGCTAAAAAAAACGATTTACAAGTGCAGGGAAAGATTATTCAAGGTGTAGGGAAAGGATAGGGAGGAATCATTCCACTGCTTTTCTGTTGAACAGGGTTCAGTCGGGGATGTGACAGCCTGGGTAATAGGAACAATCCTATTACACCTTGCTGCACTGACTAGGGATCCAAATTGCTATTATACAGCTCTGTAATTCCAGCAAACCATTCTTGTTATTGGGGTGCAAGTGCTGTTTGATACAGGCATTAACAGGATTTATTACAAGGAAATATTTCTACATTTTATTTGCCCTTGTGCGGTGCAGTTATATGTTCTAAAGCATTTTTTAGTGGGGAAAAAGGGGCCTATTAGCCGTTGTGTGGTGAAGTGCAAAAATTACAGCCCTTTTTGTTGTGTATTTGTGGCAAAAGTAAAATATATTTGTCGCTCAGCGGTGAAGTTATCTTTTTTAAAGCCCTTTTTTGCGTGTATTAATGGAAAAAGGAAAAATATCTTTGCCGCTCAGCAGTGCATTGAGATATTTTACAGCCCAGTTTGCAGTGTATTACTGGCGAAATACAAATATATTCACCATTCATCATTGCACTTATCTGTTAAAAAGCCTTTTGTGTAAAAATAGAAAAAATTTGGGCCTAATTGACGTTCAGCAAGATATTTTACAGCCCAGTTTGCCGTGTATTACTGGTGAAATACAAATATATTTGCCGTTCATCGTTGCACTTATCTGTTGAAAAGCCTTTTGTGTAAAAATATTTTTAAAATTGGGGCCTAATTGCCGTTCAGCAGTGCAGTGAGATATTTTACAGCCCAGTTTGCAGTGTATTACTGGCGAAATACAAATATATTTGCCGTCCTCCTTTGCACTTATCTGTTGAAAAGCCTGTTGTGTTCTGTAAGGCCTCATGCACACGACCGCACGGTCTGCAAAACGGGGTTCCGTTGTTCCGTGATACGTTTCGGTTTTCTTTTCCGTGTGTCTTCCTTGATTTTTGGAGGATCATCAGACAAGAAAAGTGAAAAAAAAATCTAAGTCAAGTTTGCCTTGAAAATGATAGTAAAAAAACGGACACGGATCACGGACGCGGATGACAATCTTGTGTGCCTCTGTGTTCTTCCACGGACCCATTGACTTGAATGGGTCCGCAAACCGTTGTCCGTCAAAAAAATTGGACAGGTCATATTTTTTTGACGGACTGGAAACACAGATCACGGACGTGGATGACAAACGGTGCATTTTCCGAGTTTTCAACGGACCCATTGAAAGTCAATGGGTCCGCAGAAAATCACGGAAAACGGAACAAAGGACAAGGAACCCAACAACGGTCGTGTGCATGAGGCCTAAAAGTGTAAAAAAACTAGTGCCTAATTGCCCTTGTGTGGTGCAGTGCTATACTCTAAAGCCCAGTTTGCCGTGTATTACTGGCGAAAAAAAAATAAATTCACAGTCCAGTGTTGCACTAATCTGTTGAAAAGCCTTTTATGTTGTGTAAATGTAGAAAAAAATTGATGGGTACAACTCCTTTTGCGGTATGAAATTAATTCCGTTTTTATGGGTCCTGCAGTAAACATAATGAATACACTGATGACAACACACCAGCAGACTTTACCTTTACCATCTATTCACAATTAAATCAAGAAGTTTCATTAAGTTGAAAACATTCATGTGTTTTTATCTGCTCCGTCTGCATTTGATCTCCACAGTGTACAAGACATGACAGTAGAGCCTCTGCTTTGGAGTCCAAGACCCATTTCTTAAGATTTGGAGTTCCATCAGAATTGTGCGTAACAATCTTGCTCCCTGGGGAAAGCCATAACAAAAAGACTCCATAGGCATACACATAAGAGGAAGCTGAAGCTAGTTGACCCAATTTTAATTCAGAAGCAGTAAATAGCAATAAGCAAATAGAGGTGGCTGAACTCCGCTGCTCTGTATCTCTTGTGAAGTCAATATCTCCAGTTACCTGTCTTGGGGATACCCTGGGTCTATTTTGTTTATCTGACTTATCTTTACTGTGTATTTTCACAGATTTTTGACCTTACGTTCACCATGGACTACAAGGCCAGAGAACTTTCTTGGCTTTCTCAACTAGATGCCGTCTTCAAGGATGAGGGAGTGGTTGGTGGTCCCAGCGGTGGTATGAGTAAGGAGGTCCAGAACTCATTATTGTTATTGCTGCACAAAAGGGCCCGTATCTGGTGGAACAAGGCCTTCTTGGAGAAGTATCTCCAGAGAGGCCTAATACCCAGGGGCCTCAGAATACAGGTGTTCCCCTCTTTTCCCATAGAGGATGACGCTTTTGTATCTAAATGGGAGGAGACCTGCAATCAGAGCTCATTTACGTTTATGGAGCTTCTGATTGGTCACAATAAAAAAAGCCTGGAACAACTAGATGTGGAGATTGATCTCCTACAGACACGCTTGTCTAGTATCTGTAGCCCAGAACTTTTGAAGACGTTTCAGGAACAACTGGATACGAAATACCCTGTCTAGGAAAAAGAAATTCAGGAGGCCAAAATCCAAAAGTTCTCCAGAGATAACAACGATGCACAACAAAACCGTATATACAAATGGAAAAGCCGAGATTCCAACAGAATTAGATCTCGTAGCAGATCGTCCTCAGTCTCGTCCGTGTCATCTATGGGGGAGTCCCAGTCACAGGGTTCCTATCCTGCTCGCCAGACCCGTAACAAAAGAAAAATGGAGCAGGGCAATGGACCGGGACGGAAGAGACAACCGGAAACAACTACGACCACAAAACATCTGGACAGGGAACCTAAGGTAATTAATTTATCTGGTTATACCCTCTCCGGCACAGATATTTCTCTGCTGGAGAAGGGATTATCCTATGTACCTAGTTGTAGGTTCGACTGTTTTACTGCCATTAAGGACCTGCACCTTTTTGGACGTTCCTTAATGATAAAGAGGTGGCATTACAGGAGTGATTCAGTTGGTTCCCTGAACTCCGAGGAGGAAAAGCGAGCCCTCCATATTTTGGAGGACCTCCTATTAGAACAGGAGAGACCCGCTACTAGTATTGCCAATGAAATACCATTGGCCATAAAAAAGAGATCTAAGAAATTCCTTTCCCCCCTGTCATTATGTCCGGCAATTGACCTCTTTGTTAAGACGGTCAGCAAGGACTTTGAACGGATCTCTATATCCGTTCCGTATGATAACTTAAATAAGGACCAACGACAGAGCCTTGATAAACTTAAAAATCTTCCGGATGTTATTTATAAACCAGCTGACAAGGGGGGAAATTTGGTGATGTGGCCCCGTAATATGTACTTAGCGGAAGCTTATCGACAACTAAAAGACCCCATCTGCTACCGGAAGTTAACCTTCAACCCTACTATTTCTTTCAGAGGTGAACCTCTGAAAATTTTGGATGCTGGACTGGAGGAAAATATCATCTCTAAACAGATGTATGAAGCGCTCATCATTCAGGAACCATCTATTCCTACATTATATTTACTACCTAAAGTCCATAAGAACTCCTCCGTACCTCCAGGTAGGCCCATTATATCTGGATGTAACAGTATGGTAGAGAATATTTGTAAGTTATTAGATTTCCATCTTAAACCCATTGTGGAAACTCTACCATCACATGTTAGAGATACGTCCGATTTCCTGCAAAGGATACAGGGCATTACTCTTGAGGAGGACAATATTATGGTAACATGTGATGTAGAGTCTCTCTACACGAGTATCCAACATGTAGATGGACTACGGGCAGTGGAGTTTTTTCTTTCTGTCGGTAACCTATCCAAGGAGTTCTCTCTTTTTCTGCTGCAACTTCTCAAGTTTGTGCTGACGAGAAATTTCTTCTCGTTCAACGGGTCCTTCTTCCTGCAGCTCCAGGGGACAGCCATGGGCGCGGCATGTGCTCCGGCGTATGCCGACCTGTTCCTGGGGCTGTGGGAGAGGGACCTTTTCCTGTCAGACAGACACGTCATCATGGACCGCACCATTTTATGGGCGCGGTACATAGATGATGTCTTTCTGATCTGGCAGGGTACTGAAGAACAACTTCATGCTTTCTTTGAATTACTAAACATGAATTCCAGAAACATCAAACTGACCTACACTTACAGTAGGCAGAGAGTTGATTTCTTGGATGTCTCTGTTTTTAGGGATGCTGGCGGCCTTCTCAGGACGGATGTTTTTCGTAAAGAGACGGCCGTCAATTCTTATCTACATGCCACATCCTTGCATCCCACCAGCACCATTTCTGCCATCCCTGTCGGCCAGTTTTTACGCATTAGTCGAATTTGCTCGGACGATGCTACTTTTGAAAGACAGGCCAATGAACTGAAGGATCGGTTCCTTGCTAGGGGCTACAGCCATCGGGCAATTAAAAAAGCCTATTGGCGTGCTAAAACCCAGGATCAAGCTCTTTTGCTACAAACCAAAAGAGACAAGATGCCGGATAATAAAATCTGATTTGTAAGCACATACCACTCACAATGGATAAAAATGAGGGAGATTTTGGCCTCACATTGGTCCATCCTATTGACGGATCCCGTCTTAGAAAAGCTTCTATCTACACGACCTCTTGTCACGGCACGTAGGGCTAATACCCTACGGGATAGTCTAGTTCGAAGCTATCTTCAGCCGACACCATCTCAACTCTGTATTGGACAAGGTAGCCCCAAGATCGGCTTTAGACCATGCGGCAGATGTGCGGCGTGTCCGAATATGGAGCGCTCTTTTGATTTTGTGGATTCTTCTGGGGCGAGATCCTTTAAAATCCTTCAGTCCCTCACGTGTTCCAGCACACGAGTTGTTTATTACGCTGTGTGTCCATGCCCCAAGGTATATGTTGGCTTGACGACCCGTGAGCTGAGGGTTCGCGTGCGGGAACACGTGAGGGATATCATTAATGCACAGGAGGTGAAGGAGGTTGAGACCCTAAAACCCATCCCTAGACATTTCAAGGAATTCCACTCTTGTAATCTGAGATGTCTTAAAGTCAGAGGTATAGATTGTATCCAGGTAGATCTACGTGCAGGCAATACATCCAAGCGGCTGGCCCAAAAGGAGAGTCGCTGGATATGGACCCTTGGGACATTGCGCCCTAGGGGCCTTAATGAGAATCTGGGCTTTTCTTCTTTTTTGTAGCCGCTGGGCCCACTACTGTGGACCTCATTTCTCTTTTTTCTTTTAACAGTTTGTTTGTGTATACATTTACTGATTTTTATTATCATTATTATTATTATTTTTTCTCTCTTTAGCCTTCCATTTGATGGATATCCAGCCGCCTCGCTCCTCTCTGACCTTTTTAGGAATGGATTACACCTAACATGATGTTATTATTGTGTTTTTGTAGTGTGGTTCTTTTGCGGGACCAATCTATGGACATAGCTATCATACACTTATTGGTTTTCTCTTTCTGGATTCTTCTTTGATCCAATTTCATTTTCCGTCATTTTTCACGCAGCACTCTGTCATGTACTTGTTTTTCTGGCACAGGCCATATGTACACTTGTTCTTTTATGCCAATATATAACTGGTGTCTCTATGCCAGTATATAACTACATTGGCTCTTCCTAGGGCTGCATTCATATTACCACACTATTTTTCTTTCTTTTCCTGGCCTTATATATTTTTATTTTCCAGCCAGGTATATATATATATACTCTATGAATTCTTCTCCTTTTTATAATTATCCTATTGACCCTTCACCTTCACTTTTTGATTCCTTATTTACCTTTCCACCACGCACCCCAACTTTTTCTCTCATCATCATTTATTATGAATTATTATTCATTATTATATATCATGTATTTTTCCTATTCACTATTTATGAACTTTATTAGTTCTTTGTCCGCACCAGTCTTTATACATATTTATACCATATGTATAATCTTCTTTCTCTCTCCCTTTTTTTTTAGCATGTCCTTCTTTATTTATCTATTTATTACATTCATCTATTTAGATCATGATTATTGTCCTTTGCCTTGTAACCACACTTTATTATAATCATGTTTGTTATTCTTAATCATGTCACCGTATGCATATGTATTTCATTTGTCTATTTATTTGTTATTATTTTCCAACTCATCATTTATTTATTTTTTGTGTACAATATGTATATAATCTCATGAATGCATTTTATTGTACTGGTATATTACTCTCTGAATTGTCTATTTATACATATATTGTTATAGAGGTACACATGCCGCACCGATTCGGTGATATGGCATGGTTGTATTATTATGCATTAATATGGCATGGTTGAGAGGTAGCTTGTGTGTTTTTTCTTTCTTTCTTTTTTGAAATGATTGGGCTATTCGCTGGCCTCCTGACTCTCCTCCCCTTCTGTGATGTGTGCGCGCGTCATCCGGGTGCCGCCTCCGGCGCCTCACGCCTGTGCGTCCTCACGTCAGAGCCGCCCGATCATGTGACTCTGTCACATGGTGTGGGCGTGTCGGCGGGACGCCGGCCGTGGGGCGGCTGTATGCGGTTCACCTGGATTTCTGCGCGCCTCTCCAACATGCACACCTGGGGATGAGTAAGTACTCATTCTATTGGCTAAGAGAGCCTACTTATACCTGGTTCACAGTGATGGCGCTACCCCCTGACGAAGGCACGCCGAAACGCGCGTTGGGGTAGCGCCACCCTGGGTCTCTTTGCACACGGTCTCTTCAGGTGAGCTCCGGTCTCCTGCTCCTCTGGCTGTGTGATCTTTTTGTCCACCTGCACTTGGCTTTCCTCATGCAACATACTTCTATCTCTTATGTGGTTGCAGTTTTTGCCATTGGGGGTGCATGAGCTGACCTGGCTTTACCTGGCATTTTATGGTTTGATCATTTATCCACTCTTCTCATGGGTTGGGCACTGTACCCAATATCTTTCTTGTTCCCATGTTACACATTTTTATATACCATATTTTTTCCATCTGTATATTCGTGTGCTTTTCTTCCCAGGGTGGCGCTCTTTTTTGTTCTCCGCTCTCATCACCTTGCTTTACGGCATCCCATGTACTAATTTTATCTATGTTCTGTTATTTTTAACATGCTTCAATAAAATTTTCTTATATTTTTGGTACCATGAGCTCTCTTTCTATTTGTTTCTACATTATTTTCATGTAGAGATCCAAGATTTATGTTGGAGGCATGTAGTGTATGCAAGCCATGTGCAACCCCTTTCATCACTCTCAGGCTGTTCTGCACCTGGTTTGCCTGGGTGAACGGAGTCGATTTCTTGATGTTTTTCATCAAGAAATCGAATCCTGGCTTTCTCCGCGACAACTGAAAATCGGAAACATGGTGACCAATAACTGGAAGAACATGGTGTCGGCACTGTGTCAAGACGAGCTGAGCCATGCGCCCTGCATGGCACATGTGTTCGACCTGGTTGTCAAGTTGTTCCTGAAGTCTTCCATCCATCTGCAAGACATCCTAAAAATGGCCTGAAAACTTTGCATGCACTTCTGCCACTCATACACCGCAAAGCACACCCTTCTTGAGCTGCAGCGGCAAAATGACATCCCCCAACATAGGCTGATATGCTACGTTTCCAACCATTGGAATTCCACCCTCCATATGTTGGACCGACAGTACGAACAGAGAAAGGCAATTAATGATTTCTTGATGTTCCAAGCGTCCCCTGTGTAACTTCAATGTCAGCCAGTGGCAGCTCATGCGTGACACCTGCCGTTTGCTCAGGCCCTTTGAGGAGGCTACGTTATTTGTTATTCGCCAGTACTACGGGATAAAAAAAATGTCATTCCACTGCTTCATGTCCTGGAACAAATGCTGGTAATTCTGTCTGGTCAGGGGACTGGAGACATGGCGCCTAGTAAGATGGCGGCAGAGTTTTATATGTTTGTCTGTCAATATCTCTGTTTACAGTCAGTGAACATCATTTATCGCAAGGATATGCAAACACCAACCATTGGGGTGTTAACCCCGAGAAGTAGGTCATCGGCATGAGGGAGCAGTCATTTTCACAGCTTGAGGCATACTCCCGGAAACTTGACCTCTACACGTCAACGGTCTGCATTGCAAAGCTTATCTAAAAGAAAAATCCTGCAGTGCACCCCCTTGGAGCAAACTCTTGATCCGGCACAGGCTGCTTTGCTGCTTCAAAAACAATGGACTCAGCCAAATTTTCCTGTTTACCTGGACTCAAAGGAAAGGACAGAGATCCACTGGCTGTGCTCATACAGATTTCATCCAAGCCTCCACTCACCAAGCCAAGCATAGAGGACCAGATTGTGTGAACATGCTGGTTTTACGGGATGTAGACAGAGGATGATCTATTGGAGACATTTACTTGCTTCCAGCTCTTCCTGTATAACGGCTCTGAGGCGCTAACGGCTATCGTAGGGACGTGGTTTCAAAGAAACTTTGACTGTTGTTTGGGTAAGCTGGTGATCATTACTCAGGACCTTACTTGGCTAGCAGTGATGTGTACCGGGTATAACGTATCTGGATCAGTGTCGGCCACTGAGTGGGTTTTCTCTGTGCCTGTAGAATCTTGCATGGAGATTTCTTATGCCATCCATGCAGAGGACTTCAAGACCTTATGGAATGATATTCATAAATCAAAGGACGAAATAACGTTGAAGGAAGTGGACAATTTATTCCAATGTCTTTACTCGCATTTCTTCAGACACTTTAGAATCCACTTATCAGCAACCAAGCTCGTTACGAAATTAGCTGGAGTCAGCTTGTTTGCTGAACTGTCCTCCAGTTATCAGCCATAACCCCATACATAGTAACATAGTACATAAGGCCGAAAAAAGACATTTGTCCATCCAGTTCGGCCTGTTATCCTGCAAGTTGATCCAGAGGAAGACAAAAAAAAAAAACCCTGTGAGGTAGAAGCCAATATTCCCCACTTTAGGGGAATAAAAAATTCCTTCTCGACTCCAATACGGCAATCAGAATAACTCCCTGGATCAACGACCCCTCTCTAGTAGCTATAGCCTGTAATATTATTACGCTCCAGAAATACATCTAGGCCCCTCTTGAATTCCTTTATTGTACTCACCATCACCACCTCCTCAGGCAGAGAGTTCCATAGTCTCACTGCTCTTACCACAAAGAATCCTTTTCTATGTTTGTGTACAAACCTTCTTTCCTCCAGACGCAGAGGATGTCCCCTCATCACAGTCACAGTCCTGGGGATAATTAGATGATGGGATAGATCTTTGTACTGACCCCTGATATATTTATACATAGTAATTAGATCTCCCCTCAGTCGTCTTTTATCTAAAGTGAATAACCCTAATATTGATAATCTTTCAGGGTACTGTAGTTGCCCCATTCCAGTTATTACTTTAGTTGCCCTCCTCTGGACCTTCTCCAGCTCTGCTATGTCTGCCTTGTTTACTGGAGCCCAGAACTGTACACAGTTCTCCATGTGTGGTCTGACTAGCGATTTGTAAAGTGGTAGGACTATGTTCTTATCACGGGCATCTATGCCCCTTCTGATGCAACCCATTATCTTATTGGCCTTGGCAGAAGCTGCCTGACACTGGTTTTTGCAGCTTAGTTTGCTGTTTATTAAAATTCCTAGATCCTTTTCCATGTCAGTGTTACCGAGTGTTTTATCATTTAGTCTTCCTTCCCATGTGAATAACTTTACATTTGTCAGTGTTAAACCTCATCTGCCACTTATCTGCCCAAGCCTCCAATCTATCCAGATCCCTCTGTAGTAGTATACTATCCTCTTCAGTGTAAATTACTTTACACAGTTTAGTGTCATCTGCGAAAATTGATACTTTACTATGCAAGCCTTCT
Source organism: Bufo bufo (assembly GCF_905171765.1). Taxonomy (NCBI): domain Eukaryota; kingdom Metazoa; phylum Chordata; class Amphibia; order Anura; family Bufonidae; genus Bufo; species Bufo bufo. The sequence goes on along the minus strand of NC_053389.1, from coordinate 628,397,259 downwards.
ACAAGATCATTAATAAATATATTGAAGAGAATAGGGCCCAATACTGACCCCTGAGGTACCCCACTAGTGACAGTGACCCAATCTGAGTGTGTACCGTTAATAACCACCCTCTGTTTTCTATCATTGAGCCAGTTACTTACCCACATACAGACGTTTTCTCCCAGTCCGAGCATTCTCATTTTATATACTAACCTTTTATGTGGTACAGTGTCAAATGCTTTGGAGAAGTCCAGATATACAACATCCATTGATTCGCCGCTGTCAAGTCTAGAACTTACCTCCTCATAGAAACTGATTAAATTAGTTTGGCATGACCGATCCCTCACGAAGCCATGCTGATATGGCGTTATTTGCTTATTTCCGTTGAGATGCTCTAAGATAGCATCTCTCAGAAAACCTTCAAACAGTTTACCCACAACAGATGTTAAACTTACCGGCCTATAGTTTCCAGGCTCTGTTTTTGGACCCTTTTTGAATATTGGCACCACATTTGCCATGCGCCAATCCTGTGGGGCATTCCCTGTCAGTATAGAGTCCGCAAATATCAGAAATAAGGGTCTGGCTATAACATTACTTAATTCTCTTAGGATATGGGGGTGTATGCCATCCGGTCCTGGCGATTTGTCTATTATAATCTTTTTAAGTCACTGATGTACTTCTTCCTGGGTCAGACAGGACACTTTTAATGGGGAATTTATTTTTACATTCTGCATGTCATCTGTAACGGGGTGCCGAAGGCGCACTCGGTCTCCCATCAGCCGCAGACCTGCTGCTTAGCTTCGGGAGCGAGGATCTGTGTTTGACCTTGTTCCCAGGGCAGCTTTGCTAGCTGGGAGGCTCCCTGCTCCTAGGTCTGCCTTGAGCGCCGAGCTGATCACTCGGTGCTCGACTGGTCGGTCTGTCGGTCATGTGATGCTGGCCACGTCTCATGAACCTCACTCCCCACTATAAATACAGGCAGCCTGCTGGCCACAGGTGGCCTGTTAATTTTAGGTATCTGGTGATTGTTTTGTTCCTGCATACTTATCTGATCCTGTGTTCCCTGACGATTCTCTGCCTGCTCCTCCTGTACTGTGCATCTCTCCTGGTATCCTGACCCCGGCTTCCACCTGACGATTCTTTGTGGACTCCTGTTGTACTTCGTTTCTCTCCTGGTATTTGACCTCGGCTTTTCCTGACTATTCTCTGCTCATTCCTTAGTACTGCGTAGCTCTCTAGGTATTGACCCGGTCCGTTCACGTTCCGTTATTTGTCTTGTCTGTCTTCCCAGCACGTATCCTAAGTTAGGGACTGCCGTCTAGTTGTCCCCTGTCATTAGGACTTGCGAGGCAAGTAGGCAGGGCCAGGGGTGAGGGTGGAGCGCAGTGGTCACTATCCTCCCCCCTGTGTGTAGTGTACGTTACCGTCACATCATCTGACAGTTTATTTTCCTCAGTGAATACATTGGAGAAAAAAGATATTTAACAGCTTTGCTTTCTCCTCGTCGCTCTCTGCGACTCCCCCCTCATTACTCTGTAGGGGGCCGACACCTTCAGATTTATACTTTTTAACATTTATATAATTGAAGAACATTTTAGGGTTAGTTTTACTCTCTTTGGCAATTAAATGAATCTCTCGGTCTCTAGTTTGGCCACTTTTATTAGTATTTTACATGTTCTATTTTTTTCCTTATAGTTTTTCAGTGCTTCCGTGCTACCCTCCTGTTTTAGTGATTTATATGCTTTCTTTTTGTCATTTATTGCTTTCTTTGCAGTTCGATTTATCCACATTGGTTTCTTTTGTTCCTTAACCTTTTATTCCCATATGGTATGTAGCTCTCACAATGAGATTTTAGGATGTTTTTAAAGATATCCCATTTTGTGGCTGTATTTTTATTTTTGAGGACTTTGTCCCAGTTAGTTAGGCCTATGGCCTCTCTTAGTTGGCTAAATTTAGCTTTTTTGAAGTTTGGTATTTTTGTTCCTCCCTGTAGAAACGCTCTTTTGAATGATAATTCGAAGGTTATTACTTTATGGTCACTATTTCCCAGGTGTCCACCAACCTGCACGTCTGTTTTTCTGTCAGGCCTATTGGTTAATACTAAGTCCAGTATGGCCGTCCCTCTAGTCGGGTCCTGAACCAGTTGGGAGAGGTAATTGTCTTTGGTTATTGCCAAGAACCTGTTTCCCTTATGAGATATACAAGTTTCAGTTTCCCAGTCTATATCTGGGTAGTTGAAGTCCCCCATAATAACCACCTCATTATGATTTGCCACCTTGTCTATCTCGTTTAGTAGTAGATTTTCTGTGGACTCTGGTATATTAGGTGGTTTATAGTAAACTCCATTTAGTAATTTATTGTTGTTTTGAGCTCCATGTATCTCTACCCACAGTGACTCCACATGTTCATGTCCCTCACTTATATCTTCACGGAGTGTGGGCTTTAGACAAGACTTTACATAAAGGCAAACCCTTCCCCCTCTCGGGTTTTGGACGAACCTTTCTAAACAGACTGTAACCTTGAACATTAACTGCCCAGTCATAGCTATCATTCAGCCATGTCTCAGTTATTCCCACTATGTCATATATCTCCTCACACATCACTAATTCCAGCTCCCCAGTTTTATTAGTCAGGCTTCTGGCATTAGTATACATACATTTGAGAGGTTTATGTATATTTTTTACCCTACACCTTTCCTTCTGAACTGTTCTAGTCCCTCCTTCCATTCCTCCCCCAGTCCCACTACCTTGCCCCTGGTTTCTATCTGCACTATCTTCCCCTCCTATAGTGTAATTTTCCTCCCCCCCAGTCCCTAGTTTAAACACCCCTCCAACCTTCTAGCCATCTTTTTCCCCAGCACAGCTGCCCCTTCCCCATTGAGGTGCAGCCCGTCCCTACGATAGAGCCTGTAGCCGATAGAGAAGTCGGCCCATTTCTCCAGGAACCCAAACCCCTCCTTCCTACACCAGTTCTTGAGCCACTTGTTAATCTCCCTAATCTCCCACTGCCTTTCTTGTGTGGCTCGTGGTACAGGCAGTATTTCGGAAAATACTACCTTTGAGGTCCTTGCCCTAAGTTTTTGACGTAAATCCCTGAAATAATTTTTAAGGACTCTCCACCTACCTCTAACTTTGTCATTGGTTCCGATATGGACCATGACCGCTGGATCTTCTCCCAGTAACCTGTCAACCCGATCCGCGATGTGTCGAACTCTAGCGCCAGGAGGACAGCACACTGTTCGGCGATCACGGTCCTTGTGACAGATCGCCCTATCTGTACCCCTAATAATGGAGTCTCCCACTACCAGCACCTGTCTGGCCTGCCCTGCTCTCCTGGTTCCCTGCTTACTGGAGCTGACATTCCCCTGACTGGCAGAGGAAGTGTCCGGCTGCAGCAGTGCCGTCCCTGGACTGACATCCCCCTCATCTGCCAAACGTGCAAACTTGTTGGGATGTGTCAGATCAGGGCTAGCCTCCCTGGCACTCTTCCCTCGACCCTGCTTTCTAACTGTTACCCAGCTAGCTACCTTACTTTCCTCAGCCTCCTCTCTGTCACCCTCCCCTCATCTACCCCAAAGAGTGCTTGCTCGGTGAGAAGCAAACTCTTTTGCAAATTGTCAATGCCTCTCAGTGTTGCAACTTGCCCTTTTAGAGACTCGATTTGCGATTCCAAATGGGTAATTTGCTCACATCTTGAACAAAGATATACACCCTCGAACGGCTGTTCCAGGACTGCATACATCATGCAAGATGTGCACTGGACTGCGTTGTCAATTGTGCAACACATACTAAATAGGGATTACAACAGTAAAAAAGTAAAACAGTAAATATGATTTAGAATTAGACCCTGTCTGCTGTAGTTGAAGGACTACCTAGAATTAAGCCAACAACACACAAGGAAATTATATCCAACCTTAGTTTCCAAAACCTTTTCTTAAACTCCTTTTTTTTAACTCCACTTAATAAGAAGCCCACTTAGTAGAGCAAGCCTCAGGAAGAGCAAGCTCTAGAGAGTCTAGTGGTTCAATTTATAGCACCTGGTTGCCCAGGCCACTCCCCTTAATCAAGCAGAGAAAAAAAAATGGGTTTAAATGGCAACACCCAGCAGAGAAAAAAAAAAAAGTTTTAAATGGCAGTACTAAAGTGCAAAAACTTAACTTTCATAATCCGTATGCATTACCATCTTGGTAACCCCCGACACTAGTCGTCAATCCATTCTTGTTGATGAAGCACTTTGTTTTTCCAGTTTGTCTTTTAAATCTTGTGGTTTTGCCCCTTTTGTGTTGTATTTGATGTGTGTTAATATCCTGTTTGTTGTTTTTTCTCCCCCGTTCCAAAAATTATAATAAAAAATTAAAAAAATAATTGGCTTGTGATTTGGTAGCCAAAAGCATGAGTGGGTACAAAACACAGAAGACATGCAACTATTCCGTTCATGTGTCATCTCTGTTTTGGATCCACTCCTGTTTTTTTGGCATTAGCAATACTGTATTACTGACCAAATGCTGACCGAGTGAAGGAGGATGCTCCACAGACAGGATCCATTTTTTGTGGGTTATTGTTCTGATGGATCAGAGGAAGGGCAAAAGTAGGGCGCTTCTTCTTGGCGCTAACATTCACCAGTAAGGCTGAGTTCATACTTGACTTATTTGGTCAGTTTTGGCCCCGTGACTGCCCAAATAAGTGAAGTGTGCAGTGATTCTAAGTGTGACGCCTGTCATCTGCATGTCATACAGACTCACAGTATTATTTCACTATTCACTGTTACTGCAAGGCACTGTGTTCTACACCACTATAAAGGCTCTTTGCAGCCAGGAAATAGCCATTTTTTAACGCAATTTGCCACAAATTTATTCGGATCAGACCAAATTTTTCCCAAAGTAATTTGGCGAACCTGCAAATTTTTAAAAAAATTCACTCATCTCTAGTGATCAGCATCTGATTGGTGGGGGTCAAACCGATCATCTGTATGAAGAGACTGGGGCACTCTGGTGAGCAGCTTGCCAAGCACAGTGAGGTCTAATGGATAGAGGTTGTGCTTGGTATTGCAGTTCAGCCCCATTCACTTGAATGGGACTGAGCCGTGTCTAGCTGACCCTTGAACGTAAAATCACTGGCCTAGGAGGAGGCCATGGCGTTCACTAAAGTGCCACAGCCTCTTTAAACAACTGATCAGTAGGGGTGTCAGGAGTCAGACCTCCATCTAGCAGATACTGATTACCTGCCCTGAGGATAGGTCATCTGTTTGTTTCTTCAGTAGCAATTCAGTTGTGCTCGACTCTTTGCGACCCCATGGACCACAGCACGCCAGACCCCTCTATCTTACACTGTCCCTCGAAGCTTGCCTAAGCTCATGTTTGTTGCTTCTATACTGTCCAGCCATCTAATTCTCTGCCATCCCCTTCTCCTTTTGCCTTCCATCTTTCCCAGCATCTGGGTCTTCTCGAATGACTCCTGCCTTCTCATTATGTGTCCAATGTATTTCAGCTTCAGTATTGCTCCTTCCAATGAACAATCAGGGTTAATTTTTTCAATGATTGACTGACTGGATCTTCTTGCAGTCCATGGAACTCTCAGAAGTCTTCCACAGTTCGAAGGCATCGATTCTTCTAACCTCACCCTTCCTTATGGTCCAGCTCTCACAACCATAAATTACTACAGGAAAAACATGGCTTTGACCATACAAACTTTTATTGGCAAGGTGACATCTCTGCTTTAAATTACACTGTCCAAGTTTGTAATTGCTTTCCTTCCAAGAAGCAAATGTCTTTTAATTTCATGGCTGCAGTCACCATCTGCAGTGTTCTTTGAGCCCAAGAAAACTAATTCTAATAGTGCTTCCATTTCTTCCCCCTCTATTTGCCAGAAGGGGATAGGTCCTGATGCCATGATCTTAGTTTTTTTTAATGTTGAGACTTAGGCCAACATTTGCACTCTTCTCTTTCAGCCACATCAAAAGGCTCCTTAATTCTTTGTCGCTTTCTGCCATGAGAGTCGTATCATCTGCATATCTGAGGTTGTTGATATTTCTTCCAACAATTCTAATTCCAGCTTTTGCTTTATCCAGTCCAGCATTCCACATGATATATTCTGCATATAAGTTAAATAAATAGGGTGATAATATATAGCCTTGTTGTACTCCTTTTCCGATATTGAACCAATCAGTTGTTCCATGTGCAGTTCTCACAGTTGCTTCTTGACCTGCATACAAGTTCCTCAGGAGACGTGTTAGGTGATCCGGTACTCCCTTCTCTTTAAGAACTTGCCATAATCTGTAGTCTTGAGGTAATTGAGCTCTGGATCATGGATCCGAAGCTAGATTCGCTCAAGACTACTCATCTGGTCATCTGTATTAAACACTCAGACACCGCCTTTAATTATACCAATTGTATTGAATTAAGTTTACATTTTAAAGACAAACCAAGTAAATCCAGAAAGATTAAAAATATGCGATAGCCGTGTAATTTTCCACATTGTTTAGGCTGTTTATTGCTGAAAAACAACATAAAGCTGTTATCCTCTGTTCAGCCATCCATCAGAGTCACCTGTCATTTTGCTGGTTGGAGACATCTACTATATGTCTGCCACTTGATAAATGAGTTGCTAAGTTTGAAAAGCTATTTCAATTCCCAGTCATGTGAGTGTTTAGATAATGAGATAAAAACTCAGTTCTCTATCCTTTAACTCATCACTCAGTTCCTAACTCAGAACACAATGCTGTAGTCCCCGAGGAATGCAGGCATAGCTAATGCACTTACACCTAATCATATCATGTCACATTATCTTTGTTGTCTTCGGTGACACTGCTTAAATTACAGAAGCTTTATAATCACTTATTCCCTTCTCATATTCTCTCGACTTGCTTTGGAATTATGTTCTGCATATTAAAGATATTTATGTTTAATCTTTAAAACTCCTATTCACTATTTATTCAGTTTTATGGATCCCTTCCAATGAGCTGTGCCAATGTTTGCTGCAGTAGCCCAGATCTGAGAGCGAAATAAAGCTGTTTGCGGCTAAACTGCATTCTATAATTATACATTACAAGGTTATAGCGCCTCATATACACATAAACTGCCTTACCTATAGAAGATTAAATTCAAAGGGGCAATTTCAGACTTTTGAAAGGATCGGCTTCTTAATGTATTTGTGAGTAATTGAAGTCCACTAATTCTGCCGCAATGGAAAATCTAAGCTTTCTCGCTATTTGTAGCCTAATTATTTCTTACATAGAGAATACTTTGTCATTTCATGCCTGGCTGACTTAAATAGGCTATTTGTGTAAGTAAAGTTGATTAAAGAAATGTAATAGTAGATGAATACTCATTATTTTAGTATGCTGTAACAGACATGTTTTCCATGTTCTCTTGAAATATAGAGCTACTCATCATAAAATGTAATCTAAACGATGGCATTTAAAATTGACCTAAGTATTACTTATTTGACTTGAGTATTATGTTTTGTTTGAAGACCCATTGAAACTTTTTTCCAGTTAACTGTTTTTTTTTTTTATGTAGGAAAAATTTGAATTTCTTAAATCCATACATCTTGCATTTAGACATTACACTTTAAGGCCAAGAGTATGACAACGTCTAAAATATTCATTGCAAGGCAAGCAATGTAAATTACAGCCTGTAGGTAACTTAGCACCATAAGCCTGCTTTACTTATGTCTACAATGGCCATGATTTTGCAACTCTTCTGGTATAATAAGTGTACCTGTCATTTAAAGGTGTTCTCTTGTCATAAGCTTGAGCATGGCTTCCTGACTTGTAACTCAGAGGTATGTTTTAGAGATGATCGAATCAATTGGTTTCATCAGAAGGGCTTCTATAGTAACGTAGTTTATAAGGTCGAAAAAAGACATTTGTCCATCCAGTTCGGCCCGTTATCCTACAAGTTGATCCAATCAGGCAATCAGAATAACTCCCTGGATCAACGACCCCTCTCTAGTAGCTATAATATTATTATACTCCAGAAATACATCCAGGCCCCCCATACCTATGGGGAACTGTCCCCACAGGTGAAGAAGCGTCCACCTGCTGCAAGATTGACTGGGCTAGACATTTAGCCCGACCCTGAGAATTTCTTGTCTGCTTTCATCAGCATATGCCAAATATAATTCCACTGATGATTTCCCCTCATACTGGCCTGCCTTTAAATATCTCTAGAATAGTCTTTTTTCATGTTGTTCTATATGCAGTATACTGCTTCTCTTTGCCATTTGCTTTACTAGTCTCCCATGTCCTCTAAAATTCAGTTTCTATTCATCCACATTTTTTTATGGAGATTTTTTTTATGTTTTTATAATGGCATTTTTTTATTTTAACCCATAAAAAGTTTTCTAAAGTCTTATAGAAGGAGCTAGAGCCTGAACTGTTCGGTCGCAAGCAGCAGTAGCTCCGGTCACTACATCGCCCAAACAGCTTGTTTTTCCAGCCTGTCGGATCCAAAATGGTCAAGATAGGAGGCTCCAAAGCAGCCGATTCCTCTAACCAGCACAGATCCTCATCAAATGAGGGAGAGATGGATAAATTCATCAATAAAGCAGCCTCTGCCTATGCTGCCAGAGAAACCAAGATGGCGCCGGCCTCGCCGCACGCCGCTGCACACAACGACAGAGACCTCAGGCGCGTCTCATAGAGGTGAGGAAGACTCCGATTCCCTACCCATCTCCCGCACATATCTCAGGGATGCCCTCACTTCATCGCTGGCAGCTGCGCTGGAACCTCTGAGCTCAGACCTCCTGGCTATAAAGCAAGATGTCCGGCACATAGGGCGCAGGGTTGAATCATTGGAGGAGTCACAGACAGCGATTATCCAGCACCAGAACGCTGTACAACATAACCTCCACAAGATTCAGGCCAACATTAATTCTCTGTATGAGGCTGTTGAAGACCAGGAAAACTGTGGGAGACGGAACAACCTGCGTTTCAGGGGCATACCAGAAACAGTCGCCCCTGGGGACATTCCTAACACCATTGTCCAGATATGCCTCTCCCTCTTGGGCCTTGATTCGGCACATGAGGTGCTTCTGGAGAGAGCTCACAGGGCCTTGAAGCCCAAACCTGCTCCCACAGCCCCTCCTAGAGACATCATATGCAAGTTTTTGCACTTTCAAGTTAAGGAGGCTGTCATCACTAAAGCAAGAGAGGCAAGATCAGTCAAATGGGACAATCATGACATCCTGATATTTCAAGACTTGGCTCAGTCCACTCTGAAAAAGAGGCGCTCCTTAAAGCCTCTTACCGAATGGCTTAGATCAAGAAATACCCCATATAGGTGGTCTTTCCCTTTTGGCCTTTCATTCACACATGAAGGTCGCAGGATTAGCATCTCTTCATTCCAAGACCTGAACCAGGCCTATGCACATCTGGGGATTAAGCCCCTAGACATACAGAACTGGGACCCTGTTCAAAACCTAACTGACTTACCAACCCTCCCACTCCTGGAACCCTGGGAAAAGCAGCAGACCCCTAAACCACAAAGGGGCAGAAGAGGAAACTCCAAGTCGACGCCAAGAAGGTTAACCTTGGACGAATGAGATGAGCCTATTTAGCAAGATCCCATTTATATGGACTGCGTCACCATTTTTCTCATTAATGCCCCCTACAACCTCTCTTTCTTCTGCCAAAACTCCTTCCTCTGTTTCATCTCTCTCTGATGGCTCCTATCGGAACCTGTTTTGGATCCCATCCTTCACTATGGGTGATACAACATGTTACTAAGTAACTTCCCCCCTCCTCTCTTTTCATATTTTTTCTTTTATCTCTCTCCTCCCGTCCTACTCTTACTCTCTGGCTTTCAGAAATGCCTTTTTCACAAGCCAACATCTTCACTGTTTTGTTTTAATGTTTCTCTTAATTATGTTCTGGTTCCTAGACATGACTGGTCCGGCAGCAGGCAACTACATCATACTCCAGGAGGATTTCTGGGTGCTTCTCTATTTCGAGGCGGTGTCCCCCCTCCCCTGATATCAGTGATACATACGCATAAGGTGAGAATTTCCCCTACCCCCACCTTCCTCTACTCATACGATCCAACATGAGCACCCTCAGAATAGTTTCTTATAATGTCAAGGGAATGAGATCCCCTTCCAAAAGAAGCCAAATCTTCTCCCAACTGAATAGAGAGAAATGCTCTATTGCCTTTTTACAGGAGACCCACTTTAAACAGGGCAATTTTCCAAACCTCACTTTCTCCAAATTCCCTAACTGGTATCACTGTTGAGCTGGGGGCGCCGCCTCGAGAGGAGTTAGCATTGGTTTTCGCAGGGGTATGACCTTTCACTACAAGGCCCACACTCAGGACCCAGAAGGTAGATACCTTATTCTTAAGGGCCTCATAGGACAGACCCTATATACTTTTGTAAATTTATATGCACCAAACTCAAACCAAATCTCCTGGTTATCCTCCCTCTTTAAGCTAATAGAAACGCACAGAGAAGGGGTTTTAATACTAGCAGGGGATTTCAATCTGGCTTTTAATCCACTCATTGACACCTCTAAGAAGAAATCTGCTATTCCCTCTAGAACCCTCAAATTGCTTGTCCAATCTCTATAGCCTAGGGGTTTTAGACACTTGGCGTTGTATCAATTCTAACTCAATTGACTACTCCTTTTACTCAGCAGCAAATAATTCTTATTGTAGAATAGACTATATTTTTGTCTCGAGAGAGCATCTACAGTTCTGCACTTTAGCCAGGATTGGAGACATCACTCTCTCAGACCAATCCCCAGTATTTTGTGATATTCACCCTCCCGACAGGATAAACATGAGCACTAATTGGAGGTTCAATGAGTCTATACTGGGAAACCCTACGTATGTATCCCAGATCACTTCATATATGGATGAATATTTTTCAACCAACAACACCCCTGACATATCCCCCCAAGCACTGTGGGATGCACTTAAGGCCTATATCAGGGGCAGTCTGATCGGTCTCTGCTCCTTCCTGAAAAAGGAATCAGAAAAAAAATACACGTCCTTACTATCAAAGATTCACATACTTGAAAAAGCCCACAAGCAATCACTTCTTGCTCAGCAGTTGGTGGAACTCACCTCTCTCAGAACGGAACTAAAGAACCTCTTGAATGAGCGATCAGCCAAATATTTTCTGTCCGCTCAACAGAAGTTCTTTGCGCATGGAAACAAGGCATCTAAATTTATGATGCAGAGAATTAAACAGAGAAGAGCCTCCAGGCATGTCCAATGCATTGAATCTCTGAGTGGAGAACTAATATTCAAAGCTGAAGGGATTACTGAACAATTCAAGCTTTTTTATGAGGAGCTGTATAACCTGCCTGTCTCTGATCTCCCTGACCCCTTTGCTGGGAAGAGAGGCCAATATTAATTCATTCCTTGATTCCCTTCACCTACCGAGCCTAACACTGACCCAACGTATCTCCCTAACAAAACCATTTACTATTCAGGAACTGACGAGAGCCATTAACTCCACCCCCAAGGGTAGATGTCCAGGACCAGATGGTCTTCCTATATCCTATTATTCAGCCTTTAAAAATTCCCTTCTCCCCTTCCTGCTCCCTATAAGTAATCTATCTATGCTTAATCATCCCATTTCAGCTGATATGACTAGGGCCACAATCACAGTAATCCCCAAAGGGGGAAAAGATCCTTCTGCATTCTCCAGTTACCGCCCGATTTCACTACTTAACGTAGACCTCAAATTAATACCTAAAATGCTAGCCACTAGAATACAGAGTTTCCTACCCCACATAATTAATCGTGACCAAGTGGGCTTTGTCAAGGGACGAGAGGGAAAAGATAACACTACAAAAGTACTAGATGCCCTATTCTATGCTTCCCATAAATCCATCCCACTGGTCCTGATGGGCACGGATGCCGAGAAAGCATTTGACAGAGTTGACTATACTTATATCAGGTTGACCATGGCTAGATTTGGGTTCCCCGAGCCCTACATTAATGCAATATTCTCTATGTACTGCTGCTCCTCGGCATCCGTGTCAGTCAATGGAACCCTGTCCTCCCCATTCCCGATTAGAAATGGTACGAGACAGGGATGTCCCCTCTCCCACCTCCTTTTTGTGATAGTCATGGAAACCTTATTACAGGCTCTCAGGGAGGAGAGGGGCATCAGAGGTCTCTTTATCAAAGGTTTGGAACTTAAACTCGCTGCTTTTGCAGATGATTTACTAATCCTCACGACCAATACCTGTAAATCTATAGGTATTATTCTCTCGATACTCAGTCACTTTGGTTCTTTGTCTAATTTTAAAATTAACCCTTCCAAGTCTCAGGTTCTCCATATTGGCCTCTCTCCCCCAGCTCTTTCCTCTCTTCAGAGGGACTCCCCTTTCAATTGGCACTCCCAACAACTGACTTACCTTGGAGTGAAACTCACTCCTTCCCTGACAGAGTTATTTAATCTAAATTATAAACCATTATTACACTCAATAGCAGCACAGTTAATGTTAGAGGACCAAGAAAACCGCAGCAGAAGGCGAAATATTCGCATCAAAGGGCTGCCAGTGTCCTGGGCCTCTGAGACGCTGCGCAAAGTGTCGATGGAATTATTCGCTGACTTGTTAGGTGAGGAACCAGCTGCCTTGATAGTAATCAAACGCATTCACAGGGCCCTGAGACCCATGCCGAACGAGAGACCCAGGGATGTGGTCTGTGGCTTGCTCTCCTTTGTGGACACTGCCCGCATCATGTCCTCAGCTAGAGATAGAAGACAGATCACGTATGAGGTAGCAGACATTGCACTAAATCAAGATATTGCACCCTCCACGCTAGCCAAAAGGCGCATCATGAAACCCCTCCTGGATGCGTTTGTGGCGCAAAAACTTCCTTATACAGTTGCAAGATAAAGTATGTGAACCCTTTGGAATGATATGGATTTCTGCACAAATTGGTCGATAAAATGTGATCTGATCTTCATTTAAGTCACAACAATAGACCATCACAGTCTGCTTAAACTAATAACACACAAAGAATTAAATGTTTCCATGTTTTTATTGAACACACCATGTAAGCATTCACAGTGCAGGTGGAAAAAGTATGTGAACCCTTGGATTTAATAACTGGCTGAACCTCCTTTGGCAGCAATAACGTCAACCAAACGTTTACTGTAGTTGCAGATCAGACATGCACAACGGTCAGGAGTAATTCTTGACCATTCCTCTTTACAGAACTGTTTCAGTTCAGCAATATTCTTGGAATGTCTGGTGGTGTGAATCGCTTTCTTGAAGTCATGTCACAGCATCTCAATTGGGTTGAGGTCAGGACTCTGACTGGGCCACTCCAGAAGGCGTATTTTCTTCTGTTTAAGCCATTCTGTTGTTGATTTACTTCTATGCTTTGGGTCGTTGTCCTGTTGCAACACCCATCTTCTGTTGAGCTTCAGCTGGTAGACAGATGGCCTTAAGTTCACCTGCAAAATGTCTTGATAAACTTGGGAATGAATTTTTCCTTCCATGATAGCAATCCGTCCTGACCCTGACGCAGCAAAGCTGCCCCAAACCATGATGCCTCCACCACCATACTTAACAGTTGGGATGAGGTTTTGATGTTGGTGTGCTGTGCCTCTTTTTCTCCACACATAGTGTTGTGTGTTTCTTCCAAACAACTCAACTTTGGTTTCATCTGTCCACAGAATATTTTTCCAGTACTGCTGTGGAACATCCAGGTGGTCTTGTGCAAACTGTAAAACGTGCAGCAATGTTTTTTTTGGACAGCAGTGGCTTCATCTGTGGTATCCTCCCATGAAATCCATTCTTGTTTAGTGTTTTACGTATCGTAGATTCGCAACAGGGATGTTAGCATATGCCAGAGACTTTTGTAAGTCTTTAGCTGACACTCTAGGATTCTTCTTTACCTCATTGAGCAGTCTGCGCTGTGCTCTTGCAGTCATCTTTACAGGATGAATTCCAGCAGTAGTAATAACCCTTAAACAAAGTATACTTTAATGATAATATTACATGTATGACGTACAGAACACATCCACTAAAGTAGAACTACCAGTAACTAGGCTAACCACTGATGGGTGGGGAAGCTATCCCTAAACTCACACCCTAAACTCAACCTTAGCCCAGGGACGGCCCCTGATGGTGGGGACTCCCTGTCCTCAAACCTCGGCTGACAAACAGCCGAGGTTCGAGGACAGGGAGTCCCCACCATCAGGGGCCGTCCCTGGGCTAAGGTTGAGTTTAGGGTGTGAGTTTAGGGATAGCTTCCCCACCCATCAGTGGTTAGCCTAGTTACTGGTAGTTCTACTTTAGTGGATGTGTTCTGTACGTCATACATGTAAGATTATCATTAAAGTATACTTTGTTTAAGGGTTATTACTACTGCTGGAATTAGTGCTTTTCTACTTTTTGACCCAATATATTTTTGTATCTCCACTTGCTCAATTTTTTCACGATTGGTAATGGCTAGTTTTCTCTCAGGGACTATATTTACTGATGCCTTGGTAAACGAAGCTAGAGATGTATTTTCGGACAGGGACATCCCAGGACTAGGCTTGGTGGCTACTAGTAAGCAGGTCTTTAGTGACCTATATAATTGTTATAAGGACAATATCAAATCGTGGTGGGAGGTGAAATCCCTTGAGAGTTACATAGGGCATAAGATCGTCCCGCGAGGACTGCGCCTTCGGGTGAGACCGGCTGACAGAATTTCCTCACCAGCATTATTAACTAAGTGGGAGGACGTACTTACCCAGAGCTCGCTGACCCTCATGGGCTTGTTGTTGGAGGAGGAGAAACAGCTATTCGATCGCACCTCTAGTAAACTACAGGAACAAATAGCGGCCGCTCTTAAACTCAAAGACGACCCTGAGTTTGCGAGAGGCGAGACTTCCCTACAAACCTCTGTTGAAAGATTCCAGGGGTTGATTAAGGAAGGCAAACACAGGCAATTTATCAAAGATCTGTGTGAGTTTAGGGAAAATCGTGCGTATGCACTAGGCCAGGAACCTGTGGCGGGTTCAGAGCTTTCCTCCTCGGATATTGACTCGTCGGATACGGACTCGTACCCCAAGACACACGGGGGATCTTCCAATCAAGGTCGTTTTGGACCTAAGAGACGAGGAGGAAGGGGATGACCGAGGGGTGGTTACAGAGGCAGAGGGCGAGCGACACGGGGGTCTGGCTACCAAAATGCCTCCTCCTCCTCTCGTCCCTCTGGCTCCTCCAACAACACTATGCTGCAAAAACAGCCCTCTTTTTTAGAGAAGAGTGTGATCCCGTACCAGCTTCGGGACCGCGGCAGGACAGACAAGGGGCAATAACTGACCTCCAGATTGTCAATCTGTCCTCAAGAGGTCTCAGTTCGGAGGAGGTGGGGGTTCTTAAGAGGGGACTGTCGTTCGTGCCCACTACGAGCTTCAGTGTCACGAGTTGGAGGTCCCAGGAGAGACCACCGCGTCGTCAAGCAATAAACGGAAATCAGGTACAGACACATAAGAGTTTATTGCACAAACAAAAACATGAAAGGCAGCACAGAGAAAACATGAGCTCTATGTACCGTCAGCACAGTGGGAGAAAACCCCCACTGCGCCACTGTCTAGTAATACTCCAGAGGGGCGTGACTAAGCAACTCCTGGTGTTCACTAGAGCACTAGATGGTAGGGTTAGACTTTGCCGCAGGAAGTTGCCTGGGTCCACTCTGGAGCGTGAACTAGACAGTGACAGCAGGAGCGAATGGACAACAGGTACCAGAAGGTACCGACGGCACATAGGCAAACATAACATACAGGCAAATACAAAACAGGGCAACTAATAATACAAGCAGGAGTTCACGCAAGGGAGCAGGAGTGGCAATGAGCAGAGAAGGACTTGCTCCACCAGTAGTAAACTGCATGGCCTTGTCATGCCACTCTGCTGCAAAGGCTTGCTGAACACAGACATATGAATACAAAACAGGGGAACTAATAATACGAGCAGGAGTTCACACAAGGGAGCAGGAGTGGCAATGAGCAGAGAAGGACTTGCTCCACCAGTAGTAAACTGCATGGCCTTGTCATGCCACTCTGCTACAAAGGCTTGCTGAACACAGACATCAGAATAAACACAAAGTAACTAAAACATAACAGGCAGAACAGATAACAGACAGACGACGTTAATGAACAAGTAGGGAAACCCACAGAGCACAGTCAGACAGACACGGATCCCATGGGTCAGCAGCATGGGAGAGAGAGTACAAACCAGGAGCAGGACAAGACAACACACACCAGTAGAGCTGACCCAGAACTGAGGAAACCTCAGCCTTATATACAGGTTCCATGGGTGCAGCAGAGAGACCACACCCATGGAGCAGACAGAGGATTAACTCCTAATAGGCACACAGGGGAGTTAACCCATAAAGAAACACAAATACACAGAAACAGAACTTCAGCGAGGAGTGCCGAACAAGCAATGACAGAAGGTCACAGCCAGAGATAGTGGCTGTGACATTCAGTCTCTTTACCTGGACTAAGGACCTCCACCTCTTCTGCAGGAGACTAAAGTGGCACAAATTTTTCAAGGCATCTAACAGGGGGGTCTATGACAGGCTGGGATTGGACGAAGGTGACTTTGGTGATTTACAAACCCTCACTGAATTGAGCGAGGATCATAACCAATGTCCTGGCATGGGTCCCTTTACCACACTTAGGTCAAAAAGCAAAAAGATGCCACCCCCTGCTAACTACAAACACGTAGATATTTTTCTTCAGATGGTCACCACTGATCTTCAACGGTTGGGTCAGATCGACCCAAAATCCTTTAATCTCTCCTTTGTGGAGATGCAGGCACTGAGGTCACTTGAAAAGGACGACTCAATTGTCATCAAGCCGTCCGATAAGGGCGGAAATCTTGTGGTCCTAGACTGTGATCTCTATATGGTCATGTGCCTGGGTCTCCTCAAGGATAAGGATGGCTACAGGATTTTACCCGCTAACTTTACCCCGTCCTTCCTGGAGGATCTGAGACAGGTGTTGTTGACTGGTCTTAATAAAAAAGTAATCAGTCCTACAGAGTTTGACTTTATTTTGCCTGCCAAACCCTTGATAGCTACTTTCTATGGGCTACCAAAAATACATAAGGGTACGACACCACTGAGGGGCCGCTCAATAGTCTTGGGTGTGAATTCCCTAACTCAGAATTGTGGTGTCTACCTGGATCAGGTGTTGAGGCAGTTCGTTGTGTCCCTCCCGGCCTACACGAGGGACACAATGGACTTCCTCAACAAGATTGAGACCCTCAATCTTGATCCAGATTGCCTGTTGGCAAGTATCGATGTTGAATCGTTATATAGCTCCATTCCACATCGATGTGGACTTCTAGCTGTCGAGTATTTCCTCCGCACAAGGGGAATACAGTGTGGTTCGCACAATGAGTTTATTTTGAAACTCTTGGAGTTCACATTGACCCATAATTTCTTTCTATTCAATTCACGTTTCTACCACCAGCTCAGGGGGACAGCAATGGGCAGTCCCTGTGCCCCGACTTATGCCAACCTCTTCCTGGGCTGGTGGGAGGACACCCACGTTTTTCCTGATCATGTCGTCTGGTGGTCCAATAACATCCAATTCTGGACACGCTACATTGACGACGTGTTTGTAGTGTGAAAATGAGGGCCAGCGGACTTCAAGAGATTCGTCTCGGAACTCAATAAAAACGAAATAGGCCTCCGGTTCACTTTTGAACTGGATTTGGAGAGCATCACCTTTTTGGATGTTCGAGTCACTAAGATAGGTGATAAGTTATCCACGAACATCCATAGGAAGGCCACGGCCACAAACTCCTTGCTTCACTGGAGTAGCCATCATCCAGCCCCCCTCAAACGGGGCATCCCGAGAGGCCAATACCTCCGGGTTAGGAGAAATTGCTCCGATGGTGCGGCCTTCTTCAGTGAGGCAAGGGGTTTGCAGGAGAGATTCAGGGCCAGGGGATATCCGCAATTGGTACTGAGAGATGCTTTTAAGCATGCGTTGGTGAGCGACCGGGCTGACCTGTTAGTCCCTAAATGTAGAACTATGGATTGCTCCCAGCCTCTACGGATTATCTCTGAATTTGATGTGGCTAACCGTGAGGTTATGCAGGTGCTCAGGAAGTACTGGCCTATCCTACAGATGGACTCTGACCTGTCTGACATAGTCGCTGAGTATCCTGCTGTTTCCTATAGACGCGGCAGGAGTCTCAAAGACCGTCTAGTACGTAGCCACTATACACCACCCGCGAGGACGGGCACGTGGCTAGATCGTAAGCCTGTCGGTGTCTTTAAATGTTGGAAGTGCAAGGCATGTGAGTATATGTTCACCGCCAAGATCATTACATGCTCAGCGACGGGTCAGACTTTTCAAGTCCGAGACTTTATTAATTGTAAGTCCAAAGGTGCTAAATATTTGTGTCAATGTCCATGCCCTATGGACTACGTTGGGAAAACAGTGAGAGTAGTGAGAAGGAGGGTACTGGAGCATATTAATGATGTAATCAAGAAGGACGAGACACCGGTAGCCACCCATGTGAACGAATTCCATGGAGGTGACCCAAGATGTCTTAAATTTTCAGTCCTTGAATTGGTACCCCCTTCCCCCCGCGGGGGTGACTGGGATAGGAGGATTCTGCAGAAGGAGAACGAGTGGATACACAGATTCCGATCCCAGTCCCCTCGTGGGTTTAAATGAAAGACTGACTTTTTCCTGCTTCCTCTGACCATCCCGTTTTAGCCTGTCCCTTCCCCTCCCCCCCCCTTGTTCCCTTCTTCCTCCCCCACTTTACCATCACCCTGTCTAGTTGGCCACCTTGCTTTTGTGCTGGCTGTCCCTGTCCCTTTCTGGCTAGGCCATTAGTAATGAAATTGTCCCTTTAACTGGCCAGGTGCGCGAAGCACCTTAATTGTTAATTATCACGCAGAATGAACATAAATTGGTTCATTGATATGACCAATACCCCCCCTTGACCATGAGTGGGTAGTATTGATAACTTTCCGTTGACGGCTTTCCCTCCACTTTTATCCCTATTTGTTTCTCCTCTTTATCTGACCCTACTGGACGCGCTCGCAGTATATAATATATCTTTTTTGTTCCATGACATTGTGGTTGCTCACTATTTTAGCCCCTTATACATTGGGGTTATTTCAGGTCATCCTCCTGGGCACAGGACAATCCTCGGTATGCTCCAACAGCCGGAAGTCGTCGCCTCCGGGTGCGTTCCATGTATCCGATTATTATTGCTCACTGCTGAGCCTTAGCGGAAGTGACATCATTAATTGGGCGATGTAGGGTTAGTCTGGAGGGATATTTAAATGGGGACTAAAGGATAAACACAGTATCGGACCTGAGGAGGAGACGATATGGAGGACCGGATATCACGACTATTGACTGTGAGTAGGATATGGGCTTTCTTGCCTAACTCCACTCCTAGGAAGGTTGTTTTTACTGAATATGCTTCTTTTGCAATCCAGGTGATCTAATGTGGCTTATGGCCATCTATCATTCCACTGGACTCTGGCCACCGAGCAGTCTGTGTGAGGTAGCCTTGTGTGTGCTTTTTTGGGGACTTCTAGGTGGTGGTCGTGTTTGAACATATGCACCGCTGGTATGAGCATGTATGTCTCTTCCCCACAGGTATAAGTCTGAACTTGATGACCATTTCTGGCGGTTGAATTGTTGGGCAGTTTAACTGTGCCCTATGGTGCCACCCTAATCCTCTAGTGTGGCCACCACAACCTTGTACTTTACTTTATGTGATCGGATACCTGGCATTCTGCTGACACTGTGAGTTATTTCTGTGATCAGGGTGATCATCGGTGGTGGCTATTTTTTGATCATGTGGATCACTGATATCAGTGCAAATGTATATATATATTTTTTTTTTTCCTCCCACAGATGCTCCCCCTGAATGCTTGACCGCATGGAAGCAACTACTTACCTTCCTTTTCTCGGGTCGCCGGACTGGACTGGCTCCCTCCTCCTCCTCGTATCATATGTTGGTCCTAGCATTAATTATCGATTATGAAGCGACACCTATGTATCAGTGTCGTTGATCTACACACGATTTACGGAGTTCGCATCATAATATGGGTCTCCGTTATCTTTAATATAAATTTAACTATTTGTCTTTACCTACCCCCTGATGATCCCACACCGTGGGGGAAACGCGTTGGGGTTTTTTGTTGTAATTATTGTATTTATTGCACTAGGGTGTGTTTTTAAATTCTAGACTCCTTGATGTACTTTGTACCTTTTGATCAGCGTTGTATCAATAGGGCTGTATACAAAGTCCATCCTTTTGTATGCGTGGCTGTATGTTTATTCTGTAGTCTACACTAGGCGAGTACCTTATCCGTTATCACTACCCTAGGGTTGTAGTAGGAGTTTGTTAGCCGATGTTTGAGGACAGGGAGTCCCCACCATCAGGGGCCGTCCCTGGGCTAAGGTTGAGTTTAGGGTGTGAGTTTAGGGATAGCTTCCCCACCCATCAGTGGTTAGCCTAGTTACTGGTAGTTCTACTTTAGTGGATGTGTTCTGTACGTCATACATGTAAGATTATCATTAAAGTATACTTTGTTTAAGGGTTATTACTACTGCTGGAATTAGTGCTTTTCTACTTTTTGACCCAATATATTTTTATATTTCCACTTGCTGGACGTAGATCTTTACAGGATGGCCACTCCTAGGGAGAGTAGAAGTAATGCTGAACTTTCTCCATTTATAGACAATTTGTCTTACCGTGGACTGATGAACAGCAAGGCTTTTGGAGATACTTTTATAACCCTTTCCAGCTTTATGCAAGTCAACAATTCTTAATCATAAGTCTTCTGAGAGCTCTTTTGTGTGAGGCATCATTCACATCAGGCAATTCTTCTTGTGAAAAGCAAACCCAGAACTGGTGTGGGTTTTTTATAGGGCAGCTGTAACCAACTCCTCCAATCTCATCTCATTGATTGGACTCCAGTTGGCTGACACCTCACTCCAATTAGCTCTTGGAGATGTCATTAGTCTAGGGGTTCACATACTTTTTCCACCTGCCCTGTGAATGTTTACATGGTGTTTTCAATAAAAACATGGTAACATTAAATTTTTTGTGTCTTATTAGTTTAAGCAGACTGTGATTGTCTATTGTTGTGACTTAGATGAAGATCAGATCACATTTTATGACCAATTTGTGCAGAAATCCATATCATTCCAAAGGGTTCACATACTTTTTCTTGCAACTTTATGTGGCTTTACCCCTTTTGCATCTCAATTCTGAAAAATGGGAGATGTATAGCAGTCCACACCCCAGAAGACCTGGAGAAAGCTTGGGAGGCCATAGGAATACAAGCGATTGAAGTCCCCTCGTGGATGCCGTTAGTCCAGCCTAAAATCCTCCCGCAACTCACACAAGTGGAGCCTTGGAAGAAAGTCTCGAGGTCAAAGTCCAAAATAACCAAGTCGGCACCCAGAGCACACTCTCCTCCACCCTGAAGGTGGAACAAGGAGATAAAATTCTCCGAATAAAAGGACAGGCCTAATTGTCCCACGGGTTTCACCAGATCAAGCGGTGATTGCCTTCATAGATAGTCTGGGTCGTGAATTCTGGGCCCACGCTACAGAGTTACAGTTATCCGGTTATCTTTTCTAGTTTTGAAAATTGTTCTGGTTTATTACTGAAGTGTCACTTGTATCTCCTCTACATGCTCTCAGTTGTTCTTTCTAATTGCAAACCTAACTAGAAACCTGCACCCCCCACTCTTAATTTTTAGGCATATGAATATCATTCCTCCCCCCCTCCCTTTCCCTTCCCCCCCTCTCCCCCTTACCCCTCTGTTACTGAAAGAAGGAATGGGATAAAAATAGCAGGGTCACTAATCATAATCCCATACATAGCTTGGTTGACACGCTTAGGGTCCAACGACCAAGCTTAGTTTCTTATTTACACCCCTATCTTAGCTGATCACGATAACAATTATCTGTTGAAGGATACTCTCCTTCATATTTTATTTTCTTTTTCCCCTTTCTTGGCACATATAGCTCATAGGGCTATTCCCTAAGCAACAACCTCATAGGGCCCCTGTCGGGCTACGACTTGATTGAGCTTTCAACATTCTTGCCGTCTGGTACTGTCAATACTGCCTAAAAAGTCTGCTCATCAGACACATTTATTATATTTTTTTTTTATTATTATCTTTTCACTGTTATGATATAATTTTATTGCTGTATTGTTCTGTACCATATTTTTCTTAGCTTCCTTCCTTTTCTTTTCCTCTCTCTTGTCCTCCTTACCCCAACACTCTTTTCCATTCTCTTTTCTCCCCTCCTCCCTTAGAAGATATACTGGCTACTCACGTTAAGGGTAGTAGCCTTAACTTCCCCATACCTTCATTGCTAAACAAACCAAAAGATGACAGTAGTGAAGATAACCACTTTTAACATTAAGGGTTTAAACTCGCCTTAGAAGTGAGGCCAGGTGATGCTTGCGCTACGTAAAATGAGCTCCCATATAGTTTTTATACAAGAAACCCACTTACGTCAGGGGAAAATGCCAAAGCTATTGACCCGCCCATTTAACCAATGGTTCCATAGCACTCACCCCACTTTGGCTTCCAAGGGAGTCTCTATTGCCATACACCATTCAATACCATTTATACTAAATCAGCAGCTATCAGATGCTGAGGGTAGACTCCTAGTTTTGAAGGGAGAAATAGCGTCACGTAAATTCACCCTAGCTAACTTGCACACTCCGAACACATCCACTGTACAATGGCTCCTAAAAGCCTTAGATACTATTAAACTCTTTGCGGAAGGGCCTGTGATCTTGGGTGCTGACCTTAACCTAGTATTAAATCCCGAGATTGACTCATCCACATCCAAATCACACATTGCGCAGAAACACATAAGTAGGCTTCATAGAAAACTACACGATCTACATCTGATAGACATATGGAGAAGCCTCAACCCTACAGTTAAAGACTACTCTTACTCCAACCCACATGGCTCCTACCAGAGATTAGATCATATATTAATATCCATTTCTCTTCTGCCTATCTCTAGTGCCGCCAAGATTGGGAACATCATTTCTGACCATTCACCTTGCCACGCGAATCTCACCCTGGCCTGTCTACCAAGAAGGGAGTGGAACTGGAGACTCAATGAGTCCCTGCTGAAAAACAGGTCAGGACTCAATTAGAATTGTACTTTGGAGTCCACTCCACCGCACACAGCTCACCCCCCATCGTATGGGAAGCCCATAAGGCATATGCCAGGGGATGCTTTATTTCATTGGGTACCAGGGTAAAAAAGGAGCAGCAAAAGGCCTTGGATTCACTCTTAGCTCAAATAGCAATGGTGGAAAAGCTAAACAAACTCTCTTTAATCAGGGAGAAACAAGGTGAACTCACTAAATTTCCAACATAAAGTATACGCTCACGGAAACAAGAGGGGTAAGCTAATGTCCTCATTGCTTAAATAGGCCATGAATGTAACATACATCCCCAAAATAAGAAGAACAGATGGCCGGGTTACCCAGGAAACACCTGAGATAGCAAAAGCCTTCCAAGAATTCTATGCGGCACTATACAATCTTAACAAACAAAAACCCCAAATCAAGAGAATATCAGACAGATATCAAAGAACTCCTACACTCTCTTAAGCTGCCAATAGTAACCCCAGTCGCTACAGAGTCACTAACTAACCCGGTCACGACAGAGGAAATTATATATATTATATGAAGTTTTCCGCCGGGCAAAAGCCCAGGCCCAGATGGTCTACCCTTATTGTATTATAGGAAATTTCAAGACATCCTCATACCTAGATTCACAGATGTATGCAATGCATTATTGCAAGGAGGACACCTACCTAAACAGACACAGGAATCCTATGTCACACTAATACATAAGGAGGGCAAGGACCCCCAGAGCTGTGGAAGTTACAGACCGATATCCCTCCTGAATCTTGACCTAAAGATTTGGGCTAAAATATTAGCAACCAGATTAGGCAAAATACTACCCTCCTTAATAGGTTCAGAACAGTTGGGCTTTGTCCAAGGTAGGGAGGGAATAGACAACTCCCACCGGATCTTCCATGCAATACACTCAGCTCACAAAAAGAGGTTCCCGTTGGTCCTGTTGAGCATTGATGCCGAGAAGGCGTTTGACAGGGTCAATTGGAACTTCATGAAGTTGACCCTGAAAAAATTTGCCATTCCTGACCCATTCATACATTCGATATTCACTTTATATCTGCAACCACATGCCAGATTGAAAGTTAATGGCACATCTTCCCCGACATTTGAAATAACAAATGGAACAAGACAGGGGTGCCCACTGTCTCCATCCCTATTCATTCTTGTAGTAGAGACCCTTATATAGCTAGTCAGACAAACAACTGAAATTAAGGGTATAAGTTATGGAAAGAGGGAATTAAAATGCACCACTTTAGCTGATGACCTGCTGTTTTTAGTTGCTAACCCTGATAAGGGACTGGATTACTTAGTAAAAAAAAATCAAGGTATTCAGCCTGATCTCAGACTTCAAGGTAAATCATTCCAAATCCGAAATATTAAATATCTCCCTTCCAGAATCAAAAGCAACTCCACTAAAGACCCACCTCCCTTTTCACTGGACCAAAGGACCCATAAAATATCTAGGGATACAGATACCAAGAGACTTGGGGGATCTATACAAATGTAACTTTATACATTACACAAACCACTATACCTTAGAGAATGGGAGAGAGAGCTAAACATAGTTTTCAGGAAATCAAAAAACTCTTAGGATACTTACATGGGTTTTCACCATGTGTGCACCTCCAAGAAAACCATTTCAAACTGAGTTACTTTTTAAGAGGGGTCTGTCCCCTGATCGGCTGTGCTGGAGATGTGATGAAGGGGTAGGCTCATTATCTCACATTTGGTGGACATGTCCCCTAATCATACCATTCTGGGAGGGTGTTAATGCAGTAATAAATAAAGTATCAACCTCTGAACTCAATATCACAATAGAAATGGTGGTTTTTTCTAAACCAACTGACCTCTATCGTCCGTCACAGCGAAATTTAGGAACCCATCTTATCTCGGCTGCTAAAGCCATAATACCTCTTCATTGGCTTAGCACTAGCACACTCTCTGTACAAGAATGGAAGGTGAAAGTAAGTCAGATTTGCCAATTTGAAGAAATGACGAGCTGGATTAACAGGTGTCATGACAGATTCCTAAAACTATGGCAACCTTGGAAGTCATTGGAAGATAGAGGGCTTTAAAAACAGATTGAATGGCGGGTCGATAGTTGGCTTCACTTGCCGAGCTTCTTAAGCACAAAATCTACCCCCCCCACCAAATTCTCCCTCCTCCTTTCTTCTCTTTCTCTTTTTCCTTTCTCTTTTTTGGGTCCAAAACTATGTTTAATGGTTTTTATTACTATGATCACTCCAGCACTATGTATCCTGCGAAAAATAATAGAGTTTTTGGAGTGTCTTAAGACACTTTATCTGTTGAAATGTCTATGGCTTTTATACAATAGAAGTTCTTCTATGTTATTTCTGATGACCTGTACAACTCCATTTATATGACATCAGACTCTGGCCATCAGGCTCCCGTTAGTCTGTTTGAAAATGTGAAAATAAAGAATTAATAAAAAAAAACAAGAAAAAAAAATACCATGCCTAGAATGTTAAAAACACTCAAATGTAACATAAAAACACCCCAAAAATGTTTTTTTTTTTAGCTAACATATTGGTACATTAGAAGGAATTATAAATAAAATGTTAAAATAACACAAAAAGCTGCATAAATGCTAAAAATGGCAAAAATGACCTCAAAGAAGTTTAATACCACACTATCATCACAAACTAGTCACCACAAAATGCTATGCAATCTACAGGCAGCATGTTACAGAGCAGGAGAAAATGAGCCAATACATATATAGTTTTACGGGAAAAGATCCTGCATAACTTGTAATTTATACATTTATTTTATATCTGTTTTTCTGAGGTACATCCCATGTACAGCTGTCAGTGACTGACAGCTATCCATGTATACCCACTTACACAGAGAATGCTATCAATCACTGATAACACCTCCCCTGTGTACAGCCATCAGTAACTGACAGCTATCTATGTATACACACTTACACAGAGAATGCTAATAAACACTGATAACACCTCCCCTGTGTACAGCCATCAGTAACTGACAGCTATCTATGCATACACACACACACAGAATGTTATCAATAACTGATAACACCTCCCTGTGTACAGCGGGTGACTGACAGCTATCTATATATACACACTTACAAAGAGAAATCTCACACTTACAAAGAGAAATCTATTGATCAATGATAACACTTTCCCCATATACAGCTATCAGTGACTGACAGCTATCGGTGTATACACCCTTACACAGAGAATGCTATCAAAAACTGATAACACCTCTCCGTGTACAGCTATCAGTGACTGACAGCTATCTATGTATACCCACTTACACAGAGAATTCAATCAATCACTGATAACACCTCCCCTGTGTATAGACATCAGTAACTGACAGCTATCTATGTATGCACACACAGAGAATGTTGTAAATCACTGATAACACCTCCCTGTGTACAGCTGTCAGTAACTGACAGCTATCCATGTATATACACTTACACAGAGAATGTTAGCAATCACTGATAACACCTCCCCCATATGCAACAATGAGTGACTGACAGCTATCTATGTATACACACTTACACAGACAATGCTATCAATCACTGATACCACCCAATGTACATCTATCACTGACTGACAGCTATCTCTGTATACACACACACACACACACACAAACACACACAAACAGAATGCTATCAATCACTAACACTTACCCCATGTACATCTATCAGTGACTGACACCTATCTATGTCTACACACATACATAGAGACTGCTATCAATCACTGAGAAGACGACCACTGTGTACAACTATTAGTGACTGACAGCTATTTCTGTATACACACACACACATACACACAGAATGCTATCAATCACTGATAACAACTCATCCATGTACAACTGAAGTCAGAAAAAGATGAGATTTTAATGTATGAATTACAAATTCACTAAATCTTTTCCTTAAAACTGTATACCAATCTGCTTAGCATCTCCTGCTGTATAACATGGTTCCTGCTTACATTTCATGGTGACAAGTTCTCTATAACCTCTCCTCATGTTTCTAACTGTGCAATGGGGATGACCAACTAGTGGTTCCTAAGTGGTGATCACCTTACGCTCACTGGACCAAAATTTCTCCATTGCGGCTCCTCTGCTATGGTATACTCTCACTGTTCCTTTAAGTGAGGTTCACATTTCTATTTAAAGGATCTGGCAGGTTGTTACAGCATAGAACAGCCAGCTGAAGTTCAGCAGGCCTAACCGGATACTGCCATTCACTGCCAGACCCCAGCACTTCCCTGGCATTGCTGATGACTGGCACTGTCAATCAATTGAAGGTGTGGCAAGTGAGACACAGTGTCCAAACTAAGGTGCACCAAATACCTAATGTGCATAATAACAAATTTAATAGACATACATAAACTGTGCAACCAATTTACATGAGAAATGCATGCGCTCATTGTGCCTGGTTCAGGAGAATATTTTTTTTCCTTAAACCATCTCATATCAGCAAAAAACAATGAAGCAATTAATGCTCGCATTGCTATTCCCCCACTTCTACCTTTCCAGCACTTACTGGGCCCCAACTGGTCTCAGCTTCCTGGTTCCATCCTAGCGCTTGAAGCAGTGATTGGCTGAGGAGTGAAAGACCACCTGGGGACCCAGGAAGCAATGGAATGGGAGCTGTGCAGTGGCCGGTGTTGGGGTGGTCCCAACGCTATGTTGGGTCCCCGAACACCATCAAGGTGTCACCACATATGTCACAGAAGGTGTTGCAGAAAGCTGGAACTTATAAATAAACATCTGACTGGCTTGATCCCAAACTAAGGAGCATATGAGTCAGCCCTATAAAACCCCTAGAGCTCTCCCTGACTGCTATGCCCATGCAAAGATCTTTATGGTAGATGATTGCATGCCCTCGTACCTTATACTATGTGACACCTGAAAACCCTATAATAGTGAGGGGACATGACCACCGGCTCCCTGCACTTAATACGGACGGAGTCAGGGTCACCTACAATCAAGCCAGCAAGAAACACGAATAAAGGAAACAGACTTATCTAAAGAATCAGGAGAAGCAGCCTCCAGCAGTGAACACAATCCAGGAAGAAGTATAAACCGCAAAGTGAGGCAGTATTGGAGGGAATATAAAGGGAGACAATCAGTGCAAATAGGTGACAGGTGGGAGAAGGAAAGGAGATGAGAAAGTGAAACCAAAACAAAGAACATCATTCAACAGGTAGAGAAGAACGTCTGCCAGATCTTCTCACAGAGCTGGCGGTGACAACATGTTGCTGCTCTCAAGAAGAGATGGTAAGGCGTGGTGCACACCAATGAGAACTAAGTCCAGAGAGTCAGGGCCTGCAGTGAACCAGTGTGCTTCTTTATTGGAGGAATTCAGGTGCAAACCAATACAGGTGAGGCATAGGGCCGGGGCTTCTCCAGTCTCCTCCCTGGCAGAAGAAGGGTTTGATGCTGAGGAAAGGCCTGAGCTAGCTGCCCTTCTCTCTCTCTCTCTCTCTCTGAGAAAGCTGGTACAATGGCCAAAGGCTTGAGGCCCAGAGTCTGTAGCTCAGAAGTCTGGGTGTCTATTTGGTCACAGGGCACCCATGGTCTGTGGCTCATAGTCCCCATCTCAGCATCTTCTTCTGGTCACTCATGCAGACTGACATGAGTCTTCGACTCCAAGCACTAGTCCTTACCAGCAGAACACTAATGGCTCTGAATGCACTACCTATATGCCATTTCTAGTGGGAGGGGTGGAGTGGAGAAACTCAGCACAAACAATTACAAAGTTACCACTTCCATCTGTCATAGACTTACATTAGAGCTTCAAGAAACTCAATGGCAATGAAACAGCAGTTGTTCCACAACAGTACCAAATTTCCAGACATAACAACAGAGCTAAACCAGACAGTTACAAGGTCAGTCTGTCTGATTTTGGTGGTTAAAAACTCTTTTTCCCTTTAAAACATGCTTCTTTAAACCCTATGGCAGCTGTGGGAAATTGCCAGCTATTATTCAAAGTCCCAAAAGTCTCTCAGTATTCATCAACCCTTTCTACAGAGCCTCACAAATATAGTGCAAATGATCAAGATATGTCACAACATACATAAAAAATGCAGTTACACAGTATTAAACAGTGCTTGTTAATCCTTTCAAGTTAAATGAAGTTTGTTTATAACCTTGTATAGGGGAAATAGGCAAATGTCCACAAACGTTAACATGAGTATCCATTTTGTTGTTTCACACAAATATGAGCTGTTTTAAAGAATGTTTAGCAGCTGGACAACTCCTTTAAAGGGTGTTCTGAGATTCACAAGGAAGAGGTCAGTTGTGATGCGGTTAGGGGTGAATTTAGAGTTTCATAACTAAGCAGTAATATGCCTTATTTTGCTAATGGAGTTGGAAATAGCAAGGGGCTAAATTCAGTAAAGAATCATTTTTAATGTGTCGGAAGTTATGAGGACATTTGATTTTTTTTTAGAAAATATAATTTCAGAAAAAACAACATGCAGTATCTATCCTTTGGTAGGAAGCTGCCCTCTCTGTAGACCATGTCCAATGTAGACAATACAATTGCGATAACGTGTAGTGTTGTGACCGTGTAATCATGTGACCTTGTCATCCATCACCTGTAAGCACATTTGTCCATGTCCTATGTTTGTCCATGTCCTATCTTTTAGAGCTGCCAGTTCTGATAGACAATCATTCTTTCAATACCCTGTAGTGTTCGTAATATATATTTTATTTATGTGAATGCAGATTAGTATCTTGCTTTGCCATCCATTTTTTCTGCATGCTTTTACTTTTACAATGGGTTTACAGAGTTATAATAAATATTTTTTTATGTACTGGTTTATACTGTGCATGGCTTTTACTTTTTTACTGTGCCACAGAACAGCTTTCAATCATTAAAAAGTATTTCTGTTATCTTATATGTGTTAAGCAAAGATAAATTCAGACTTGTGGAAAGAAATGGATTTCTCCTTCCTGTAATGCAGCACCTATTTGTTACTGATGACAGTTTGTCAGTGGTAATTGCAGCCATTGCAGCGTTCAGGGAAACACAAATAGCATTTCCAGCACAAAATAACTATTTATGGATTGAAAACAGAAATCCTAAAAAGCTTTAGATTGTTTAGAAGTCTCATTGTACTGCATGGATGGGCTTTTCTTCCTTTCCTTGGAAAAAGGGGATATGTATAAGTAAGGTAAGGCTCTTGTCTCCTTTTTCAGGAGTCTTCCAAAAATATGTGAAGGGGATTGTATTTTGCTAGACTAAGCAAAGGTAAATAACTGTGGTCTGGTCTCAATTCTATTTTTCTCCTGCGATCTGGTCAGCGGTCTGTATTTAGAGATGAGTGAAGTTTTGAAACATTAGATTCTGTAACTTCTGTGAGGATTTGCTCTGGTAAAGATAACTAGAGTTGACCACTCCTCCTGAGGAAGAAGAACGCGAAACGTACATCGAGGAGATAGCGTCCACCTGTCCTGACTCTAACTGGTATGACCATTGCTTTTCATCTCTAGTTATCTTTCCAGATATCTTTTTATGATTTGACCTTTATCCATGTTGTTCTGAGAGTGTGGTGTGTTGTGAGCACATTGAGATATTTCCAGAGGGTTGTTCTCTCTTCCTTACTCAGTGTATAATATGTTCACTATACCTTATGCTCTGTTCAGCATTACTTTATACATATATTCACTACCCTTAGATGTACATATCCTGGTCAGGTGGCGCTTCTAATTGGACATATTCACTATATGCTCATTATTTTGTCATTTTATAGGATCATGTTTGGTTATATTTTTAATCAATGGGACGTGAATCTACTCTTTTTTGTGTGGTATATATATAATAGGAATAGAGTATCCAGTTACAGTAATTGTACCAGTATTTGACCTATTGGTGATTAACTAGGTATAGCAGTGGTATATCACACCCAAAAATAGGTGAATTTCACCCAAAAATGTAACAGACATATTAGTGATTTTTCTTTTACCTGTCTACTATGTATAGCTGTGGTATATCACACCCAAAAATTGGTGAATTTCACCCGAAAATGTAACAGACAAATTAGCAATTTTTTTTACCTGTCTACTAGGTATAGGAGTGGTATATCACACCCAAAAATTGGTGATTTTCACCTGAAAATGTAACAGACAAATTAGTGATTTTTTAAAATCTGTTTACTAGGTATAGCAGTGGTATATCACACCCAAAAATTTCTGAATTTCACCCTAAAGTGTAACAGACCAATTAGTGAAATGACATAAAATAAAATACGTACAAATAAAAGAACTTTATTTATGAGGTGGAGGTCCATATGGAGTTAGAGGAGCGGTGAGGAGGCGGTGGAGGTAGCGGTGGAGGTGGAAGTTGTGGTGGAGGAGGACGAGGCAGCCAACACTGGTTTTTGGTTTTAATATTTTTTTTATTTCTTATTAGGGTACACCCCAAAAGAGTGTGAAATATAAAAAATACAACAATGAGCAATTGCGTTGTAGTATAACAATGGCTGGGTAAGGCCGGTATACATGTCTATTCTGCACAAGGTACGGACAAGTCCTGTGGGAATCATGCCTGGTTCATTTTTTTTTTGTAAATTCTTTATTTTAGAAGAATTTTCAAAATTAAGATTACAATGATACATGATGTCTTAATCACAGGAATGTGCGATTGAACAAGTACATGTACAGCATCACATACTGAAGTTTACAGAACATCTGTCTACTGTTTATACAAGGTTAATCTTTCCACATACAGTACAGACCAAAAGTTTGGACACACCTTCTCATTCAAAGAGTTTTCTTTGTTTTCATGACTGAAAATTGTAGATTCACACTGAAGGCATCAAATATATGAATTAACACATGTGGAATTATATACATAACAAACAAGTGTGAAACAACTGAAAATATGTCATATTCTAGTTTCTTCAAAGTAGCCACCTTTTGCTTTGATTACTGCTTTGCACACTCTTGGCATTCTCTTGATGAGCTTCAAGAGGTAGTCCCCTGAAATGGTTTTTACTTCACAGGTGTGCCCTGTCAGGTTTAATAAGTGGGATTTCTTGCCTTATAAATGGGGTTGGGACCATCAGTTGCATTGAGGAGAAGTCAGGTGGATACACAGCTGATAGTCCTACTGAATAGACTGTTAGAATTTGTATTATGGAAAGAAAAAAGCAGCTAAGTAAAGAAAAACGAGTGGCCATCATTACTTTAAGAAATGAAGGTCAGTCAGTCAGCCGAAAAATTGGGAAAACTTTGAAAGTAAGGGCTATTTGACCATGAAGTAGAGTGATGGGGTGCTGCGCCAGATGACCTGGCCTCCACAGTCACCGGACCTGAACCCAATCGAGATGGTTTGGGGTGAGCTGGACCGCAGAGTGAAATAAAAAGGGCCAACAAGTGCTAAGCATCTCTGGGAACTCCTTTCAAGACTGTTGGAAGACCATTTCAGGTGACTACCTCTTGAATGCCAAGAG
The DNA here is from genome assembly GCF_905171765.1 of Bufo bufo. Classification (NCBI taxonomy): domain Eukaryota; kingdom Metazoa; phylum Chordata; class Amphibia; order Anura; family Bufonidae; genus Bufo; species Bufo bufo. Next base: position 628,364,701 of record NC_053389.1, on the reverse strand, counting down.
TGTGCAAAGCAGTAATCAAAGCAAAAGGTGGCTACTTTGAAGAACCTAGAATATGACATTTTTTCAGTTGTTTCACACTTGTTTGTTATGTATATAATTCCACATGTGTTAATTCATAGTTTTGATGCCTTCATAGTCATGAAAATAAAGAAAACAGTTTGAATGAGAAGGTGTGTCCAAACTTTTGGTCTGTACTGTATATGTTAAAGACAGGGTTACCGGATGCAAACGATAGTGGGTTGCAGATTATAATAATGTACATGTGACCTGCGTATCAATCAAGTGTAGTTAATAATAGGATATCTTGGAGTATATACTGTTCTTGTAATTGGATTATGGTTCGATATCCATACAAGCATCATGTACTGTAAAAACATGTAAAGAAATAAACAAGACATGTAATAACAGAACGGAAAGGAACAAGGGTCTGCACTCGTTTCTTGAAACCTCTCTCCTAATAAGACAATTCACAAGTTGTTGTTGACCAGGAATGAGTATATATGTTATGTTGGTACAAGATTATTTCTTAACCACTTAAGGACCACAGGTTTATACCCCCCTAAAGACCAGGCCCTTTTTTACAAATCGGCACTCCACAAATTTAGCGGTTTATTGCTCTGTCATGCAACTTACCACCCAAATGAATTTTACCTCCTTTTCTTCTCACTAATAGAGCTTTCATTTGGTGGTATTTCATTGCTGCTGACATTTTTACTTTTTTTGTTATTAATCGAAATTTAACGATTTTTTTTGCAAAAAAATGACATTTTTCACTTTCAGTTGTAAAATTTTGCAAAAAAAAACAAGATCCATATATAAATTTTGCTCTAAATTTATTGTTCTACATGTCTTTGATAAAAAAAAAATGTTTGGGTAAAAAAAAAATGGTTTGGGTAAAAGTTATAGCGTTTACAAACTATGGTACAAAAATGTGAATTTCCGCTTTTTGAAGCAGCTCTGACTTTGTGAGCACCTGTCATGTTTCCTGAGGTTCTACAATGGCCAGACAGTACAAACACCCCACAAATGACCCCATTTCGGAAAGTAGACACCCTAAGGTATTCGCTGATGGGCATAGTGAGTTCATAGAACTTTTTATTTTTTGTCACAAGTTAGCGGAAAATGATGATTTATTTTTTTTTTCTTACAAAATCTCATATTCCACTAACTTGTGACAAAAAATAAAAAGTTCTATGAACTCACTATGCCCATCACGAAATACCTTGGGGTGTCTTCTTTCCAAAATGGGGTCACTTGTGGGGTAGTTCTACTGCCCTGGCATTCTAGGGGCCCAAATGTGTGGTAAGGAGTTTGAAATCAAATTCTGTAAAAAATGACCAGTGAAATCCGAAAGGTGCTCTTTGGAATATGGGCCCCTTTGCCCACCTAGGCTGCAAAGAAGTGTCACACATCTGGAATCTCTGTATTCAGGAGAAGTTGAGGAATGTGTTTTGGGGTGTCTTTTTACATATACCCATGCTGGGTGAGATAAATATCTTGGTCAAATGCCAACTTTGTATAAAAAAATGGGAAAAGTTGTCATTTGCCAAGATATTTCTCTCACCCAGCATGGGTATATGTAAAATGACACCCCAAAACACATTCCCCAACTTCTCCTGAGTACGGAGATACCAGATGTGTGACACTTTTTTGCAGCCTAGGTTGGCAAAGGGGCCCATATTCCAAAGAGCACCTTTCGGATTTCACTGGTCATTTTTTACAGAATTTGATTTCAAACTCCTTACCACACATTTGGGCCCCTAGAATGCCAGGGCAGTATAACTACCCCACAAGTGACCCCATTTTGGAAAGAAGAGACCCCAAGGTATTCGCTGATGGGCATAGTGAGTTCATGGAAGTTTTTATTTTTTGTCACAAGTTAGTGGAATATGAGACTTTGTATAAAAAAATTAAAAAAAAATCATCATTTTCCACTAACTTGTGACAAAAAATAAAAAAATCTAGGAACTCGCCATGCCCCTCACGGAATACCTTGGGGTGTCTTCTTTCCAAAATGGGGTCACTTGTGGGGTAGTTATACTGCCCTGGCATTTTCCAGGGGCCCTAATGTGTGGTAAGTAGGTAAATGACCTGTGAAATCCGAAAGGTGCTCTTTGGAATATGGGCCTCTTTGCCCACCTAGGCTGCAAAAAAGTGTCACACATCTGGTATCTCCGTACTCAGGAGAAGTTGGGGAATGTGTTTTGGGGTGTCATTTTACATAAACCCATGCTGGGTGAGAGAAATATCTTGGCAAAAGACAACTTTTCACATTTTTTTATACAAAGTTGGCATTTGACCAAGATATTTATCTCACCCAGCATGGGTATATGTAAAAAGACACCCCAAAACACATTCCTCAACTTCTCCTGAATACAGAGATACCAGATGTGTGACACTTTTTTGCAGCCTAGGTGGGCAAAGGGGCCCATATTCCAAAGAGCACCTTTCGGATTTCACTGGTCATTTTTTACAGAATTTGATTTCAAACTCCTTACCACACATTTGGGCCCCTAGAATGCCAGGGCAGTAGAACTACCCCACAAGTGACCCCATTTTGGAAAGAAGAGACCCCAAGGTATTCGCTGATGGGCATAGTGAGTTCATGGAAGTTTTTATTTTTTGTCACAAGTTAGTGGAATATGAGACTTTGTATGAAAAAAAAAAAAAAAAAAAAAAAAATCATTTTCCACTAACTTGTGACAAAAAATAAAAAAATTTTAGGAACTCGCCATGCCCTTCACGGAATACCTTGGGGTGTCTTCTTTCCAAAATGGGGTCACTTGTGGGGTAGTTATACTGCCCTGGGATTTTCCAGGGGCCCTAATGTGTGGTAAGTAGGTAAATGACCTGTGAAATCCTAAAGGTGCTCTTTGGAATATGGGCCCCTTTGCCCACCTAGGCTGCAAAAAAGTGTCACACATCTGGTATCTCCGTACTCAGGAGAAGTTGGGGAATGTGTTTTGCTGTGTCATTTTACATATACCCATGCTGGGTGAGAGAAATATCTTGGCAAAGACAACTTTTCCCATTTTTTTATACAAAGTTGGCATTTGACCAAGATATTTCTCTCACCCAGCATGGGTATATGTAAAATGACACCCCAAAACACATTCCCCAACTTCTCCTGAGTACGGCGATACCAGATGTGTGACACTTTTTTGCAGCCTAGATGCGCAAAGGTGCCCAAATTCCTTTTAGGAGGGCATTTTTAGACATTTGGATACCAGACTTCTTCTCATGCTTTGGGGCCCCTAGAATGCCAGGGCAGTATAAATACCCCACATGTGACCCCATTTTGGAAAGAAGACACCCCAAGGTATTCAATGAGGGGCATGGCGAGTTCATAGAAATTTTGTTTTTTGGCACAAGTTAGCGGAAATTGATATTTTTTATTTTTTTCTCACAAAGTCTCCCTTTCCGCTAACTTGGGACAAAAATTTCAATCTTTCATGGACTCAATATGCCCCTCACGGAATACCTGGGGGTGTCTTCTTTCCGAAATGGGGTCACATGTAGGGTATTTATACTGCCCTGGCATTCTAGGGGCCCTAAAGCGTGAGAAGAAGTCTGGAATATAAATGTCAAAAAAATTTTACGCATTTGGATTCCGTGAGGGGTATGGTGAGTTCATGTGAGATTTTATTTTTTGACACAAGTTAGTGGAATATGAGACTTTGTAAGAAAAAAAAAAAAGAATTCCGCTAACTTGGGCCAAAAAAATGTCTGAATGGAGCCTTACAGGGGGGTGATCAATGACAGGGGGGTGATCAATGACAGGGGGGGGGTGATCAATGACAGGGGGGTGATCAGGGAGTCTATATGGGGTGATCACCCCCCTGTCATTGATCACCCCCCTATAAGGCTCCATTCAGTTGTCCGTATGTGTTTTGCGGATCCGATCCATGTATCCGTGGATCCGTAAAAATCATACAGACATCTGAATGCAACCTGACAGGGGGGGTGATCAATGACAGGGGGGTGATCAGGGAGTCTATATGGGGTGATCACCCCCCCTGGAAGGCTCCAGGGAGACGCCTGTATGTGTTTTGCGGATCCAATCCATCTATCAGTGGATCCGTAAAAATCATGCGGACGTCTGAATGGAGCTTTACAGGGGGGTGATCAATGACAGGGGGGTAATCAATGATAGGGGGGTGATCAGGGAGTCTATATGGGGTGATCACCACAGTCATTGATCATGCCCCTGTAAGGCTCCATTCAGACGTCCGTATGCGTTTTGCGGATCCGATCCATCTATCAGTGGATCCGTAAAAATCATGCGGACGTCTGAATGGAGCTTTACAGGGGGTTATCAATGACAGGGGGGTAATCAATGATAGGGGGGTGATCAGGGAGTCTATATGGGGTGATCACCACAGTCATTGATCACGCCCCTGTAAGGCTCCATTCAGACGTCCGCATGCGTTTTGCGGATCCGATCCATCTATCAGTGGATCCGTAAAAATCATGCGGACGTCTGAATGGAGCTTTACAGGGGTGTGATCAATGACAGGGGGGTGATCAATGACAGGGGGGGGTGATCAATGACAGGGGGGTGATCAGGGAGTCTATATGGGGTGATCACCACAGTCATTGATCATGCCCCTGTAAGGCTCCATTCAGATGTCCGTATGTGTTTTGCGGATCTGATCCATGTATCCGTGGATCCGTAAAAATCATACGGACATCTGAATGCAGCCTGACAGGGGGGGTGATCAATGACAGGGGGGTGATAAGGGAGTCTATATGGGGTGATCACCCCCCCTGGAAGGCTCCAGGGAGACGCCTGTATGTGTTTTGCGGATCCGATCCATCTATCAGTGGATCCGTAAAAATCATGCGGACGTCTGAATGGAGCTTTACAGGGGTGTGATCAATGACAGGGGTGTAATCAATGACAGGGGGTGATCAGGGAGTCTATATGGGGTGATCACCACAGTCATTGATCACGCCCCTGTAAGGCTCCATTCAGACGTCCGTGTGCGTTTTGCGGATCCGATCCATCTATCAGTGGATCCGTAAAAATCATGCGGACGTCTGAATGGAGCTTTACAGGGGGGTGATCAATGACAGGGGGGTAATCAATGATAGGGGGGTGATCAGGGAGTCTATATGGGGTGATCACCACAGTCATTGATCATGCCCCTGTAAGGCTCCATTCAGACGTCCGTATGCGTTTTGCGGATCCGATCCATCTATCAGTGGATCCGTAAAAATCATGCGGACGTCTGAATGGAGCTTTACAAGGGGTTATCAATGACAGGGGGGTAATCAATGATAGGGGGGTGATCAGGGAGTCTATATGGGGTGATCACCACAGTCATTGATCACGCCCCTGTAAGGCTCCATTCAGACGTCCGCATGCGTTTTGCGGATCCGATCCATCTATCAGTGGATCCGTAAAAATCATGCGGACGTCTGAATGGAGCTTTACAGGGGTGTGATCAATGACAGGGGGGTGATCAATGACAGGGGGGGGGTGATCAATGACAGGGGGGTGATCAGGGAGTCTATATGGGGTGATCACCACAGTCATTGATCATGCCCCTGTAAGGCTCCATTCAGATGTCCGTATGTGTTTTGCGGATCTGATCCATGTATCCGTGGATCCGTAAAAATCATACGGACATCTGAATGCAGCCTGACAGGGGGGGTGATCAATGACAGGGGGGTGATCAGGGAGTCTATATGGGGTGATCACCCCCCCGGAAGGCTCCAGGGAGACGCCTGTATGTGTTTTGCGGATCCGATCCATCTATCAGTGGATCCGTAAAAATCATGCGGACGTCTGAATGGAGCTTTACAGGGGTGTGATCAATGACAGGGGTGTAATCAATGACAGGGGGTGATCAGGGAGTCTATATGGGGTGATCACCACAGTCATTGATCACGCCCCTGTAAGGCTCCATTCAGACATCCGTGTGCGTTTTGCGGATCCGATCCATCTATCAGTGGATCCGTAAAAATCATGCGGACGTCTGAATGGAGCTTTACAGGGGGTTATCAATGACAGGGGGGTAATCAATGATAGGGGGGTGATCAGGGAGTCTATATGGGGTGATCACCACAGTCATTGATCACGCCCCTGTAAGGCTCCATTCAGACGTCTGCATGCGTTTTGCGGATCCGATCCATCTATCAGTGGATCCGTAAAAATCATGCGGACGTCTGAATGGAGCTTTACAGGGGTGTGATCAATGACAGGGGGGTGATCAATGACATGGGGGGTGATCAATGACAGGGGGGTGATCAGGTAGTCTATATGGGGTGATCACCACAGTCATTGATCATGCCCCTGTAAGGCTCCATTCAGATGTCCGTATGTGTTTTGCGGATCTGATCCATGTATCCGTGGATCCGTAAAAATCATACGGAAATCTGAATGCAGCCTGACAGGGGGGGTGATCAATGACAGGGGGGTGATCAGGGAGTCTATATGGGGTGATCACCCCCCCTGGAAGGCTCCAGGGAGACGCCTGTATGTGTTTTGCGGATCCAATCCATCTATCAGTGGATCCGTAAAAATCATGCGGACGTCTGAATGGAGCTTTACAGGGGTGTGATCAATGACAGGGGTGTAATCAATGACAGGGGGTGATCAGGGAGTCTATATGGGGTGATCACCACAGTCATTGATCACGCCCCTGTAAGGCTCCATTCAGACGTCCGTGTGCGTTTTGCGGATCCGATCCATCTATCAGTGGATCCGTAAAAATCATGCGGACATCTGAATGGAGCTTTACAGGGGTGTGATCAATGACAGGGGGGTAATCAATGACAGGGGAGTGATCAGGGAGTCTATATGGGGTGATCAGGGGTGATCAGGGGCTAATAAGGGGTTAATAAGTGACGGGGGGGGGTGTAGTGTAGTGTAGTGGTGCTTGGTGCTACTTTACTGAGCTACCTGTGTCCTCTGGTGGTCGATCCAAACAAAGGGGACCACCAGAGGACCAGGTAGCAGGTATATTAGACGCTGTTATCAAAACAGCGTCTAATATACCTGTTAGGGGTTAAAAAAAATCACATCTCCAGCCTGCCAGCGAACGATCGCCGCTGGCAGGCTGGAGATCAACTCTCTTACCTTCCGTTCCTGTGAGCGCGCGCGCCTGTGTGCGCGCGTTCACAGGAAATCTCGGCTCACGCGAGATGACGCCAATCGGCGTTAGTGTGACCTGGGAGCGCCGCAGAAATGACGCCTTTCGGCGTTAGCGTGACGGTAAGTGAAAGGAACAAGGGTCTGCACTCGTTTCTTGAAACCTCTCTCCTAATAAGACAACTCACAAGTTGTTGTTGACCAGGAATGAGTATATATGTTATGTTGGTACAAGATTATTTCTTAATAAAAAGTATGGGCGATAAAGTCACAAATGTTATTAGACGCTAAGGTAAGTCTGAACAATGCCAAGGGCGCACGCTTACATAAAGAAGGGGGTGTTAAGATGTTATAAGCATGGAAAGGGGCCGACATAATTCTGTCTCCTACAGATTTTTGAATGCAAATCTAGATCTGAATTGCAGTCCTATGAGAGTCCAACCAGGGTTTCCAGATTGCAAGAAAAGCACCTCTACTCCCTCTATCCCAACTCATGATTTCTTCCATGAGGCAGATTTGTTGGACTCTGTCTAGCCACTCTTTAATGGTTGGAGGTTCTAAATCCCACCATTTGGTAGGTATGATATATTTTGCTGCTGTAATCAGGTGTGTAATAAGGCTATTGGCTTTAGGTTTGAGATCCTTCTGGGGTCTCCACAGCAAAACAAGTTCTGGTGTGATAAAACTTTTGCAAATTTTGTTAATAGTGCATTCAACCTTTTTCCAGTACGGGCCAATTTTATTACAGAACCACCAAATGTAGACATCTCCAGCACTTATCAGTAGGAGACAGCCCTATGCTGTGTAGGAAGTTTGGAGTTCTGTACCATCGTGAGATGGTTTTGAATGAGTTTTCTCGTAGGCGGACATACCTAGAGAAACCATGTGAGTGTCTAAGTATAAAGTTGGTCTCCTCATCTGTCAAGGAAATCTGGAGTTCCCTTTCCCACATCCGAAGATAATATGGTCTAGTTGTGGAGAGGCCGAGGACCAGTTGGGAATATATACGAGACAATATCTTGGGTGGAGGTGGTGAGAGTAAGGTACAGTTTTCCAACCATGTTGGGTCAGGGAGACTTGTATAAAGTTTCTTAAACTTTCTACATGTGAGATTGATGTCTAAGTCTACTAGGTCTGTTCATATATGTTTAGGGATGTGCGAAATGACACTTTGTAGGAATTCCGACATATCCGTGGCCTTTCCTAACTCAGAGATTCTAATATTAGAAAGACAAAGCCAAGATCTATGGTAGCCCCTGCTGCTCGGGTTGAGGAAATATGGGAGGACCAATAAGGGGGCTATGAGGGACAAAGTATTTGAAGAAAGATGTAGGTCATTGGTTTTCCCACAGTATTGTAGCATGCAGCGGGTAATATCACTGAGTGGGCTTTTTTTACTAAGAGAAGGAGGCTTAACCCATAGATGGTGTAGAGTTTCTTCCCCCATTAAAGCTTTTTCTATATCAGCATATAGGGAATTGTTGTTGGTTCTGGCTAGGTCTATCCACCTCTCTAATTGTATAGCATGCAAGTATGATTTTATATCAGGTAGTGAAAGGCCTCTCTTTGTAGATTTTCTTATGATAAGGGAATACGCCAAACGTGGTCTTTTGTTCTGCCATAGAAAAGTGGTGAAAAGACTACGAAAATCTGATAGGTATTTATTGGAGAGTGGAACGGGAAGACATCTTAATGTGTACAGTATTTGAGGTAGTACATACGTGGTGAGCAAATTTTTTCTACCCATCCACGAGAGGAATGGAAGTTTTACTGAGTTTGGGAAGGATTTTATTTTGGAGAATAGGGGTATATAGTTAAACCTAAAATATATATTTTGGGTCTGCTGGTATCATAATTCCCAAATGTTTGATAGCTTCTGTTGGCCACTGGAATGAGGTTAGAGATTTCATCTCAGCCATGTGTTTTTTGTTGGCAGTGATATTTAGTATCTCTGATTTGTCATAGTTAATTAGAGATTTCTCCATATTCTGTTAAATTCTTCAATATTTCTGGGATTGCTTCTTTGGGGTTAGTTATAAACAATAACAGGTCATCGGCAAAAGCTGCCAGTAAATGAGATCTCCCATTAACCTGCAGACCTTTAATCACGCTAGAGGATCTAATTTTACTCAGGAGTATTTCCTGGGTTAAAATAAATAAAGTCGGGGATAGAGGACAGCCCTGCCTCGTCCCATTCAAAATATTGAATGGGGGAGATAGTGTGCCATTTACTAAAACTCTTGGCTTCTATATAATGAGAAAATGGCTGCGATGAGCATTGGTGGGAAGCCAAAGTGTCTTAAGGTGCTTTCAATGAAGACCTAACTGACCCTATAGAAGGCCTTTTCTGCATCCGTTCCTATAAGTGTGAAGGGAATATTGTGTTTTTTTTGCATAGTAAATAGCGTGAAGGACTCTGCTTACATTATGTTTTCCCTCCCTGCCTTTAACAAAACCAACTTGTTTCTCACCTATTAATCTGGAGAGAAGTTTCGCAATGCGATGGCTTAAAAGTTTGGCCCAAAGATTAACGTCCACATTAAGCAATGAAATTGGCCTATAGCTGCTACATTTGGTAGGGTCTTTCCCTTCTTTGGGGATAATTGAGATATGGGCCATAAGTGATTGTGAGGGGAGGGAGCCCCCTTTTAGCAGGGAATTACACATATTAGCAAAATGTGGAATGAGGATTTTCTGAAATTTTCTGTAATAAATGATAGGGAGTCCGTCCGGTCCTGGGCATTTTCCTTGAGGGACACTTGCCAATATCTCTGTGACTTCATTTTCAGTTACCGGTGATAGCAATATATTTTTGTCAGTTTCAGTTAATTTCGGGACATGAACCGAATCTAAGAATGATTCTATTTTCTCGACCATCTGGGAGGGATCATTCGGCTGTAAATTATAGAGATCTGAGTAGAAGTTAGCAAATTCTTTAGCTATAGACGGGGTGTTGGAGAGGCTAAGCCCATTTTCAGTTTTTATGTTGGGGATGAAAGCTTTTTCTCTTTGTCCTTTTATCATTTGTGTGAGGAGTTTTGAGCCTCTATTACCGTGAAGGTAGTGCTTAAATTTGACTGTTCTAAGGGCTTTAGCGGATTTAATATTTAAAAGATCTTTCAGTTGGCTTCTAAGCTTAGTGATGTCCGTGTAATTAGTTTCTGTTGGGGAAAGTTTGTTGATATTTTCAAGTGCCGAAATTTGGGCTATTATGTGTGGGGTAACGTTAAGCTCAAAGAAGGTTTTTAGCTTCTCCTCCAGCCTAAGTCTATCCTGTTCGTTCTAGAATAAGGTGTCATTTAGTCTCCAGGACCATTCTTTGGGGAGGATACCTTTCAGCTGAATCTCTAAGGAGACCGGGGCATGGTCTGAAACCATGATTTGGCCTATAACAGCTTGCTTGACTCTCTCAATCACGTGATTGGATATGAACAGGTAGTCCAGGCGCTGATAGGTTCTATGTACCGCTGAATGGAAAGTGTAGTCCCTATTACTGGGGTGAACTATTCTCCATACGTCAGAGACTTGATGACAAGCAAGTACTCTTTTTTTTTATTTTTTTATTGAACAACTTTATTATTATGCAAGGAAATAACAGAGAGAAAAGAAACAAAGAAATGATCATTAACATTTGGTGTAATTTATGCTAACTCCCTGTTATCCCCCAGTACCATATTTCCCCTCCCACCCCCCCCCTTGCGATGCGTCCAGTGTCCTCCCTCCCCCCCCGCCCCCGTAGGGACGTGGGGGGAGAGAGGAATAGGGGAAAAGAGGAAAAGAGAGAAGGAGAGAGAGCTTATCAAAGCCTCCAAGCCTCCCATATCTTATTCCATTTCTCTAGTCCACCTCTCTGCTTATAAAAGATCCGTTCGTAATTTTTAATCTTGATGACCTGGTTTATCCAGTTATTTAGCTTCGGGGGATGGTGTGCATACCAATTTCGACTAATCAAAAGTCTGGCCAGTAGTAGTACTCTACCTAATAGAATCTTTTGATATTTATGGGCCGTTAATGAAGACAAATCGAAACAGTTGTGGGTCAGGAGATATACATATTTTTAACTTGTGGGTAAGAAGATTTTTTATGCCCTTACAGTATGCTGACAGACCGGGACAAAGCCAGATCATATGGAGATAATCCGCTCCTATATTATCACAGCGAGGGCAATTGGAAGTATCTCTAAATCCACATCTGTTCAACCAAACAGGGGTAACATAAAGTCTATGATAACTGTTAAACTGTGTTAACACGTGATTAAAATTATGAGAGAGTACGTCAGGGTTGGTAAAAATAGTTCCCCATCCCACCAACTTTATATTTGGACAGTCCACCTCCCAGGCCCTTTGACCTGGTGATTGTGTATCAGAAAAACGTGACTTAATCAGTAGTTTATATATATTTGAAATCTTCATTTTTAGTGACGTCTTCCCTAGCCATTGATTTAATGTAGACAAAGTATCTATTTCCAATCGTGATTTATCTTCCAAACTAAAAAGTGCCGAACGCAGCTGAAAATACCTGAACCATGACAGGTTCTGTACACTATGTGATAGTTTCGCAAATGTCTTGATTTCCCTATTCTTAACCACCATTGCCAGATATACAATCCCCTTCTTTTGCCAAAATTGATATGCTATCTAAAGACTGTAAGTGCTTATTATGCCAAAGAGGCGTAAAATTAAGTGATCCCTTTACCCCCAACCATCCTCTGGTGGTAGCCCACATTTTGAAAAGTGATTTTGTGGTTTCTTTATAACCCCGGTCCCCATCAACCATTAACCCAGACTCTAAAAACGTAAAAATATTATTATGCGTGGAGGCGCTTATTAGCTCAGTCAGAGATACACTGTTTACCCACTCATTGCACGTCCATAATTGAGCTGCCACAAAATAGCCTTTAAAGTATGGGAGATTTAAACCCCCACACACTAGAGGCTTATATAAATGTTCTATTTTTAATCTCACTCTTTTCCTTCCCCAGACTAGCTCATTAATTATTCTTTCCAGAAGTTTGAAGTATTTGTCATCTATCCAAATGGGTATATTTCTGAGGACATAGAGAAATTGAGGGAGAATTATCATCTTGACCAGCGAGACTAGATCGGCTCTAGATAAGGGAAGTCGCAACCAGATCCCTACCTTTGCCCTGATTTTCGTTATCAGTGGACTAAGGTTAAGTTCCAGAAGATTTTCAACCTTAGGGGATATCATCATGCCCAAATATTGGAAGGTATCAACGACTTCCATCTGATTTAACAGGGGCTCTTTTTGCGGCAAGTGGTCTAATGGCATCAGAGTTGTCTTTGACCAGTTTATATCTAAGCCTGATACCAAATAATTTAACCGATTGAATAATCCTTGGGGCATTTATTTCTATATCCTCTATAAAAAAAGGACATTATCCGCGTATAAGGAAATGCGATCTTCCTCTCTTAATGTTCTGAACCCTTTAATTTGAGGATCTTGCCTGATAGCCAACGCCAAAGGCTCAATGTATATATCAAATAAGAGAGGGGATAAGGGACAACCCTGCCGGGTACCTCGCTCTAAGTCAAAGCTAGGAGTAAGGCTCCCATTAAGGTTCAATCTAACTATGGGATGTCTATACAGAGTTTTAATGATATTTATGAATCTCTCCCCAAAGCCCATCCTGAGCAGCACCTTCCAGAGGAATCGCCATTCCACCCTGTCGAAGGCCTTAGAGGCATTTAGGGACAGGAGTGAGCGATCGGATCCCCCAGGAGCCTGTAAGTTTGCAAACAGACGATGAAGGTTATGATGCGTACCCTTCTTTGGAATGAAACCGTTCTGATCTGGATGGACGATGGAAGAGATGACCCCAGAAAGTCTTGACGCCAAAATCCTCGCAAGGAGTTTTATATCGGTGTTCAATAATGAGATTAGTCTGTACGATCCCATATCTATGGGGTCCTTCCCTTTTTTCGGAACTAAAATTATTAGCACTTCCATCATTGAGCCAGGAAGGTTCCCTTCTACCACCGATTCGGTCAGCACCTCCAGCAGTTTAGGTAAAATTACCTCCTTGTATTTACTATAAAATTCATATGGAAGTCCGTCCGATCCGGGGGTAGAGCTGGCCGAGCATAGTTTAATAGCCACTTCAAGCTTGTGCATTGAAAGATCAGCTTCAAGTGCCTCCTTTTGGGCCGCAGTGATAGTGGGGAAGACAATATTATCCAAATAGGAGTCCATCCTTTCCTCCGTGATCCTACCATCGGCTCTGTAAATGTCCGAAAAGTAGTCTCGGAAAGCCTCCTCAATGGAAGCTTGATCCGTCACGGTCCTTCCATTGGGCAACCGGATATTATCTATGTTCTTTTTAGGGTCCTGACTCGTGATCACTCTGGAGAGGAGTTTCCCTGGTCGCCCTGACTCGGTGAAATATTTTTGGCCCTTGAAGAATAGAGTATGTTTCGCTTTTTCCAGCAAAAAGTTAGAATATGCTTGTGTGGTCTTCTGCATTGTTTCCCTGTTTTCCTCTGAGCTATTCATATAGAAGATTTGTGTTGCTACAGAGGCTCGTTTTTTTAAATTTTCCTCGCTTTCCCCATATTCCTTTCTTAGGTTTGCAATGCTACTAACCATTATTCCCCTCATAAATGCCTTCAGAGTATCCCATAGTACCTGAATCCTGGTTGACCCATAATTGGCCTCCCAAAAATGATCGATTTCCCTTTCTATTGTGTCATGGTTCTTCAATATTGACAACCAATAGGGATTCAATCTGAAGGGGGACCTCACTATTTGTTTGTCCTGGGTCAAGCAAAACTCAAGGAGCAGTGGTAGATAGTCCGAAAATGACCTAGGTTCATACTTCAGCCGTTTTACATACCGTAAATATTTCCTATTAATCAGGGCGTGATCAATTCTGGACATTGACTTCCCTCATTTACTAATGCATGGAAAGACCCTTTTCCCCCGACCCAGACTTCCCAAGATATCTTCAAACCCGGCCTCAGAACAAAACCGTGCGAGGGGAGACCCCTGGGTGGAGGCCTCTCCTTCGATACCCATAGAGACTCTATCTGTTACAGGATTCATTACGCAGTTGAAATCCCCAATAATCAATGTAGGGCATTCCGACCATTTGTCCATAGATTCCAACAGGGACTTAAGTATCTAGAAGGAGAAAGGAGGTGGGATATAGACAAATGCCAGAATACACATCTTCCCTGCCAACCTGCAGTATAGAAATACATATCTCCCCTGTTGGTCAACAGATGACGCCTCGCACAAGAAGTCAAACGCTTTATGAACAAAAAACGTCACTCCCCTGCAGTGGCTGGAAAAAGTAGAGTGATACGTGTGCGCAGCCCATCCTCTGGTGGCCAACCTGGAGGTATCCCTAGTAAGATGTGTTTCAGTAAGGGATACAATTGCTGGAAGATGTTTACGCATCCAGTCAAAAACCGCTTGTCTCTTTCTTTTGTCTCCCAAACCCCTAACATTCCAGGTGATAATTCTAATATCCATTACACATAGAGGTTAAAAAAAAAAAATAATAATTATAAAATAAAAATAAAAATTCTCTTCCCCTTCTCTCAACCCTCTCCCTCCCCACCAGATGCACAGCAACCCATCCCCCCGTTCCCGCCCCCCCCCCTAAACCAACTAGTAATCCACTGCAATGCAGCAGATCTCTTACCTATGACCCTCCCTCCCCCCCACCCCACCGCTCGACTCCTCCCCGCTATATAACCAATGGAGGAAAAAAAAAAAGAGATTGTCTGCAGGCTCTTACTCTCCTCAAAAGCACTAGTTAATTAATTTTACATATTATTTTGTTCAAGCCAGTCCGCGGCTCTATCCGGCGTATCAAAAAAGAGGGTTGAGTCATTATAGATAATCCGTAGTTTAGCCGGGAAGGTAAGTGAATATTTGATGCCCCTTTCTCTCAGGGTCTTTTTCACGGTGGTAAACAAACGTCTCCGTTCTTGAACTTCTTTTGAAAAGTCGGCGAAAAAATCCAGTCTGTTTCCATCATGTATCACGGGGGGACTTTCCCTCGCCCTTCTTAGTACCATATCGCTATCTCTTGAAGTAATCATTTTAGCAAGAAATGGCCGTGGTTGTCTCCCCGGGATAATTTTACCACCTGGAACCCGGTGTGCTCTTTCTACAAAAAATTGGGGCGAGAAGTGCTCCCTCCCCAAATTTTCCGCCAGTAATGTTTGTATATATTGAGCAGGATTATTCTCTTCCGCACCCTCTGGGATCCCCAGAATTCTTACATTATATCTCTGCGATCTATCCTCTAGGTCCAAAACCTTTCTTTTAAGGAGAGTAACATCTAACTTGGACATCTCTAGGTTGATTTTTTGGGAATCATTCTGTATAATAACAATCGTACTTTCCACCTTATCAACTCTTTCCCGGATTTTAGAGAGATCGTCTCTCAGATCAGAATCACATCGACTTGAATTGCCCCAAGTTGAACTGCAATGGCCTGTATTAAATCCCCATTTTGTTTAACCTCCGTTAATATCTCTTTCGATGGGGAGAGGTTGACGTAAGGCACATCTTCTTTCTCCATGCCCTCATGGGCACTTCTGGGTTATCAGGCTTTTTGGTGCCACTGCCTAACTCCCTTTGTGTGCCTCTCGTATTGACCCTCGGGGACTTTAGAAATTGATCTATTTTCGGGCGCTCATATCTTTTAGGGGCCGATTTCTGGCCCGATAGATCCGTGGATCGCCTACTGGTTTTTGGTGCCTTTTTATTTATTTTTTTTCTCCTTCTGTTCTTCCTTCCTCTCCCTTTTCTCCCCCCTTTCCTCCTTTGTGCTGGATTAATTATCTCGTTTAATTTCTTTTTTGTCAATGGATAAGTGTCCATTAGCTAGTTAGGAGCGTGGTTAGCTAGTTAATTACAATAGGGTGCATACGTTATCCTTTAGATGGTTCAAAGGACCGTTAGCTGGTTAGATAGTGTTAAGGGGGAATATTAATCACCAATATTTATGCAAATATCAATAATTAATATTCATAAATAGGAGGAGCCGTCTATTGATGACTCCGCCTATTTATACCTTTATCATAACATAAATAAACTACCTAACCTATTTAGCTATGTTAACTAGCTAACTACCTCTGTTACCTATACACTCCACTGAACTACACTACGTGCGACTATTGATGCAGCGCCTTACTACTACAAAAGACTACACACTGTGCTTAAATAAAAGGTATTTATTAACACAATATATGTCACAGTCTAATATTTGCTTATAATTATATATATATATATCTATATCAATGGAATAGATACATATATTTATAGCAGCACACAGCAATATAAGTAAACACACTATAACAATACACTAATACGGTCCTAACTACAATTACAATAATACACTTACAATATAGCACTACCTCTACAGTACTAAACTACACTACACAATCCCAAATTCCACCCACAAACTAACTATACAATACACTCACACATTTATATTAGCAGCCCACCCACCCCGTACTACTTACTGTCCCTATGGGGTACGACAAGGGTTAACGGTGGCACTGCAGGGGTGTATGCAGGCCACAGAAGCAAATACAGTAATAGGGGTGAGGTACAGTGGGGGGTGATCAGGGCTTCAGGGATCGTTGGTGAGACAGGGTAGGTAAGAGTTGACAATGGGGGTGTTCAGGGCTGTACAGCAATGCAGGGGTTAATACACTACAAGTGTACAGTGAGGAGGTGATCAGGGGTTATACAGGGGAGTAGGGGTTTAGATATGCAGGGGTTAACCAGGGGGGGGGAATACAAGTCTAATTATACGCTATATCTATATATATTTATAAATCAATGGTTATAGATATATATACATATAAACGCACACACCACAATACAAACCTAACTACACTAGACAATTCCCAATTCCACCCCACACTCTAGCTGTACAATACACATTCATACATTCCTTAGCAGCCCACCCAAAACACACACTCAGCTGCTACTGGGGTAAGCAGGCAGCAGTGAAGGTGTAAGATTACAGGGCAGCTACAAGGGTGAATCAGGGCAGGTGTATTAGGGGTCTGGAGGGAAAGGGTTACTCAGCCATCTTCAGGGCCATGTGGCCTCTCTTCCTTCAGGGAGCAGTCCCCATGTGTCTGATTGTAGTCCAGGTTCCAAGAGGCCGCACCTCTGTCCGGTTTGGGCTAATATAGTCCAAAAGCAGCCCCCCCCTCCTTCTTCAACAGGAGGGTGATGACATCATCGTGGGGGCGTGTGACGGAATGCTAGAACTGAAACAAAGGACTTCCTGCCCAAGCTGTAAGCCTCCCCCCCAGCTGCTACAACATAACATCACACACTCCCACGTCATAAACGAACCAGGCTGATCAATATATATATATATATATATATATATATATATATATATATGTACACATATACACACTACACAACCTGGGGATACTTAGGTATATACATCCATATAGATGTTTGGGGCACATCTACATGCATGTACATATACACAATATCATAAATGGGCAGTAATAAGCCCACCTGCATATGGATATATTATACATAGAGATGTATGCTGACAAGGGGGCATACATACATCTCCATGTATACACCCATACCACCTGGAACGGCCCATGAAAAAGGGCCAATATACATGCATATATGTAAGGGCATATATACATATATATTTAAATCCAAACCTTCCCTTAACAGATAGTTAGTTCAATAGAGAGGAAAATACAATACAGGAACAGTCTCACCGCTATTCACCCCCAGTCCGCCCGGCTGAAAAAGAAAAAGGCAGCCAAAAGGACCGACAGATGCCAGGGAGCCAAAGGACCAACAAGGGGGGCACCAGAGGACGTCAGCAAGACGGGAGATCAGACTCCACCATCCACACCGCACCGCGACCTGGTACATGGCAGCAGGAATCACCACGGAGGGAAGATCCACCACCAGCGACCAACGAGGGTCAGTAACACCAAACGGCTCCAGAAGACACCAGGAGGGAGAGCAGGAGAAGAGGACGCCACAGGACCCCACGCCGGCTCCGGACCCCACCACCAGGCAGGCGCAAGGAGAGAGTCCAGGTCACCGTCCACCAGCAGTCGGCCGGGAGCTCCGATCCAACAAGGGATCCGGAGAGAAGGGGGAGGCAACCAGTCAATGTTCAATCGGTCTCCAGCGGCGCTCAAGCCGCACACAGCACCGGAAGACAGGGGAAGAAGCAAAACGGCCCCACACCTCACTCGGAAGTACAGCGACAGGAGAAGGTAAGTGGAAGCAGGGGGAGGCCAGGCCAGGAGGCGATCCCAATTCCCAGCAGTCAGCCGGCCTGGGAGGAGAGGAGAGATGCCGCAGACAGCAGGATGCAGCGGTAAGTGGGGGAACGAGCAGCGGGAGCGGCGGAGGGCGTGACTTCACGTCATCACATCATCCTCTCGACGGTGCTCTTTTTAATTTACCAATTTGTTTGGTCGTGAATTTAGGGGTAACTGACGTAAAGGGTGATCCAAAACTAAGTTTAAGTCACCTCCTATTATTAATATTCCTTCTCTAAAGTCATGTAAAGACTGCAGAAGCTTAGTAAGCCAGGGTATTTGTCTGGTGTGGTGTTTGGAGTGTATATATTAACAAGAGTGACCTTACTTTCATATAATGTTCCCTTCAAGAATATATAACGTCCTTCAGGGTCTATATAGTGAGCTTGTGCTTTGAAGGGAACATTGGATCCTATTCCTATAGAAACCCCTCTGGAAGCTGAGGAGTGCGTGCTATGATACCATTTTTTATAACGCCTAGTGAAAAGTGCAGGGATGTGGTTATGTTTAAAATGAGTTTCTTGTAGAAACAGGAGATCTGCTTTTTCCTTTTTAAGTACATGGAAAACTTGGCTTCTCTTTTGGGGTATATTAAGTCCCTTGACATTGAATGAGACTACTTTTAGAGAACCCATAATGTCATAAGAAAGGTTGATGACGTGCGATTTTTACTCGTACCACCAAATAGAGCAATGCATAAGACCCAATTATAGAACTAACATACAGTATAAACAACCGAAAAGTGAAACTAATAGCAAAGGAGACCAACATTACCACTTAGTAGGGATGTTTCACTATCAGTGGTGTACCTTAACCAACAATTTGATCAAGGGTGGAGAATGGGTAGTATAAGGGAGAAGGAGGGGGGGTTTAGATGTAGCTAAGAGGTAAGGAAGATAAGTGAGAAGAGTATAAGGATGAATAGAGATAAGGGGGGGAGGGAGGAGAGACTGTGTGTTACACAAAGCCTATGTGCATTTACACAGCGCAGTTTAAATGTGGATGTGCTGGTTGAGGAGAACGGGACGCTCTCCCATCTGCAAACTTAAATCATCTCAGTCTCCCCACACAGCACATCCTCGTACTTTCCCTTAATGACGAATCCTTAAGTTATAAGCATATTTGCTCAGGGCTGTCACAGGGGTAAGGAACTGAACCATGAGATAGCGCAGTATGAAAAGCAAACACTTCTGCACTTAGACGCAAAAGCAGTATGAAACCTATTACATTACATGAAGAAACTCGATGCTTGCCCATCACACAGCACCCACCACATGCCCGAACCTCCCAAATCAACTCTAATAAAAGCTCATGAGGATTGGTTAAATGCAGTTACGAGAGTTGTTTACAAAACCATAAGAACATGGGCTCAATCAATGTCCCCTGCTGCAGTATGATCGAGCAAAACAGAGTGTGGCATTAATTCTGATAACATCTCAAACTACAGTAAATAAAAGTAGAACCGAATAGTGCAAGGGTTCCAGCGACATCTCCTACATAGTGTATCTGTATAACTTAAAAAGGCGGAATAGAACAGATGGGAGATAAAGATAACACTCGGTCTGAGCATATAGAAGTGCTTGAGAAACTAGCGTTATGTCACTAAACATAGCCTAGTGAGACAAAAAACAACTGTGCGAGTTAGAGTTTCCTCAGAGAAGGACTCTATTCTCAGGTGTCTTTTAATTCAGCTTGACGCTTTTTCGCTGGAGGTGACTTAAATTTACTGACGATCTGCCAGTCTTCCACAGCAGTTATTGGAGGTATCTTCGTTCCGCCAGCTAGAGGCAGCCATGAGGGAATGTCCAGAGGCTCTATTTTCAAGATGTTCCACACCTTGGTAAGGTCAGTCAGATGACGAATTATGACTTGCTTGCCATTGATAGACGTGTACAGTCCGAATGGATAGAGCCATCGTAGTGGGTGTTTTTTCGCTCTAAGTAGGTCTGTTAGTGGCTTCAGTGCTCTGCGTTTGGCCAGAGGGCTTGCCGCCAGATCTTGGAAAATCTGGATTTTGTTATTATCAAGGAGTATTTCTCCTTTTTCTCTGGCGGTGTTCAGTATGGCAGCTGTATCAATATAGCTGAGCAGACCGCAGATAATGTCACGCGGTGGGGCCTCTGGTTGAGGCTTTGGCCTTAGGGCTCTATGAGCTCTTTCAATAACCACCCCGAAGGCTCTCTCCTGGCCCAAAATAGAGGAGAATATCTGACTGACCGTGGTGTGTATCGCCTCTACTTGAATGTCCTCCGGTACACCTCTAATACGAATATTTTTCCTCCGGCTTCTGTTTTCTTGATCTTCGAGATGTACAAAAGCTGTGTTTAATTGCTCTTGCATTTCCTCAATGTTGGTTTGCAGGGCTCCGCTGTGTTTGGTAATCGCCGCTTGTGTCTCTTCTAGAGCCGCAACCCGGTGTCCTGTTAGATTAATATCTGCTGGACAGTTCCTTCATAACTGGTTCGAAGGAGAGGGCTAGGGTCTCTCTGAGGAAAGCCCTGGTGATCGGCATCGAGTCTCGCTCGCAATGCGCTTCTGACATGGCACAGGAGCCTTCATCATCTGAGTCCTCTGTATAGCTCTGTGCAGCAGCGGCATCCGGCGCCATTTTGGATCTGCACGCTGGTAAAGACATTTTCTTTTTTAGGTATTTATTCATGTCCGATTTTCCCCTGCTGTGTCTGGGGGTCCCCTGGGACTCTCTGGATTTGTCTTTTGTTGGTTTCCCCATAATTGAGCGCTTCGGGAACACGGAATCAAGCTGTTTTGTGCGCTGTAGTCAGGAGCACTCAAATCAAGCAGCCATTTCCTGACACGGCTAGCTTCTCCCCCCCTTCATGCCTGGTTCATTTTAATGAACGTGAGCTTGTCCACATTGGCTGTGGACAGGCGGCTGCGCTTGTCTGTGATAACGCCCCTACCGTGCTAAACACACGTTCAGATAATATATTGGCTGCAGGGCAGGCCAGCACCTCCAAGCTGTAAATGGCAAGCTCAGGCCATGTGCCTAATTTGGAGACCCAGAAGTTAAAGGGGGCAGACCTGTCATTCAGTACGTGTAGGCATGTGCACACATACTGCTCCACCATGTTGATCAAATGCTGCCTCCTGCTAAGACGTTCCATTTGAGCTGGTGGTGTTGGTTGTTGTGGCGTGCTGACAAAGCTTTTCCCCATTTCGGCCATGCTAACCCTGCCTTCTGAGGTGCTGGCGGTGCCCCAGCTACGTTGGCGACCTCTTCCTCCTCCTCTGCCTTCGCCTTGTGCTTCCACTGTGCCCCCGCTGTTAGGTGGGAATGCCACCAGCAGCGCGTCTACCAGCATGCGCTTGTACTCGCGCATCTTACGATCACGCTCCAGTGACGGAGTTAAGGACAGTACGTTGTCCTTGTAACGGGGATCCAGCAGCGTGGCCACCCAGTAATCCGCACAAGTTAGAATGTGGGCAACTCGGCGGTCGTTGGGGAGACACTGCAGCATGTAATCACTCATGTGTGCCAGGCTGCCCAGAGGCAACGAAAAGCTGTCCTCTGTGGGAGGTGTATCATCTGGTCCTCTGTATCCCCCCAGCCACGCACAAGTGATGGCCATGAGCTGGTCTGGGTGCCACCCTGCTGTGAACATGGTTCTTCCTCCTCCATCTCCTCCTCCTCCACCTCGTCATCCTCCAGAACTGTGCCCTGGCTGGACAATTGTGTACCTGGCGGTTGTGGGTGCAGGAACCCACCCTCAGAGCCACTTGTGAATGACTGTCCGGAAACCCTACGAAATGATCCCTCTTCCTCCTCCTCCTCCTGTGCCACATCCTCCTCCATCATCGCCAGCAGCGTTTTTTCAAGGAGGCATAGAAGTGGGATAATAAAGCTGAGAACGGCGTTATCGGCCCTGGCGATGCTGGTGGAGTACTTGAAACAGCGCAACAAGGAACACAGATCTCGCATGGAGGCCCAGTCATTGGTGTTGAAGTGGTGCTGTTCTGCAGAGCAACTCACCCGTGCGTGCTGCAGCTGAAACTTCACTATAGCCTGCTGCTGCTCGCACAGTCTGGCCAGCATGTGCAAGGTGGAGTTCCACCTTTTGGGCATGTCATATATGAGGCGGTCAGCAGGAAAGCCAAAGTTATACTGCAGCGCTGACAGGCGAGCAGCAGCAGGGTGAGAACCCAAAAGCGCGCACAGACGGCCCGCACTTTATGCAGCAGCTCTAACATATTGGGGTTTGTTTTTAAGGAACTTCTGCACCACCAAATTCAGCACATGCGCCAGGCAAGGGATGTGCGTCAAACCGGCTAGTCCCAGAGCTGCTACAAGATTTCGCCCATTATCACGCACCACCAGGCCGGGCTTGAGGCTCACTTGCACCAACCACTCATCGGTCTGTTGTTCAAGGCCCGTCCACAGCTCCTGCGCGGTGTGGTGTTTATCCCCCAAACAGATACGTTTTAAAACTGCATGCTGTCGTTTACCCCTGGCTGTGCTGAAGTTGGTGGTGACCGGATGAGGAGCCGGTAGAGGATAAGGAAGCGGAGTAGGAGGAGGAAGCAACAGGAGGCAAACTGAAGCACCCTGCAATCCTCGGTGGTGGAAGGACATGCGGCAAACTGCTATCCGCCTCAGGCCCAGCCACCACTACATTTACCCAGTGTGCTGTCAGGGAGATATAACATCCCTGACCGTGCTTACTGGTCCACGTATCCGTAGTGAGGTGCACCTTGCCACAGATGACGTTGCGCAGTGCACACCTGATTTTGTCTCCCACTTGATTGTGCAGGGAAGGGATGGCACGCCTGGAAAAGTAGTGGCGGCTGGGCACGACGTACTGTGGGACAGCCACTGCCATAAGGTTTTTAAAACTCTCCGTCTCCACCAGATGGAATGACAGCATTTCAAAGGCCAGTAATTTTTAAATGCTGGCATTCAGGGCCAGGGATTGCCGGTGGGTAGGGGGTACTTCCTCTTATGCTTCAGTGTATGGGAGATAGAGAGCTGAACGCTTCCGTGGGACATTGTGGAGATATTTGCTGACCCAGATGGTGGTGTTACTGGCAGATCCTCTGTTTGCCGGGTGGCAGGTGGCACTGTCACTCCAGTGACTGCAGCAGGCCGAGACTGCAGCAGAAGAGGAAGCAGGAGGAGCCAGAGACCTTTATTGGTTTTTGAGGTGTCTACTCCACTGCAGCTCGTGCTTTGCACTTAGATGCCTGGTCATGCAGGTTGTTCTCAGGTTGAGAACATTTATGCCTCGCTTCAGGCTCTGATTGCACAGCAAACCACTCGTGTCTTGTAGTCAGCACATTGTTTGAAGAACTGCCACGCCAGGGAACTCCTTGGAGCTGGCTTTGGTGTGCTCGGTCCCTTGCTGCGGTGGGAAGTAGCAGGCGTACTGTCTAGGGGACGGCCGCTCCACTTTTGCACCCTGATCCCTATTCTGCTGTGTTGGTTACTCTGTGCGACCACCGCCTTTTCCTCCGAACTACAAAGGTCACTCGCATGACCTTAATTCCATGTGGGGTCGAGGACCTCATCGTCCTCCACATCATCTTCCACCCAGTCTTCACCCCTGCCCTCCTTGTCGGTCTGCACACTTTCAAAAGCCCAAGCAGTTGGCACCTGTGTTTCGTCATTCGCAATTTAAGATTTTTGTCCAAAATGGATGTTTTTCTAATAGCAGAATAGAATCACAGTGTCTAAAGTGTGAATCTCACACGTACAGATGTAGACTAGGCCGCAATTAAAAAAAATTGCCCAAAATTTGTGTTTTTCTAATAGCAGAATAGAACCACAGTATCTAAAGTGTGTATCTCACACGTACAGATGCAGACTAGGCTGCAATTAAAGATTTTTGCCCAAAATGGGTGTTTTATTAATAGCAGAATAGAACCACAGTATGTAAAGGGTGTATCTCACACGTACAGATCCAGACTAGGCCGCAATTAAGATTTTTGCCCAAAAGGGGTGTTTTATTAATAGCAGAATAGAACCACAGTATCTAAAGGGTGTATCTCACAATGACATATGCAGCAAAGGCTGCAAAATTAAGTTTTTGGCCCAAAATGGCTGTTTTTCAAATAACAGAATAGAACCACAGTATCTAAAGGGTGTATCTCTTAATGACATATGCAGCAAAGGCTGCAAAATTAAGTTTTTGCCCAAAATGGGTGTTTTTTTTTTATAACAGAATATGACAGCAGTATATAACACTTGAATTTCACACGTGCAGATGCAGCAAGGGCTATAAAATTGTGTATTTTGCCCAAAAAGGGTGATTTTTAAAACCCAGAAAATTATAGCTGTATTTCTAGTTTAAATTGCACACTGACAAATGCTGCAAAGGCACCAGATGTAGGATATTGCCAAAAAGGTGTTTTTTTTAAACCAGATTATTATTGCAGTATTTCAAGCTTGGATTTGAATGTCACAAAAGCACAAATGCAGTGCTGGTGCACTGAGCTTGCATAAAATGGCCGCCGCCGCCCACCTAACTAACAGACGGATAAAAGTTATTTTTCTCTGTCATTGGGCTCAGGTCAGGGTAAAAAGATTGTGCACTGCACCCACACAACTAAATCTATGTAGATCGCTGAGTTCAATTGGAGTTCTGATTAAAGATTCTGTTCTATTCTCTCCCTCACAGCAGCAACATCCTATCCCTACACTAAGCACAGCAGAGTGACGTGCAGCACTACGTGACTCCAGCTTATATAGAGGCTGGGTCGCATGTGCACAGGCCAATCACAGCCAGGCCATTAGTAGGCATGGCTGTGATGTCTTCTAAGGTCACACAGTTAAATGCTTGTTGATTGGCTGCTCTGCAGCCTTTCAAAAAGCGCCAAGAAATCGCCAAACACCGAACCCGAACCCGAACTTTTACTGAAATGTTCGGGTCCGGGGTCCAAAAATCCTAAAGTTCGGTACGCACCTGAACTTTACAGCTCGGGTTCGCTCAACCCTAGACACCACCATTTTTAACATAGTTTTTAGAGTTTTGTTAAATCTTTCATATAGACCATGCGTTTGCAGATGGTACACAGACGTCCGTAAATGTCTGATATGCAGCAACTTACAGAGTTCCCTCATGACCTTGGACATAAAAGGGGTTCCCTGGTCAGTCAGAACCTCTTTAGGTAGCCCCACTCGTGAGAACATCTCCATTAGCTCCTTAGCTATAAGCTTCGCCGATGTATGCCGCAGTGGCACCGCCTCCGGGTACCAAGTGGCGTAGTCAAGGACGACCAAGATGTGTTGGTGTCCTCTAGCGGACTTTGGTACTGGGCCTACAAGGTCCATAGCGATTCGCTCAAACGGCAGCTCGATGATCGGGAGAGGTACCAAGGGATTGCGGAAAAGGTGCTGGGGGCTAGTTGCCTAGCTGGTCGGGCAAGACTTACAGAATTCTTCCACCTCATTAAACACACTGGGCCAGTAAAATCATTGTAGTATCTGGTCCTGTGTCTTCTGCATTCCCAGATGACCCCCGAGAACATGCTGGTGGGCTAACTCTAACACAAGTTTGCGATAAGCCTGGAGCACCACCAACTGTTCAATGGATTCACCTCGCAGCTGGTTTACTCGGTACAACATACCCTGATGAACCACAAAACGGGGGAACCCCGACTCTGCCCCTGGTTGTTGTGGTTCACCATCTACTATTAATACATTTTCCCAGGCTCGGGATAGGGTTGGGTCCCGGTGTTGGGCGGTACCAAAATTATCCCCGGAAACATTGAGGTCTGCAAGCTCAAGACCCAGCAGCAAGTCCTCCGTGTCTCCCACCATCACACTTAGCAGGGTTGTATCCCCCTCTTCCACCGGTCATACCTACCGCTGGCCCTTCAGACTCAGGTTCCCAGGGTTCTGATCTCCTCCCTGAGCCGAGACACTCTACTAGGGTTACCCCTGTCTCATAGGTATCAGTCACTCTCGTAGCAGGCCACAGTGCCGGGAAGCCAGGGAAGTCTCTTCCTATTATAGGTTTCGTAGTGTAGATTGGTGGCGACAGCCACCTCATGGGTCCACCTGCCGTCAACTGTGGATAGAGATACCATAGCAGGGGGTAGTCTTTTATTTATTAATTTTTTTTATTTATAGTAATAAAACGTAACAAGGTACATATATAAGTATCATAAACATCGAGCATGACGTAACTTTAAAATAGTAAGGCCCATCTGTATGGGTCATTCTGAGAAGCATAATAAGGATCGCAAGGGGGAAAAAGGTTTATCAACCCTATTGTGATCCTCACAGCACATAGATACAGCCTCAACAGTGAGGCAAGGTGACAGACTGATTGAGGATGTCAGAAGAGATTGTAGGACAGGGGGGGGGGGGGGGGGGGGGGATATAAGAGGGGGAACATTGTGAACGGTAAAAAGTAGAGGACTTAAGAAGAGGGATTAAGAAAGGGTACATAGGTGGTTAATTTATTCCTGACAATCAGGCTGCAGTTGGTTAACCAGGATCTACGGCGCCATCTGAGTGGTCTTGCGCTTGATCTTCTGGGACCTCGGAGTGCGTGGAGGTTCAAAGGGCGAGATCTTTGGAAACTCTGGCAAATCGGTGAGATCTTGGTAGAGTTCCCAGTTTTCTATTGGAAGTGGAGGAATTTGTAGATGCTTGTATACTCCAGCTAAATCCATGAAGGAGGAGACGGTAAGGCGGCGTCCTTCATAGAAAAATGAGATCCTGAACGGAAAGGTCCATCGATATGGCGTCTTCTTAGCTCTGAGCCAATCGGTCAGGGGCTTCAGACTTCTTCTTTTCTTGAGGGTGGAGGGAGCCAGGTCTTGGTAGACGGCTATAGGAACTCCTTCATAAGACATATCGGGAGTGTTCCTTGCGGCTTCCAGTATTGCCGTCTTGGTTTGGAAGTTGAGAAACCGACATATGATGTCCCTAGGTAGCTCTGAGGGTTTAGGTTTGGGTCGCAGGGCCCGATGCGCCCTTTCCATTGTTATCTCTATGGCCATGTCTGGGCCCAATATGGAGCTGCATATCTCTATCACCGCCGCCGGGATGTTAACTGCTTGGACAGATTCCGGTACTCCCCTGAAGCGCAAGTTGTTTCTGCACCCCCTGTTTTCCTGATCTTCCACTGCATTGTGGAGCTCGTTCAGGTAAGTGCAGCATTTCTGTAGGGAGGAGGCCGTAGCTGACTGGTGTTCCAGAACTGCAGTTTGGCGGGACTCTAGGGCCACAACCCGGTCGCCTATGTGGTGGACATCATGGCGGAGGGCCGTTAACTCACTCAGTATCGGTTCCATCGCCTTGCTGAGGGACTGTTTCAAGAAGCGACGGGTAATGGGGAGAGCTGTCTTGCCTTGAGAGTCCTCCATGTCGCTTTCCCCCTCGGACACCTCAAAGGTACGGTCACGCGCCCTGTGTGATGTAGCCGGCGCCATTTTAGTTTCTCTAGCCGCTACTGTAGAGGCAGCCTTTTTTATAAACTTGTCCATATCTCCACTGATATTTAGGGGTTTAGGGGCACTAGGGTTATCCCCGGACCTTGGGTTACCAATTTTGACCATCGTCTCGTCTGTCGGCTTGCGTTAGCTGGTGATGTGCAGGGATCAGTACGGAGAGCTCCTGACTATGCGGGCATCACAGTCTGGCGCTAGCTACGCCCCCCGCAGTGGGGTAGTCTTTTAAGTCTTCATGAATACACATGACCCCAACTTTCCAGCAGGAATACTCAGTGGACCGTACCAGGGGAGCTCTTACCAGGAATACCAGACTCCCTGAGTCCAACAGAGCCTCCGCTGGAGTGTCTCCCACCTCCACCTCGCACAGGTGATTTAGAGTCTCCGGGACACCCACTGCACACAGCTTCCTAGCGTATAACGACTGATGGAAGCAATAGTTCATGTCCATCTGATGTGGACATTCAGCTTGTACATGGCCAGGCTTGGTGGGCACAAATCGCCGGGTCTGGGATGGAGAGTTATTGTTTTGACTACCCCCCTCCCAAAACAACCCCCCTGTAGATCCCGGGTAGCCTCATAGCGCTCCACCAGGTCGACCATCTTGAGAGCATTACCTGGAGAGCCCTGGCCGATACATTGCTGGAGAGTGGGTGGCAAAGCCCTCCAGAACATATCAGCCAACAGATGGTCCAGCATAGCAGTGGGGCTCAGCACGTCATGCTGTAGCCACTTTTGCAAGAGGTTAAGTAAGTTATAATACTGGGGTCTCACAGGCTCAACAGGCTTAAACTCCCACTAATGCACCTGCTGGGCACGGATCAACACATTCACCCCCAGTCTTGCCAGAATCTCACCATTAACTTTCTGTTAGTCGGCTGCTTGATCATCCGGCAAGTCGAAATACACACGCTGGGAATCGGATGTCAGGAACGGAGCGACAACCTCAGTCCACTGATCTCGGGGTAGATTCTCCCTTGTGGCCACCTTCTCATACATCGCCAGGTAGGTTTCGACGTCATCTGTAGTGTTGATCACGGATATTCAAATTTTTAATTTTTATCGCAAATATAGGTACTTCGAAAATTCGCGAATATTTCGAATATAGTGATATATATTCGTAATTTCGAATATTATTATTTTTTTTTTAATCAGTACACATGATCCCTCCCTGCTTCTAGCTTGTGGGCCAATGAGAAGGCTGCAGTATATTTGACTTTAGGAGTAGTGTTGTTTGCGAATTTTCGTAATGTGAATTTTTCAACTTACAACTATTAGACAAAGAAGATTATAGCACTATATTAGCTAAATTGCTCTATATTCGTTTTTTTTTTTTTTTTTTTTCGAATATTCGCTATATTGCAATAACTTGGGCATGGATCAACACATTCACCCCCAGTCTTGCCAGAATCTCACCATTAACTTTCTGGTAGTCGGCTGCTTGATCGTCCGGCAAGTCAAAATACACACGCTGGGAATCGGATGTCAGGAACGGAGCGACGACCTCAGCCCACTGATCTCGGGGTAGATTCTCCCTTGTGGCCACCTTCTCATACATCGCCAGGTAGGTTTCGACGTCATCAGTAGTGTTGATCACGAATATTCAAATTTTGAATTTTTATCGCAAATATAGGTACTTTGAAAATTCACAAATATTTCGAATATAGTGATATATATTCGTAATTTCGAATATTACATTTTTTTTTTTTAATCAGTACACATGATCCCTCCCTGCTTCTAGCTTGTGGGCCAATGAGAAGGCTGCAGTATATTTGACTTTAGGAGTTTTGTTGTTTGCGAATTTTCGTAATGCAAATTTTTCAACTTACAACTATTAGACAAAGAAGATAATAGCACTATATTAGCTAAATTGCTCTGTATTCGTTTTTTGTTTTTTTTTCGAATATTCGCTATATTGCTATAACTTCGTTTTTTCGAATATTCGTAATATTCTAAAACAAGAATATATAGCAATATAGCTAATATAAAAAAAAAAAAAGAATATAGAGCAATTTAGCTAATATAGTGCTATAATCTTCTTTGTCTAATAGTTGTAATTTTTTTCTCATCTGAAGAAAGAGCAATTTAGCTAATATAGTGCTATAATCTTTTTTTTTTAATAGTTGTAATTTTTTTCCAATCTGAACTTCAGATGAGAAAAAAATTACAACTATTAGACAAAAAAGATTATAGCACTATATTAGCTAAATTGCTCTATATTCGTTTTTTTCGAATATTCGCTATATTGCTATATATTCTTGTTTTAGAATATTACGAATATTCCAAAAAATGAAGTTATAGCAATATAGTGAATATTCGGAAAAAAAAATAAACGAATATAGAGCAATTTAGCTAATATAGTGCTATAATCTTCTTTGTCTAATAGTTGTAAGTTTAAAAATTTTCAATAAAAATTTGCATTACGAAAATTCGCATATTACACGATCATTATCTTGCCGATTCTACAAAATATTCGCGAAATATCGCAAATTAGAATATGACCCCTGCCGCTCATCACTAGTCATCTGATTGTGTCATCTTGGGGATCACCACACGGACCGCTTTCCGGACATCATGGACACTCTGAGACGCTCCTGACGTTTGTAAAGCCATCACGTGTTGTAACAGCAGCTGGTTTGTTTCTTGCTGGTGTTGATTAGCCTCCATGAGAGCATTCATTACAGCCTCCATTTTGTCACGTGACACAGGTTTAAATTTAGCTGGTTTAATCCAGGACATCCAGCCGTACCAGAAAAAAAAATATTTCGGCATTTACACCAGCCTCACTGCGTGTGCCAGCTCCAAGCCACCAATTGTTAGGATTTGCTCTGGTAGGCAGAGTAAGTGGACGCAGTACAGAGGCAAAACAAGTTCGTAAATCAAAATGTCAGTGTTTATTCACAGAAAAGGCAAAAGAAAAATAACTCATAACAGTCTTGGTGTTAATTCACACAATGAAAAGTCCATAGAATAGACACGTCACCTTGATAGCCGTTTTATCCCCGGCAGTCCACAGCAGGCTTTAGGGGCCTGTTTCCCAGGATACAGCCCTCATGCGGCTCTGAACCATCCAGCACAGCACCATGCTTCAGATCCCAAGACAGAGACTCAGCTGCTGAGCCCAGCTGCCTATTTAATGAACAGCCAGGGGCTGCCAAATCCCGGACCGGCATTTAAACTCCAGTCCGGTATTTGATCTCACCTGGCTGGAAATCAACCCAGCCGCCCATGTTGGGAGGAAAATACCTGCCTTCCCAAACAAAACCCCTTGCTATATCACACTTTCCCGAAGTTTGCCAAGGAATTTGGTTTGTTACGAATAAATTTGTCATGGAATTGCTATAAATCAGGTATACCCAGGTCACTCTGCCTTAGTAGGTATGGCCACGCGGAGTGGCTGTGCTGCAAGCGGGTTGTGGCCATGCTGTGGTGAAGAACCATGCTGCCAATTAGCCCATAGCTGCCTTTCATGTAGTAATTAAGACCTCATTGTATAGTCGGCCTTCATTGTTAAAAGCCGTAGGCCACCTTTAATGGACCTTTGAACGGTCGTTGTTGCTAGTATTGGGTTTTGCTGGTAAGGTGTAGTGATGAGCGGCAGGGGCAATATTCGAATTCGTGATATTTCGCGAATATTTGGGCGTATATTCGCCATATATTAAAAAATTCGCAAATTCATGATCTCCAGGCATTATTTTGTTGATTGCGAAAATTCGCATAAAATTCGCATAGAAATTCGCATGAACTGGTATTGAATATTCGCGATTACGAATATATTTAGCGATATTCTAAATATTCACGAATTCACGAAGTGCCGATATTCGCGATTAAAATTCACAATTTGAATATTCATGATCAACACTAGTTAGGTGGGGGCACAATATACTGGCATATCCACTTCTCCAACCCCTGCACTCTCCTGTCCTACAGGTGGGAGCCCTTCTGCCATCTGCTTTTTCTTCTTTCCCACATCATCTACTATCGATGAAAATTTGTCATCAAGAACATCCAGCTCCACTCTATGCATCTTGCTGACTTTTCTAGGAAGTAAAGCCAGCAAAAGATGAGGATGGTCATCATTTAGACCTGGCCCGCCTAAGGTGTGCAGACTGCATGGTATTGGTTGGCACGCTGGCCACTTATTGGTATTGAATTCTTAAATTAATCGTTTTCGGCAAAACTGTCCCTAGCGCATGAGTGCTTGCCACTTCTCTTCCTATGCTCAGCTCAGAGGACAATGAAGTCAACCACGCGGGATAAGGGTTTTATAGGGCTGTGACATCACAGGGGATGGCTATCTGCGGATTGGCTGGCTGCACGGCATTATGAGTGATCTTGCATTCCCGGGGCCTGTCTTCTATACACTTAGTTTAACTTTGTAACATGTGCAGCTGCCATTTTAGGAAAACCTGATTTGTTACCACGAAGTACGAGGAAATTCTGATTCATTGCAAATTGAAGTTTTCCTAAACTTCGGATCAAATTCACTTTGAATGCCTTGCTTCACTCAATGCTACTGTATTTATTATTATTATTATTATTATTATTATTATTATTTTTACTATTTATTTTAATGTTATATTAATATAATTATTTATTATTATCTATATTGTTAAGGCATTCTACATGACTCAAAAGGCACACCGCATAATTCTCTACTTAGCAACTGCTCTAAAGTATGGAAGTGTAAGTAAAACCATGTACGATGTCCAAAGTGTCAGATAAGAGCGAGATGCTATTTATAAATGAGAGCTAACATCTGAAGGAAGACTTTATTTATCTGTTCTTTCAAGAAATATAAAAATACATGTATTCACCAATTGTTGATCACTTATTGTGCCCGCAATTGCTGGTAGAAACTCTACTTGCCCCATTTGAGGAAGGACATCAAGGAGATTCTGAAATGGGGCGTATAAAGCAACCAATAGCATTTGAATACCAATTCCAAATAGTGCATATAATCACCTTTATGACAGCCTAAAATGAATACAGACTTTAGACAATACCTTATAAATAAATACAGATGCCAGAACCTCTGAACTAATACGTACAGACCACAAACCTGTCTCCCACTAAATAAAAAACCCAGACCAGACTCTCCGATGATATACTCCCCAGAGTATTACGCATGTTGAAATCTAGCATGTCCATCTCTTCTCTTCCTGGACATCTGCAGTCAGGGAGAGTCAGGAGGCTTCCTATACACATAAAATGGTCATTCAATCCCCAAAAATGCTTGGTTTGGCCAACATTCATCTAATGTGTATGGCCAGCTTAAGGATAGCACTCTATTCCTCTGTATGATTCATTTCACGAGGATGCATACAGTATAGGATTTTATTTATCTAGAATGCTATGTGAATTTGTCATTAAAAAGACCAAAAATAAATTAGACTAGTTGTTCTGCCATTCTAATTTGCTCTTTTTTTCCAGACCCCAAAATGTCAAAACCCTTATCAGTACCATAATTTATTCAATACCCTTAATCAAACCCTACAAATAAGCCAAACACCCCAAGAAATGGCAAACCTATACCAGACCACAAAATAAATTCATATCTCAGACCCACAAATTAATTTAAAGCCTTGACCAGACTACCTTGGTAAATCTAGACCTCAAAACCAGACCCCCAAAGTCAATTTACAACCCAGAATACACTGCTATATTTGCTTACTGAATCAAAACTTTATTAGATCTGGTCACGGACACACTGGTTCCTGCTGTCATTCAGCTACAGGATGTTGTATATGTGGCATAGGACCATTCACATTACCAGTAACTAGAGATGAGTGAATTTCTCAAAAACGATAAATTTTCCAAAAAAATGCGCTTCGATCTAAATTTATTTGTGGCGAATCGCATTAGAAAGCATCTATTTCCAGGCTGCAGAGAGCCTTTATAGTGGTGTAGAACACTGTGCCTTGCAGTAACACATATAGGGAGTCTGCTGTGGTAGTGAAACAATACTGTGAGTCAGTATGACATGCAGATGACTAGTGTTGCTCTTAGAATCACTGCACACTTCACTTATTTGGGCAGTCACGGGGCCAAAACTGACCAAATAACTCAAGTGTGAACTCGGCCTTACAGGCGAATGTTAGTGTCGAGAAGAAGCACACTCCTTTTACACAGTTGGCAGCTGATTCCACATAGATGTCTACAGAACCTGTTCTGTTAAACATTTATACAAGTAAAGCCCCTGACAGAGTGGAGAGGGTTTTAGCAGTAAGTTTGTGTTGACGTCACTGCATATTTTGCCCTTCCTCTGATCCGTCAGAACAATAACCCCCAAAAAACGGATCATGTCTGTGGAGCATACACCTTCACTCGATCAGCATTTGGTCAGTAATCCATCAGTACTGCTAAAGCCCCCCAAAAAAGGAGTGGATCCAAAATAGAGATGACACGTGAATGGAATATTTGCATGTCTTCTGTTTTGTACCCACTCCTGCTTTTGGCTACCAAATCATAAGCCAATTCTGACGCAAAAAAAAGACCATGTCATGCAGGCCTTACAGTTGTTACATAGATAGGATACATTGTGCGACTCATTTTTCCTTCCTTCTGACAGATCAGACGAATTGGTCAAATAAATGATGATGTCAGCCAGGCTGAAAGGCAAAATAGTGGCCCAGTCATTAAGTGGGGAGGGTGGGAACAGCATGAGAAGTCCACAGAGTGGCACTATGACATAATGGTGAGGTGGAAGCAGAATGAAGAGACCACAGAGTGGCACAATGACAGAGTGTGAAAGTGGTGGCAGCAGCAGCGTTAGGAGGAGGCCACAGGGTTGCACAATGACACTATAGAAGTCGCAGCAGCATCAGGAGGCCACAGAATGGCACAATGACAGAGTGTGGAGGTGGAGGCAGCAGCAGCATCAGGAGGAGGCCAAAGGGTGGCACAATGACAGTGTAGAGGTATCAGCATCAGGAGGCCACAGAGTGGAACAATGACAGAGTGTGGAGGTGGTAGCAGCAGCAGCATCATGAGGAGGCCAAAGGGTGGCACAATGACAGTGTGGAGGTGGCAGCTGCAGCATCAGGAGGCCACAGAGTAGCACAATGACAGTGTGGAGGTGGCAGCTGCAGCATCAGGAGACCTGAGAGGTGAGGTGGCAGCAGGATCAGGAGACCACAGAGTGACCCTTTGACAGAGTGGGGAGGTGGGTGGCAATACCAGTACCAGCTGAAGATGGTGCGTGAAAGAAGGAGCACTTGGCATCAGATGTGTGGCATCAGGCAGGTGGCAGCATCAGAATAGTAGCTGAGGCAGTTATCCAGAAGAAACCAGTCTCTTTTGTCAAAGTGTTGGTGTGGCAATATAGGTGATCTAGTCTGATGCATCAGGCATTGGTGGCTGGAAATCCTCGCTGATCCACGCCTGATTCATCTTGACAAAGGTCAGTCTCTCCACATTTTGTGTGGACAGGCGAATTCTTCTTGGGGTAAATATGGCCCCCGCCGCACTAAACACCCACTCTAATGCCAAACTACTGGCCGGGCAGGATAGCTTTTCCAGGGCAAACTCTGCAAGTTGCGGCCACAAATCCAGTTTGGGTGCCCAGTAGTGCAGCGTATCTTCAATGTAAGGTGGCAGGGTACTGTCCAAGTATGCCACCACCTGCTGGTTCAGGTCCTGCTCCAGGTCTACCTGCTGCTGCTGGTATTACGTGGTTGAGGAAAGCTACTCATCAGCGACTGTAGACTCAGGCTGCTGCTGATGGAGCTGGTACTGCTCCTGCCACCCCACCCTTCCCTTTCCCAGCAGACATAGCAGTGGAACGTGAGAGCTGAGGGCCCCCAGTCAGACCTGCGAGAGGATGGAAGATGGCGCAGATAGGTGGCGGCCAACTGACTACATATGATGTCTCTATTGTAGTTCAGTTTGTCCTCCTCTCGGTGGGTGTAAAAAAGGCCCCCATTCTGGACCGGTAGCGAGGGTCCAACAAGGTGGAGAGCCAGAAGTCATCCCTCAGCTGAGTAGAAAAAATACCCATTTGGCTACACATTGCCTGTGCTCCAATATCCTCCTCTGAGGATATCCACTGAGGAAGGAGGCAGGATAGCCTTCGAAACGCGTCTGGCATGGAGGATAAGAGATTTGTAATTGGCTATAACCGGCAAATGGAAATACCAACATTGCTGTATTAGCCGCTGTTGGAGAAAGCGCTTTCATACAAAAGGAGCCCAGACCTCTCGGTAGCGTCTGACGTGCCACAGGAACTACCAGGAAGCTAGCGAAGTCTAATCACCTGTATAGGTGCTGCCGGAGACACGAGGGACACCCGAGATAAACAGGGAACCTGGCTGCAAACCGACTCTGAGGTAACCAGAGCAATACCCCTGACCTACAGCAGGATCTGCTCACCAGACATAACGGACTGTATGCGCACCTTTGATGTATTACCGAAACCCTAAAATCTGAGGTAAGCTTACCTTCTACTAATGCCACGTGGGACGCCACGAACTGGACACTATCTCCATACATGTGAGTACTGGACTGCTCTCTGATAAACAGTGTTATCTAACATTCAATACGGAAACCTCCTGCTAGAGCAGTGGTGGCGAACCTATGGCATGGGTGTCAGAGGCGGCACTCAGAGCCCTCTCTGTGGGCACTCACACCCTGGAAAAAGTCTATGGTGTACCAATATGCCTTAGACTTTTCCTGCTATTCATCAGTGCAGGGCGCACTATCAACAGCACAGGCAGCGCATTGAATGTGGGCAGGCTATTGTAGCTAAATTATAAAGTACATGGAAGATTTACTATATTGGACTGTAATATTCAGGTTACATTGCTGCGTTGGCACTTGGGATCAATATGTGGGCTTTGGGTTGCAGTTTGGGCACTCGGCCTCTAAAAGGTTCGCCATCACTGTGCTAGAGTATATTGTGAATCAAAATATCACAGACTACAACATTGTATGCAAAATAATTTAGTAAAGCAACATTCCCAAAAGAGCTATTAGAGATATATATCTTGGGGAAGCGATTGTACCATTACTATTGCAGAGTTCCTTCAGATCGTGGGCAATACACGATTCATCACTTTGATCAAATATTTTTATACATTTTTTCTGTGAGTCCATTGGCACCATAAACATTCATTTTTGTTGCACGTCCACCATTTTGCACATTTTTTATAATTTTTTTCACAGCATTACAGACTTCACATGGACTTGGATTT
Organism: Bufo bufo; assembly: GCF_905171765.1. Taxonomy (NCBI): domain Eukaryota; kingdom Metazoa; phylum Chordata; class Amphibia; order Anura; family Bufonidae; genus Bufo; species Bufo bufo. The sequence continues at coordinate 628,327,697 of NC_053389.1, read as the reverse complement.
TTTCACTTACAGGTTACAGTTCTGTGTTTGATATACACTTGTTCAGCCACAACTCCAAACCTGTGTATTGCAATAGGAGGACTTATTCACTTGCTCCAACCAGAGATTTGAATGTATTCTGCTTGGGTCGCAATCATTTGTATCCCAGCAGCCATCTTACTCAGTAACTAATAACTAGTATGCATATTTTATTGTATTTTATTTACCATTTGCAGTACTGCTGATTTTATATTACGTTTTGTTTTTTATTTTATCATTTAATCCCACTTGGGAGTTATCGGTACGGATACTGATTTTTTATATATACCTATATTTCCTTTGATATGCACATATACAATAAATCAATTTAGTGACGCTATAATAAATCTGTGTGTGTCCAGATATAAGAGTGCCCATTCACCTTTCTTGAACTATTTTTTGGTGAACAGAGTGCGACATCAGTTTGGAGCACCTTACCATCACCAATCAGAGGGAGAGCCGTCCTATATCTTCCTTACCAAGTATGCCACCACCTGCTGGTTCAGGTCCTGCTCAAGGTCTAGCTGCTGCTAGAGGCGGGTGAAGAAAGCTGCTCATCAGCGACTCTAGACTCTAGATGCTGCTGATGGAGCTGAAACTGCTCCTACCCACCCACCCCACCTTGCCACAGAAGACATGGCAGAGGAACAATAGCGCAGAGGGCTCCCCGGTCAGACGTGTGAGAGGATCGACGATGGAGCAGAAAGGCAGCAGCCAGCTAAATATATAGGATGTCTCTATAGTAGTTCAGTTTGTCCTCCCACTCAGCGGGTGTAAAAAAGGTCCCCATTTTGGACTGGTAGCGAGGGTCCAACAAGGTGGAGAGCCAGAAGTGATCCCTCTGCCGAATGCTGACAATTCATCTGTCACTACACAAGCAAGTGAGCATGCATTGGGCCATTTGTGCAAGTGACTCGGAGGGACTCCCTGCCTCCATCTCCACTGCATACTGCCACGGTGTGTCTGGGTCCTCTGCCTCATATTCCTCATCGCCCTGTAGCTCCTCTGGCTGCTCCTGCTACTCCTCTCCTGTCACCTGTGTAGAAAAACCACCCATTTCGCTACACATTGCTTGTGCTCCAATGACCTCCTCCTGCTCCTCCAGTTCAGCCCCCACAGGGTCATGTGGCACGTTTCCAGTCCCCTGACCAGCCATATTTACCAGCATCTGTTCCAGGACATGAAGCAGTGGAATGACGCTGTTCATCCCATAGTCCTGGCGACTGACAAATAACGCGACGTCCTAAAAGGGCCTGAGCAAACGGCAGGTGTAAAGCATGAGCTGCCACTGGATGACATCGAAGCTACACAGCAGAGTACACCTGTCCGCTTGGATGATCAAGAAATCATTTATGGCCTTTCTCTGTTCGTATAGTTGGTCCAACATATGGAGGGTGGAATTCCAACGGGTGGAAACGTCACATATCAGCTTATGTTGGGGGATGCCGTTCTGCCGCTGCAGCTCAAGGAGGGTGTGCTTTGCGGTGTACGAGTGGCTGAAGTGCATGCAAAGTTTCATGGCCATTTTTAGGATGTCTTTCAGATGGGTGGAAGACTTCAGGAACTGCTTGACAACCAGATTGGACACGTGTGCCATGCAGGGCGCAGCACTGACACCATGTTCTTCCCATTGTCGGTCACCATGGTTCCGATTTTGAGTTGTCACAGAGAAAACCAGGATTACATTTTTTGATAAAGGACACAAAGCAGTTTCCCCCCTGTGTGACTCAGTTCGCCCAGGCAATCTAGGTGCAGAACAGCGGGATACCGCCGAGCCCTGCACATGTGGTATGCTGGAGGGGCACTGTGAATTGTCCCTGCAGTGGAGGCTGAGGACACTGTGGAGGATGAGGAGGTAAAGGCGGACATTGTTGCAGGACCAACAGCGCATGAACGTGTTGGCAGAAGCAATGTCACATGGCCAAGTTGCTGGTGTGGCTGTACAGGAACCATATTCACCCATGGGCCGTAAAGGTCATGTATAGTCCATGATCATAGTTACAGCTCCACACGTAGGCGCTGCCGTGCACTTTGGCAGACACCGACAGGCTTAAGGACTGGCCCACCTTCTGTTCTACATACGTGTGCAGGGCTGGTACTGCCTTTTTGGCAAAGAAATGACAGCTTGGGATTCTCCACCTCGGCTTGGCATAAGCCATCAGTTCTCTGAAATGTGTAGAGTCCACCACTTGGAAAGGGAGGGACTGCAGCACCAGCAACTTGGCCAGGAGCACATTCAGCATTTGCACCGTTGGATGAGTGCACGCATACTGTTGTCTCTTGCCAATCGCTTCGGTGATCGATTGCTAACAGAATGACTGATGAGGAGTAGGAGGAGGAGCAGAAGCATCAGGACCAGCAGATGATGGGAAGGACAGACAGATACCTTCGGCTGAGGTGGTGGAGCCGTGACTGCCTAAAATCGGGTGCGTGCCACTGGGTGATGCAGCAGACTGGATAACCACATCGGAGCCACGGTTCTCCCAGGCCACTTTATGGTGACACTACATATGTTGATGCAGGGCCGTGGTGCCAACATTGGCACTCTGGCCATGCTTCATCTTCTGCCCACATATTCTACAAATGGCCATGTTCACCTCCTCCAGCAGCTTAACAATAAACTGCCACACCGCTGAGTAGGTGATTTTACCCCCAACACTCCGGCTCCCAAGTGCGATCAGTTAAATCATCATCATTGAGTACTGTCTGCACGTCACTGATGTCCTCGCTTCGACTCTTGCTGCCACACCCCTTGCTCTGTGACCTCTGCCTGCACCAGAAACATTTAGGCTTCTGCCATTCCCCTGTGCAGGGCCTGGCACTTCTCTGTCTGACATATTGTTAGATCAAATAAATAAATGAAAAAGAAATTAAAACACCCCAAAATAGCCTGTAATTTTCTCACTTTACCACACAATGGCTAATAAGCCCTTTTTTCCCACTAATAAATGCCACAAAAGGCTTTAGAACATATAACTGCACCACTAAACGGCAAATAGGCCATTACTTTTTTCCACTTAAACAAGCCACAAATGGCTTTAGAACATATAACTACAGCGCTGAAAGCAAATGATATATATTTTTTGCCAATAATACACTCCAAAAAGGGCTGTAATTTTTTAAATTCACCACACAACGGTTAATAAGCCTGTTTATTCCAACTAATGCAATCCAAAAAATGCTTTAGAACATATAACTGCACCGCTCAATGGCAAATACGATGTAGAAATATTTCCTTGTAATAAACCCTGTTAATGGCTGTATCAAACAGCACTTGCACCCCAATAACAAGAACGGTTTGCTGGAATTACAGAGCTGTATAATGGCAATTTGGATCCCCAGTCAGTGCAGCAAGGTGTAATAGGATTGTTCATATTACCCAGGCTGTAAATTCCTCTACTAAACCCTGTTCTGCTTCAATACTGTGGAATGATTCCTCCCTATCCTTACCCTGAACTTCTATACAGCAAAATAAAAGTTTTAAAGTCTTTCCTACCACTGTTGATAGCTCCTGCTGACGCCTCTCCTTGCACTAAGTACACAAAAAAAAAATTGATGAATCCAAGATGTCTGAGGCTATTTATAGGGCTGTGACATCACAAGGCTAGCTGCTGATTGGCTGCATGCATGGCATTGTGGGTGATCCCTCGTTCCCAGAGTTCCTTGCTCCATGTCCTAACACGTGCAGCAGCCATTGAGGAAATTCGGATTTGGTGCAAATTGAATTTTTCCTGAAATTCGGATCAAATTCCACTTCGTCAACTTTGATTCGCTCATCTCTACCAGTAACTTATACTGTATGCAATTTTTATTTTTCCTTTTATGCTGAAAACTATATACCAGAGTGAAACATCTTCTAAAATCTATTAAAACCCTATAAAATAAATTGCCAAACATCTTTTGAGCGTTTGTTTTTTGGCTTGTAAAAAAAAACACAATTGTAAGCATTTTTTGGAGGTGCAATTATTTTTTGTCACAAATTTCACCAGCTTTTTATAGTTATTTTCTTTCCCAATTGAGTCTATAAAGGAACTCCAGAAAAAATGCCAGCATGCTGCAATTTGAAAGGGACAAAATGCCAGGAAACTTAAAACTCTACTAAAAAAAATATAAAAAAATAATAAAATAAAAGAGTATTTTAAAATTTTCTATAGGCCAACATGTAATAGTTGCCGATTTTGCTCCTAAAAAAAAAGGCATTTTGAAAGACAAAAAAAATAAATAAGTTTATGCATCCTCACTACTATGTTCTTGTAATATAAATTTATGAGTTTTTTTCATAAGTGTAATGCTTATTAAGCTGAACATTCACATTTATAACAATGTTTATGGGATACTAGAATGTTGCTAATCTCTTGAGCTGTTTTCAAATGCATGGTGATATCCATGTTATTTTCACCTGATGAAGACCCAAGACCAGGGTGGAAACATATTAATTAGTGTTGATCGAGCATGCTCGGCCGAACACAATTCTCCTCCCTGCACGCTTATTGGCTGCTATGCAGCCAATAAACGTGTGGGTAAGTGCTGCCACTCACTGTAATGCCGTAGCCATGTTGGTTACTGGCATTACAGTGATTGGCTGTCCGGAACGCGTTATCAGGTGCTATAAAGCACTCGATGACACGTGGTTCGGCCAGTCTTATTCGGGGAGAGCTGTGCTGTAGAAGGGACAGATAGAGTAGGGAATTGAATAAAAATTTTCCAAGGCAGGGTTGATGTTAGAGACCCAAAAGTCCTTATTGTTGCATCTGGCAGCAATATATATTATTAGGTCAATGTGCGCTAAATTGCGTGCTATTGTAGAGACCCAAAAGTCCTTTTAAAGGGTTTCTGTCACCCCAATTTTCGCTATTAAACAGGCTGACATTATAGATGCGAAAATGTCGCCTGAATTTAACTCTGCATTTCTTTTATTTAAGTATGCCCCTGCTCCTAGATGCTCTGCCCACCTCATTTCCACGCCCTTCTGTCTTGATTGACAGGGCCAGGCCAGCGTTGGTTCTCCTGCTGGCCCCGTCTGCCGTGTAAATCTCGCGCCTGCGCCATCCCGTTCAGTATTCAGCGCAGGCGCAGTGGGAAAGCACCACCCTGTCTTCCACAAAGTCCAGTCTCAGTAGCCAAGAGTCTGGTCAACAGAATCCTCGCCCTGATCCTCCTTCCTCCCACCATGGAGAGTCTTTGGAAACAAGTGATTCCACATCGCCATTCCTTAATTTAGGCCTCTCGCCAAGCCCACTTGAAGAGGGACATGAGGAGATCTTGTGCCCTGATTCCCAAACTCTTGAGCATCCACAGTCAGAAAAAGATAGCGGTGGGGAACGGCAATTAGTGTTTCACGAGGTGGATGATGATGATGAGACAGTTGCCAATAAGTCAACCGCAATTAGTGTCTTAACGGGCTGATGATGAGGATGAAACACAGTTGTCAATAACTGAGGTTGTTGTTAGGTCAACAAGTCATAAAGATGACAAGAGTGAGGAAGTGGAAGAGGAGGTGGTGCACGATGAAATCACTGACCCAACCTGGGAAGGTGGCAAGCCGAGCAAGGACAGCAGTATAGAGGTGGAGGGATCCACAGCACCTCAACAGGCTGGAAGAGGCAGTGAGGTTGCAAAAGGGAGAACGCGGACCACACCAGGCTCGCAACTGTTCCCCGGAGCACCCCCTTTCAGAAATCTGCCTTTCAAAGGGGTAGGTGTTCCGCAGTCTGGCGCTTTTTTGAGGAAAGTGCGGATGATAAAAGAATTGTCATTTGCAACCTGTGCTGTACCAAAATGAGCAGGGGCGTGAACACTAGCAACCTCGCCACCACCAGCATGATCCGCCACATGGCATCAAAGCACCCTAATAGGTGGGCCGAATGCCTGGGTCCACAATCAGTGTCTGCGGGTCATACCACTGCCTCTGCTTCCCCTGTGTTACATGCTGGCCAATCCCCCGTACAAGAAGCAGGTTCGGATGCCTCCCGCCCTGCACCTGGACTTTAGCAAGCCCCATCAGCTAGCACATCCACTTCTGTGTCCCAGCGCAGTGTACAGATGTCCATACCCCAGGCCTTTGAATGCAAGTGCAAATGCCCAGCCATCCACCCACAGGCCATAGCACTAAATGCGCACCTTTCCAAATTGCTGGCCCTGGAAATGTTGCTATTTAGGCTTGTGGACACTGAGGCTTTCTGCAGCCTGATGGCGGTGGCCGCCCCTTGTTACTCAGTCCCCAGCACCACTATTTTTCCCGGTGTGCCATCCCCGCCTTACACCAGCATGTGTCCCATAACATCACCTGTGCCATGACCAACGCAGTTATTGGGAAGGTCCACTAAACGACTGACACATGGACAAGTGCTTGAGGCCAAGGACGCTACATTTCCCTGACGGCACACTGGGTAAATGTTGTGGAGGCCAAGAGCGAGTCGTATCCTGGGATAACACAGGTGCTACCGACGCCAAGGTTTGCGGACCCTACTTCCATCAGGATATTTGCCACCACCTACATTAGAGGCTGACCCCCCCCCCCTTCTCCTCTACCTCCTCCTCCACTTCCACCTCTGAATTGTCATCTTGCAGCACCAGTCAGCCATCAGTCAGTAGCTGGAAGCAATGTAGCACTGCAGTGGGGAAGCGGCAACAGGCCAGGCTGAAACTTATTTGCTTAGGTGACAAACAGCACACTGCCACAGAGCTGTGGCAGGGTATAAGGGATATATAAAATAGGATAAAAGGTGAGGGTTAATCAAATCTTAGGTGGTAGTTACCCAAAAGATATCAAAAGACTGGAGGCACCAATGGAATCAGAGAAAGAAGTGTGGAGAAAAATTGGGGTAAAGAAAAATCACTAACTAATGGAAAGGCTGGGGTGACAACATAGAAAACAATCTACATGTGGTACTGAAAGAAATAGGAGAGAACGGAGGTGTTACATAGTGGGTTCAAGGACAGTACCCTCTATGTTTCAGCCAATCCGTTTTGCTTTAACCCCAGGGGAGAAGGGCCAAACAGTTTATATATATCAATTTTTTTGTTTCCAAACAAGGAATAAAACTAATAATAGATAAATAAAAGCTTATTAACTGCTTCCCGACCACCAAACGCAGGGATGCGTCCTGGCGGCGGTCGATTCATTCCTCCTAGGCGCATATACGCGTCATCTCGCGAGACGCGAGATTTCCTGTGAACGCGCGCACACAGGCGCGCGCGTTCACACAGGCGCGCGCGTTCACAGGAACTGCAGGTAAGCGAGTGTATCTACAGCCTGCCAGCGGCGATCGTTCGCTGGCAGGCTGTAGATGCGATTTTTTTGCACCGCTAACAGGTATATTAGACGCTGTTTTGATAACAGCGTCTAATATACCTGCTACCTGGTCCTCTGGTGGTCCCTTTTGCTTGGATCGACCACCAGAGGACACAGGCAGCTCTGTAATAAGTAGCACTAAGCACCACACTACACTACACCCCCCATCACTTATTAACCCTTTATTAACCCCTGATCACCCCATATAGACTCCCTGATCAAACCCCCTGTCATTGATCACCCCCCTGTCATTGATCACCCCCCTGTAAGGCTCAATTCAGATGTCCGTATGTGTTTTACGGATCCACGGATCCATGGATCAGATCCGCAAAACACATACAGACGTCGGAATGGAGCCTTACAGGGGGGTGATCAATGACAGGGGGGTGATCACCCCATATAGACTCCCTGATCACCCCCCTGTCATTGATCACCCCCCTGTAAGGCTCCATTCAGACGTCCGTATGTGTTTTGCGGATCCGATCCATGGATCCGAGAATCTGCAAAACACATACTGACCTCTGAATGGAGCCTTACAGGGGGGTGATCAATGACAGGGGGTGATCAGGGAGTCTATGTGGGGTGATCACTGATCACCCCCCTGTAAGGCTCCATTCAGACATTTTTTTGGCACAACTTAGCGGAAATTGATATATATATTTTTTTTCTTACAAAGTCTCATATTCCACTAACTTGTGACAAAAAATAAAATCTCACATAAACTCACCATACCCCTCACGGAATCCAAATGCGTAAAATTTTTTAGACATTTATATTCCAGACTTCTACTCACGCTTTAGGGCCCCTAAAATGCCAGGGCAGTATAAATACCCCACATGTGACCCCATTTCAGAAAGAAGACACCCCAAGGTATTCGCTGAGGGGCATGTTAAGTCCATGAAAGATTGAAATTTTTGTCCCAAGTTAGCGGAAAGAGAGACTTTGTGAGAAAAAAACTAAAAAAATCAATTTCCGCTAACTTGTGCCAAATTTTTTTTTTCTATGAACTCGCCATGCCCCTCATTGAATACCTTGGGGTGTCTTCTTTCCAAAATGGGGTCACATGTGAGGTATTTATACTGCCCTGGCATTTTAGGGGCCCTAAAGCGTGAGAAGAAGTCTGGAATCCAAATGTCTAAAAATGCCCTCCTAAAAGGAATTTGGGGCCCTTTGCTCATATAGGCTGCAAAAAAGTGTCAAACATGTGGTATCGCTGTACTCAGGAGAAGTTGGGGAATGTGTTTTGGGGTGTCATTTTACATATACCCATGCTGGGTGAGATAAATATCTCGGTCAAATGCCAACTTTGTATAAAAAAATGGGAAAAGTTGTCTTTTGCCGAGATATTTCTCTCACCCAGCATGGGTATATGTAAAAAGACACGCCAAAACACATTGCCCTACTTCTTCTGAGTACGGCAATACCAGATGTGTGACACTTTTTTGCAGCCTAGGTGGGCAAATGGGCCCACATTCCAAAGAGCACCTTTCGGATTTCACAGGGCATTTTTTACACATTTTGATTTCAAACTACTTCTCACACATTAGGGCCCTTAAAATGCCAGGGCAGTATAACTACCCCACAAGTGACCCCATTTTGGAAAGAAAACACCCAAGGTATTCCGTTAGGGGCATGGCGAGTTCCTAGAATTTTTTATTTTTTGTCACAAGTTAGCGGAAAATGATGATTTTTTATTTTTTTTTCTTACAAAGTCTCATATTCCACTAACTTGTGACAAAAAATTAAAACTTCCATGAACTCACTATGCCCATCACGAAATACCTTGGGGTGTCTTCTTTCCAAAATGGGGTCACTTGTGGGGTAGTTATACTGCCCTGGCATTTTAGGGGCCCTAATGTGTGAGAAGTAGTTTGAAATCAAAATGTGTAAAAAATGCCCTGGGAAATCCTAAATGTGCTCTTTGGAATGTGGGCCCATTTGCCCACCTAGGCTGCAAAAAAGTGTCACACATCTGGTATCGCCATACTCAGAAGAAGTAGGGCAATGTGTTTTTGGGGTGCCTTTTTATATATACCCATGCTGGGTGAGAGAAATATCTCGGCAAAAGACAACTTTTCAGATTTTTTTGTACAAAGTTGGCATTTAACCGAGATATTTATCTCACCCAGCATGGGTATATGTAAAATGACACCCCAAAACACATTTCCCAACTTCTCCTGAGTACGGCGATACCCCATGTGTGACACTTTTTTGCAGTCTAGGTGGGCAAAGGGGCCCACATTCCAAAGAGCACCTTTAGGATTTCACAGGGCATTTTTTACACATTTTGATTTCAAACTACTTCCCACACATTAGGGCCCCTAAAATGCCAGGGCAGTATAACTACCCCACAAATGACCCCATTTTGGAAAGAAGACACCCCCAGGTATTTCGTGATGGGCATAGTGAGTTCATGGAAGTTTTAATTTTTTGTCACAAGTTAGTGGAATATGAGACTTTGTAAGAAAAAAAAAAAAAAACTTATGACAAAAAATAAAAAGTTCTATGAACTCACTATGCCCATCAGCGAATACCTTTGGGTGTCTACTTTCCGAAATGGGGTTATTTGTGGGGGGTTTTCTACTGTCTGGGCATTGTAGAATCTCAGGAAACATGACAGGTGCTCAGAAAATCAGAGCTGCTTCAAAAAGCGGAAATTCACTTTTTTGTACCATAGTTTGTAAACGCTATAACTTTTACCCAAACCATTTTTTTTTACCCAAACATTTTTTTTAATCAAAGACATGTAGAACAATACATTTAGAGAAAAATTTATATATAGATGTCGTTTTAAAAAAAAAAAATTACAACTGAAAGTGAAAAATTTCATTTTTTTGCAAAAATTTCATTACATTTTGATTAATAACAAAAAAAGTTAAAATGTCAGCATCAATGAAAAACCACCAAATGAAAGCTCTATTAGTGAGAAGAAAAAGAGGTAAAATTCATTTGGGTGGTAAGTTGCATGACCGAGCAATAAACGGTGAAAGTAGTGTAGTGCAGAATTGTAAAAAGTGGTCTGGTCATTAAGGGTGTTTAAGCTAGGGGAGCTGAGGTGGTTAACTCACTTCACTGGCGGGTGGTCCGTAGGATATGCTCAAGACACCTACGGAACCTGATAACCCCCTATCCAAAGTCGCCCGTAGAATGGTAGATATTGATGTCAGCACAATTTTTGGTGGCTTTGGATCAAATTTCTTTATTTGAAGATTCTGTTCAACGCATTTCGGGGGTTAGATACAGAAATCCCCCTTCTTCAGGAGCAATAAGACATCATAAAAACAATAATACAGGATGGCCATATTAGAGTAAGGTAACATCCTGTCCCTTTAAATAGTGGTGTTCTCCTGCCAGAATTAGAGTGTATGGGCGGATCTGATGTTTTGCGTTCCACCTTGGAATGCAAGTGTATAAAACCAGGGTCATCATGTAAAAAATTATATGGTGTTATGAATATACATTAATGGTAGTGGAGGGGTATGGGGAATTTATATAAATGAGATTCTGGGGGCTGAAACATGATAAAATATGAGTTCACCGGCCACGGTTTGCCTATCTATTATTATTTTTATTCCTTGTTTGGAAACAAAAAGGTTGAGATATATATAAACGGTTTGGCGCTTCTCCCCTGGGGTTAAAGCAAAAATGGATTAACTAAAACATTGAGGCTACTGTCCTTGAACCCACTATGTAACACCTCGATTCTCTCCTATTTCTTTCAGTACCATACATAGATTGTTTTCTACGTTGTCACCCCAGTAGCAGCCTTTCTATTAGTTTGCAAGTCTTTACTCCAATTTTTCTCCACCCTTTTTCTCCACCCTATTTTGTACTTTCTACTCCGATTCCACTGGCGCCTCCAGTCTTTTCTTATCTTTTGAGTAACTACCACCTAAGATTTTATTAACCCTCACCTTTTATCCTTTTTTTATATATCCATTATGGATCAGCTGAGGAAACCACCCCCACCGATCAGAGGTCAAGTGGCTGACTCTGGATGAATGATATTCCAGACCAAACTAAAAGAGTGAAAAGAGAAGTTTCCTCGTTCTTGACTACTCAAGACTCAGAGAAAATAAAAGACACTCCAAACGACACTTGGCTGGATATCAACTCAGACCAAATAGAACGAAATACCTTGGATTTTAAAGACAACATCATAGACTGTATGGTTAACGGATGCCACTGTACGGCATCAGTATGAGGCATCTGTTAACGCATACATTTTTGGTATGCATTAAATGGTTGGCAAAAATAGGATGTGAACCCAGCCCTAGTGTCAGAATAAGCACCAGTACACAGTGGAGCAGAGTGGCGGAGAGGGGAGGCCGCCATGTACTGACAGAGCGCTTCCTGGTCCTGGTGGTCAGGGATGAGGACTGTGTTTCCCAAGAATCATTTTCTACTTGGAAATACAGGGCACAGTATAATACACTAGAATCTATATAATATAATGATATTAGCCCTACTCCTCAAATAATGATATAATTAGGTGTTCATTTATTAAATAGAAATTTGTCTATGTTAGGCGTATTTCTGGCACAGATTGTGGCGCAAAGGTCCTTAGCACTGCAATCTGCATAACTTTCCCACTCATGCCAGGTCTAAAAAAGGATGGGGTGGGCAGGGAAAGGGATACAGTTATGGCCATCCAGTTATTGGATACCACCGCCTTACATTCACCGGATAACACCACTGTACAGTGAAGGGATAACGCCACCATACCGTGACCGTATAAAAGGGGAGGGAACAGTAAAGGGAATGACTAGGGGCACTGCACAGGGTGTGGTAAGAGGCCACAATGCAGGGTATAAGGGGGAACAGTACGAGGTGAGGGGCACAGTATGGGGTGGGGGGCACAGTCACATGACCCTGTTATTAGAAGGTCCTTATGGTGAATGCGGTTCATACGCCACCATAATGAGAGGCAGAGGAGTGAGACAGGGGTGTGATTATGTGGCTAGAGATAAAAAATTTAACTGTCGGCCAGTACAAGCCCCAAAAATTAGGCAATAGGCATTCACCTGACAGCAAAGAACTTTGGATTCTGTGGCTGGAGGTACATTAGGCGGTCACAGGATAACAAAGCAACTGTCGGCCAGTACAGGCCCCAGAAATTGTCCAATAGGCATTCACCTGACAGACAAGAACTTTGTAGGATTCTGTGGCTGGAGGTACATTAGGCGGTCACAGGATAAAAATGTAACTGTTGGCCAGAACAGGCCCAAAAAATTAGCCAATAGGCATTCACCTGACAGCAAAGAACTTTGGATTCTGTGGCTGGAGGTACATTAGGCAGTTACAGGATAAAAAAAATTAATGTAGGCCAGTACACATACATGTCAAATAAATATGTTTGAAATAACTAAAAATATAAAATTGGATTAATAACATGGCTAATGAAATCCCCTTCTTGAATAATCCCCAAATGACAATAGGTGAAGTTCAATTACACTTGGTCATCACAGGTGTTGAATTTGTCCGAGTTCCATGCCTCATTCATTTTTAGAAATGCGAGGTAGTGTACACTGTCGTGAGCTAGGCGAGTGCGCTTATCGGTCACGATCCCCCCTGCTGTGCTGAATGTCCTTTAAGACAGGACACTCGACAAGGGGCAAGCCAAGAGTTACATGGCAAATTGTGCCAGCTCTGGCCACAGGTAAAGCCTGCACACCAAGTTGTCAAGGGGTTCCTCGCTTATCAGAGCATCCACATCGGCCGTTAACCCGATGTAGTCGGACACCTGTCGGTCTAGGCGTTCCCTGAGGCTGGACCGAAGGACGGCTGTCGATGGGTTGCTTGCAAGAATTATCTCATATCCGAAGTGACCAACACATCTTCAAACCGCCCTCTATTTGTAGGCACGGTAGGATTGGTACCTGCACCTGTTTCGCTGTGGGTGGAGATTCCTCTGCCAGTGCCCGCAACAGCAGAATGCAGCATCTCTCGCAGCAAGGCCTGGAAATGGTGCATTCTGACAGCCCTCTGTGATGGTGGTACCATGTCTGCCATTTTGTGTTTGAACCGGGGTCTAAGTACGTTGCCACCCAGTACAGGTCCTTGACCTTTATGATTTTTATACGGGGGTCCCTCTTCAAACACTAGAGCAGGAAGGCCCCCATTTGCACTAAATTGGATGCGTTGTAGCGCCCTGACTCCTGCTCATCCCCTAGGAGAATGTCGTCCTCGATCTCCTCCTCCCAGCCACGGACAACACCAGGGATCACCGAAAAGTTTAAAGCCTGATCTTCTTGCTCCTCCTCCTCCTCCTCCTCCTCCCCCCAACCACCATCCTCATCTGACTCCTCTTCAGACTCCTGCTGACTTGTCTCATACGGAGTAGCCCCCCCCCGGGAAATTCATTTAGCATTGCGACTTCCTCATCTTCCAGCTCCTGCTCCTTGACAGCTTGATCAATGACACAATGCAATGCACACTCCTGAAAGAAGGTGTAAGGTACGATGTCACTGATGGCGACTGACCAGTTTTGTAATCTCATCAAATGGCCGCAAAAGTCTGCATGCGTATCGCATGAGCAGCCACTGGCGCGGTGAAAAAAAAACAAGCTCCCCAGAACCTGTCCTGCAGCAGAGTTTGTACAGGTAGTTGTTAATGGCATGTTTCTGCTGGAGCAGCCTATCAAGCATATACAAGGTGGAGTTCCAGTGCGTCGGGCAGTCACAAATCAGACGTCTGACGGGCAAGTGGTGTCGCTGCTGAACGTCAGCAAGGCGAGCCATGTCCGTGTAAGATCTTCTGAAATGGCCAGAGATATTCCTTGCCTGCCGCAAGACGTCCTGGACCCCAGGGTATATGGCACCCCATAATCAGTATTTTGTGGAAGCAGGTGTATCGCAGCCCTCAATCAGTATTTGGTAGAATAAGGTATATAGCAATAGCACCCCTCAATCAGTATTTTGTGGAAGAAGGTATATCGCAGCCCTCAAGCAGTTTTTTGGGGGACAACAGGTATATCACACCCATTGCAATTAGTTACTCCTAGCATTTGTCCTTCTATCTAGCTGCGGTATCGCAGAATAAACGCAGACAACTGCTGCACAATACAAATACAGTATAGTATACAGTCCTGATCAATAGTTTAAGACCACTTGAAAAATGGCAAAAAAACATATTTTACATTGTTGGATCTTAACAAGGTTCCAAGTAGAACTTCAACATGCAACAAGAAGAAATGAGAGAGAGACAAAACATTTTTTGAGCATTCAATTAATTGAAAATAACTATTAAACTTAAGCAGGCTGTTTTTCAGCTGATCCAAATTTTAGAACCACATGCCTTTTAAAGGCCAAATCTGTGCAAAGATGTGGATTCATTGTCATTTTCTGTCAGGTAGTCACACGTTGTGATGGCAAAGGCAAAAAACTCTCCCTTTTTGAACGTGGTCGGGATGTTGAACTGCATAAGCAGGGTCTCTCACAGCGCGCCATCGCTGCTGAGTTGGGACGCAGTAAGACAGTCTTTTGGAATTTCTTAAATGATCCTGAGGGTTATGGAACAAAAAAGTCAAGTGGAAGACCCAAAAAAATTTCATCAGCACTGAGCCGGAGGATCAAATTGGCTGTCCGTCAAGACACTGGACGATCCTCGACCCAAATTAAGGCCCTTACTGGTGCTGACTGCAGCCCCATAACCATCAGACGGCATCTGAGACTGAAGGGCTTCAAAAACAAAAAACGTCTTCAAAGACCTCGTCTCCTTGAACGCCACAGAACTGCACGTTTGGACTTTGCAAGAGAGCACCAAACATGGGACATTCAAAGGTGGAAGAAAGTTTTATTCTCTGATGAGAAAAAATTTAAGCTTGATGGTCCTGATGGTTTCCAACGTTACTGGCATAACAAGCAGATCCCACCTGAGATTTTTTTCTACGCACCCAGTATAGGGGGCGTCATAATGACCTGGGGTGCTTTTTCCTTCAGTGGAACAATGGAGCTTCAGGAAGTGCAGGGGCGTCAAACGGCTGCTGGCTATGTCCAGATGTTGCAGAGAGCATTCCTCATGACTGAGGGCCCTCGTCTGTGTGGTAACGACTGGGTTTTTCAACAGGACAATGCTACAGTACACAATGCCTGCAGGACAAGGGACTTCTTCCAGGAGAATAACATCACTCTTTTGGCCCATCCTGCGTGTTCCCCTGATCTAAATCCAATTGAGATCCTTTGGGGATGGATGGCAAGGGAAGTTTACAAAAATGGACAACAGTTCCAGACAGTAGATGGCCTTCGTGCGGCCGTCTTCACCACTTGGAGAAATGTTCCCACTCACCTCATGGAAACGCTTGCATCAAGCATGCCGAAACGATTTTTTGAAGTGATAAACAAAACGGCGGAGTTACTCATTACTGAGTTCATGTTTGGAAAATGGATTTATGTTTTGGGGGGGCTTAGTTTTTTTTTTGAGGTGTGGTCCTAAACTTTTGATCAGCTGAAAAACAGCCTGTTTCAGTTTATTCGTTGTTTTCATTAAATTGAATGCTCAAAAAATGTTTTGTCTCACTCCCATTTCTTCTTGTTGCATGTTGAAGCTCTACTTGGAACCTTGTTAAGATCCAGCCATGCTAAATATGATTTTTTGCCATTTTTCAAGTGGTCTTAAACTTTTGATCAGGGCTGTAATATATCCTTTATATATTCTTTATCTCTACATAACATCAGTACTGTTTTAAATTTCCAGGACAGAACCACCCAAAGGCACCTTTTCTACTCTTATTTTTATATGCATTTTTATTTATATTCTTAGTTTTATATCTATTAATATGAATATTCTGTAATTATTAATTGTAACTGTAATTATTTATTGCAATTAATCAATTATTCATTACACTGAAAAACTTTGCACATAAAATCAGGGTGTTTCCTCCCCCCCCCCCTTTTTATCGATAATCCTCTCCCCCTCATCAGATATTTATTCCACTGACCGATCTATGAATTACTCCAGATATAGCCCTCTGATCCGCCCATATAATCTAACTAGGTGGAGCGCATGTGCGCTCCTCCTGCCTCGTGGGCGAGGCTTTCACCACCAGCCTCAGATCTGCCCATACATTGTAACCGGGTGGAACGCATATGCGTTCCACCTATCCCAATGAATAGACTTCCACTTCCACCTATCGGACCGGCCGTGGAACGCAAATGCGTTCCACGGCAAACCGTGGCAGGTGAACTCCTATTTTATCATGTTTCAGCCCCCAAAATCTTATTTATATACATTCCCTATACCCATCCACTACCACCAATGTATATTCATAACACCATATCATTTTATACATGATTACCCTGGTTATATACACTTGCTTTACAAGGTGGAACGCAAAACCTCAGATCCGCCCTTACACCACTATTTAAAGGGACAGGATGTTACCTTACTCTATTATGGCCATCCTGTATTATTGTTTTTATGATCCAAAAAAACAACAAATCCAGATTCCCATATAAAGTGATCTTTATTTGTTAAGGATAAAATCCAGACATCAAAAACATATGCAAGTTATGCAGACCTCAAAAATATTGGTCCTTTTTTCATGACATCATGTTTTTATGATGTCTTATTGCTCCTGAAGAAGGGGGGATTCCTTTGTCTAACTCCCGAAACGCTTTGGTAGGAATATTCAAATAAAGAAATGGATCAGAAGCCACCACAAATTGTGCTGACATCAATATCTACCATTCTACAGGCGATTCTGGCTAGGGGGGTATCAGGTTCCATAGGTGTCTTAAGGGTATAAGGGACCAGACTGAGCTGTGACTCTTGCCACTCAACCTAAAACCAGGCATCCTTGTGTCTGATAATGGCCATAACTTAGTGGCGGCTTTGGAGCTCAGTAAGCTCACACACATACCATGCCTAGCCCATGTGTTAAACTTAGTGGTTCAGCAATTTCTCAAAACCTACCCCAATTTGCCTGAGCTACTGGTTAAGGTGCGCCATGTGTGTGCCCATTTCCGAAAAGTCATATACAGCTGCCACCGATCTGGCAGCACTGCAGCAGGGCTTGCAATTGCCAGCTCACCGACTGTTGTGCGAACTGAGCATGCGCTGGAACTCCACGTTCCACATGTTGGCCAGGCTTTGTGAGCAGCAGAGGGCAGTAGTGGAATACCAGCTGAAACATGTCGTCGCCTTTCCAGTCAGCTGCCGTTCTTCTCAAGCGATGAGTGGGCATGGATGTCTGACCTCTGTGAGGTTTGACGCAACTTTGAGGACTCAACAAAGATGGTGAGCAGCGATGCCGCTATTATCAGCGTAACTATCCCACATCTGTGTCTACTGAAACACTTGCTGCTCACAATGAAGGCAGACGTTTTGCATGTGGAAGAGGTGGAAATGGGGGAAGACAGTACACAGGCTGATAGCCAGACCACCCTCATTTCGTCTTCTCAGAGCGAATTGGAGGATTATGATGATGATGATGAGGAGGAGGAGCAGTAGACGGTTTCCTCCGCTACAGAGGGTAGTACCCATAGCAGGTTTATTCCATCTGTTCAGAGTGGATGGGCCGAAGAGGAGGAAGAGGATGAGGAGATTGAGAGTAATCATCCTGATGAGGAATGCAAAATCTTGTCTGTTGGGACTGTGGCACACATGGCTGACATTATGTTATGTTGCCTTTCCCGTGACCCTCGAGTTGTACGCATTTTGGCCAACACTGATTACTAGTTGTTCACCCTTCTCGACACCCGCTACAAAGAGAACTTCTCATCTCTCAAGCAAAATGGTGCAATACCAGAAGGTCCTTGTGGAAAAATTGCTCCAAAAATTTCCAGCAGACAACGCTTGCGGCAGAGTACGTAGTTCCTTACGCAACCGAGGAGGGGAGACGAGGGGAACATACAACAGTTCCAACAGAGGCAGGGCAACACTCTACAAGACCTGGGACAGCTTCATGACACCCCGCCAGCACCCTCACCCCCTGATGTGTGGCCTAGTGTCACAAGGAGAGAAAATTTTTGGAAGATGGTGAAGGAGTACGTAGCAGACCGTACTGTGCCTTACAACTAGAGTTGAGCGAACACCTGGATGTTCGGGTTCGAGAAGTTCGGCCGAACTTCCCGTAAATGTTCGGGTTCGGGATCCGAACCCGATCCGAACTTCGTCCCGAACCCCATTGAAGTCAATGGGGACCCGAACTTTTGGGCACTAAAAAGGCTGTAAAACAGCCCAGGAAAGAGCTAGAGGGCTGCAAAAGGCAGCAACATGTAGGTAAATCCCCTGCAAACAAATGTGGATAGGCAAATGAATTAAAATTAAAATTTAAAAAATAAAAATGAACCAATATCAATTGGACAGAGGTCCCATAGCAGAGAATCTGGCTTCACGTCAGCAGAGAATCAGTCTCTTCATGCCATAGCAAAGAATCTGGCTTTATGTCAGCAGAGAATCAGTCTCTTCATGCCATAGCAGAGAATCTGGCTTCATGTCAGCGCAGAATCAGTCTTCATGTCATAGCAGAGAATCAGGCTTCACGTCACCCACCACTGGAACAGGCCACTGTCACACATTTAGGCCCCGGCACCCAGACAGAGGAGAGCGGTCCCGTAACAGAGAATCTGGCCTTATGTCAGCGCAGAATCTGTCTTCATGTCATAGCAGAGAATCAGGCAACACGTCACCCACCACTGGAACAGGCCACTGTCACACATTTAGGCCCAGGCACCCAGGCAGAGGAGAGAGGTCCCGTAACAGAGAATCTGGCCTTATGTCAGTGCAGAATCAGTCTTCATGTCATAGCAGAGAATCAGGCTTCACGTCACCCACCACTGGAACAGCCCACTGTCACACATTTAGACCCAGGCACCCAGGCAGAGGAGAGAGGTCCCGTAACAGAGAATCTGGCCTTATGTCAGCGCAGAATCTGTCTTCATGTCATAGCAGAGAATCAGGCATCACGTCACCCACCACTGGAACAGGCCACTGTCACACATTTAGGCCCAGGCAGAGGAGAGAGGTCCCGTAACAGAGAATCTGACCTTATGTCAGCACAGAATCTGTCTTCATGTCATAGCAGAGAATCAGGCATCACATCACCCACCACTGGAACAGGCCACTGTCACATATTTAGGCCCAGGCACCAAGTCAGTGGTGTAGTACAGTCGATATGAACCACATGAAGTTTCACCAAATATCCAGTCTGCAGGTTTGCAATAGGGTCATACCAATATACAGGAGCTGCAGCAATGATCACTTGTTAAATATAGTTCCATATATTCATAAGCTGTTAGCAGAGAGTCAGGACATACTAAATAAACCTCTTCAAATGTGCTATTAGATAACTGAGGAAAGTTTTAACAGACAGAGTCTTTACAGTGGACTCTTCCAGAAAGCCCCCTGTGTATTCTGCTACTTGGTTTGGTCTCCTCAGTGCAGACATTTACTGTGAAGGAGGTAGGATCTCTGTCTAAGTTCTCTAAAGCTAAAGTTCATTTATCTATTGTAAAAAGTTATAATACACTGCTCAAAAAAATAAAGGGAACACAAAAATAACACATCCTAGATCTGAATTAATTAAATATTCTTCTGAATTACTTTGTTCTTTACATAGTTGAATGTGCTGACAACAAAATCACACAAAAATAAAAAAATGGAAATCAAATTTTTCAACCCATGGAGGTCTGGATTTGGAGTCACACTCAAAATTAAAGTGGAAAAACACACTACAGGCTGATCCAACTTTGATGTAATGTCCTTAAAACAAGTCAAAATGAGGCTCAGTAGTGTGTGTGGCCTCCACGTGCCTGTATGACCTCCCTACAACGCCTATGCATGCTCCTGATGAGGTGGCGGACGGTCTCCTGAGGGATCTCCTCCCAGACCTGGACTAAAGCATCTGCCAACTTCTGGACAGTCTGTGGTGCAACGTGACGTTGGTGGATAGAGCGAGACATGATGTCCCAGATGTGCTCAATTGGATTCAGGTCTGGGGAACGGGCGGGCCAGTCCATAGCATCAATGCCTTCGTCTTGCAGGAACTGCTAACACACTCCAGCCACATGAGGTCTAGCATTATCTTGCATTAGGAGGAACCCAGGGCCAACCGCACCAGCATATGGTCTCACAAGGGGTCTGAGGATCTCATCTTGGTACCTAATGGCAGTCAGGCTACCTCTGGCGAGCACATGGAGGGCTGTGCGGCCCTCCAAAGAAATGCCACCCCACACCATTGGTGACCCAATGCCAAACCGGTCATGCTGGAGGATGTTGCAGGCAGCAGAACGTTCTCCACGGCGTCTCCAGACTCTGTCACGTCTGTCACATGTGCTCAGTGTGAACCTGCTTTCATCTGTAAAGAGCACAGGGTGCCACTGGCTCTGGCAGTGCTTCTACTGTTCCTCCTTGCACAAAGGCGGAGGTAGCGGTCCTGCTGCTGGGTTGTTGCCCTCCTACGGCCTCCTCCACGTCTTCTGATGTACTGGCCTGTCTCCTGGTAGCGCCTGGACACTACGCTGACAGACACAGCAAACCTTCTTGCCACAGCTCGCATTGATGTGCCATCCTGGATAAGCTGCACTACCTGAGCCACTTGTGTTGGTTGTAGACTCTGTCTCATGCTACCACTAGAGTGAAAGCCCCGCCAGCATTCAAAAGTGACCAAAACATCAGCCAGGAAGCATAGGAACTGAGAAGAGGTCTGTGGTCACCACCTGCAGAACCACTCCTTTATTGGGGGTGTCTTGCTAATTGCCTATAATTTCCACCTGTTGTCTATCTCATTTGCACAACAGCATGTGAAATTGATTGTCACTCAGTGTTGCTTCCTAAGTGGACAGTTTGATTTCACAGAAGTGTGATTGACTTGGAGTTACATTGTGTTGTTTAAGTGTTCCCTTTATTTTTTTGAGCAGTGTATATACCCATAATAGTTCTGTAGAATGTAAAGAGGTGACTGTATGTTTTTTAGCAGCCTTTAAACCCTGCAGCACATGCTAGGCTGAGTAGATGATGTACAGTTAAAGAGACATGTGTTCTTCCTAAAATGGCTGCAAGACATGCTGTATTCCAGGTCACCCTGCTGCAATATCTTTGTAAATGATTTTCTCTTGTTCATTTTTCTGTATGCTTTTTTATATCCTGTAACATGTATGTGGGAATGTAATATAATGACTGCCTGTTATGATATAGGTGGGCTGGTGACCTGGCTGTATACCACATAGTGGCAGTGTTTCCCTGTTGTATTACAGGCTCCAGCCAAGTGCACTACACCTCAATAAAGCTTTAAACCACAGAAGACCTGAGTGTCGTCCCTTAGAGTCCACTTAGAGTATATGCCTGGAGGAGCTGGTGACCGAGTGAGTGTGAAAGCTGGAGGTGTCGCAGATGGTGCAAGGAAAAGAGGGTTACATTTGGTGCCGTGACTCGGATGTCATCATTCTGCTCAAAGTGACCAGTGAAGATACCTAAAGTCACCAGTGTGCGAGTTCTGAGGTGATTGTGCCACGGCGGAGCTGCTAGGCGGCAGATTGACCTTATTAGCGGTTTATATCCTCTCAGGAATAGAAGATGAGTGGACGAGCCAGAGCCCGCGGAAGAGCACGTGCCAGGGGGCAGCCCAGCCAAGGACAGCCTGGACAGGAGCAAGAGGCTCAAGAACCTAGACGCATTGAAAGACCCCAGCAGCCACCAGCTGAGCCTTTGCTTGTGGGAAGAGGGCGCCAGAGAGGCCCGCCAGTAGTGGAGAGACCTCCGACTAAGGTTCTGCAGCTTTCAGCTGGATTTCAGGACATATCCCTCGGAGAACGGGGTGGCCGCAGGCGTGACTTCCATGACCTTGGAGTGAACACCCGGCAGACCATTGAATAGAAATGTGAGACCTGTTTTTTTTTTGCACTGTGTGACAGGTTAAGGTTTAATCACAGAATCATACTTCTATCTGCACGGTAGCGTGTGTCTTAGGTTTTTCTGAATGACACTATCAGTACCTTTAATGTAAGATATCCTTTTTGGGATAGATTTAGAGTATGCCTCAAATACCAGAAACTAGTTATTTTGAGAATGGCAAATTTGGGAAAAGTTTTTCAACCCAGAAAAAAAGTGTGCTTTTACGGTCACTACAAATAACTTGAGCAGCTAAAACAGTACAGATTTGCTTGAATAGAAATGTGAGACCTGTTTTTTTTTTGCACTGTGTGACAGTTATAGGTTTAATCACAGAATCATACTTCTATCAGCACGCTAGCGTGTGTCTTAGGTTTTTCTGAATGACACTATCAGTACCTTTAATGTAAGATATCCTTTTTGGGATAGATTTCAAGTAGGCCTCAAATACCACAAACTAGTTATTTTCAGAATGGCAAATTTGGGAATGCTTTTTCAACCCAGAACAAAAAGTCTGCTTTTACGGTCACTACAAATAACTTGACCAGCTAAAACTGTGCAGATTTGGTTGAATAGAGATGTGAGACCTGTTTTTTTTTTGCGCTGTGTGACAGTTATAGGTTTAATCACAGAATGACACTTCTATCAGCACGCTAGCGTGTGTCTTAGGTTTTTCTGAATGACACTATCAATACCTTCAATGTAAGATTTTGTTTTTGGGATAGATTTCAAGTAGGCCTCAAATACCACAAACTAGTTATTTTCAGAATGGCAAATTTGGGAATGCTTTTTCAACCCAGAACAAAAAGTCTGCTTTTACGGTCACTACAAATAACTTGACCAGCTAAAACTGTGCAGATTTGGTTGAATAGAGATGTGAGACCTGTTTTTTTTTTGCGCTGTGTGACAGTTATAGGTTTAATCACAGAATGACACTTCTATCAGCACGCTAGCGTGTGTCTTAGGTTTTTCTGAATGACACTATCAATACCTTCAATGTAAGATTTTCTTTTTGGGATAGATTTCAAGTAGGCCTCAAATACCACAAACTAGTTATTTTCAGAATGGCAAATTTGGGAATGCTTTTTCAACCCAGAACAAAAAGTCTGCTTTTACGGTCACTACAAATAGCTTGACCAGCTAAAACTGTGCAGATTTGGTTGAATAGAGATGTGAGACCTGTTTTTTTTTGCGCTGTGTGACAGTTATAGGTTTAATCACAGAATGACACTTCTATCAGCACGCTAGCGTGTGTCTTAGGTTTTTCTGAATGACACTATCAATACTTTCAATGTAAGATTTTCTTTTTGGGATAGATTTCAAGTAGGCCTCAAATACCACAAACTAGTTATTTTCAGAATGGCAAATTTGGGAATGCTTTTTCAACCCAGAACAAAAAGTCTGCTTTTACAGTCACTACAAATAACTTGACCAGCTAAAACTGTGCAGATTTGGTTGAATAGAGATGTGAGACCTGTTTTTTTTTGCGCTGTGTGACAGTTATAGGTTTAATCACAGAATGACACTTCTATCAGCACGCTAGCGTGTGTCTTAGGTTTTTCTGAATGACACTATCAATACCTTCAATGTAAGATTTTCTTTTTGGGATAGATTTCAAGTAGGCCTCAAATACCACAAACTAGTTATTTTCAGAATGGCAAATTTGGGAATGCTTTTTCAACCCAGAACAAAAAGTCTGCTTTTACGGTCACTACAAATAACTTGACCAGCTAAAACTGTGCAGATTTGGTTGATTAGAGATGTGAGACCTGTTTTTTTTTGCGCTGTGTGACAGTTATAGGTTTAATCACAGAATGACACTTCTATCAGCACGCTAGCGTGTGTCTTAGGTTTTTCTGAATGACACTATCAATACCTTCAATGTAAGATTTTCTTTTTGGGATAGATTTCAAGTAGGCCTCAAATACCACAAACTAGTTATTTTCAGAATGGCAAATTTGGGAATGCTTTTTCAACCCAGAACAAAAAGTCTGCTTTTACGGTCACTACAAATAACTTGACCAGCTAAAACTGTGCAGATTTGGTTGAATAGAAATGTCAGGTCTATTTTTTAGGCGCTGGGTGACAGGCTCAACTTGCCCTTGATGTAATATATGGCCAAAAAATAACCAGACTGTTGATGGTTAAATGCACTTCGGTGACACAGGCTCAGCCTGCAGCTGATGTAGTATATGGCCAAAAAATAATCAGACTGTTGATGGTTAAATGCACTTGGTTGAAACAGGCTTAGCCTGCAGCTGATGTAGTATATGGCCAAAAAATAACCAGACTGTTGATGGTTAAATGCACTTCGGTGACACAGGCTCAGCCTGCAGCTGATGTAGGATATAGCACAAAATAACCACACTATCGATGGTTAAATACACTTGGTGATAGCTCGTGCTGGCGCACCACAAGTAACAAAATGGCCGCCGACCACCCCAGAAAAAAAGTGATCTAAAAACGCTCTGTGCAGCCTCAAAAAAGTGAGCAAGTCAATAATAGCACTTCAATGATCCACAGCTGCAGATCGATCACAGAATGAAGTCTTTTGGAGGAGTTAATCTGCCTAATCTCGCCCTAACGTCGCAGCTGCAACCTCTCCCTATACTGATCATAGCAGTGTGACGTGCGGCGCTACGTGATTCCAGCTTAAATAGAGGCTGGGTCACATGGTGCACTGGCCAATCACAGCCATTCCAATAGTAGGCATGGCTGTGATGGCTTCTTGGGCCAAGTAGTATGACGCTTGTTGATTGGCTGCTTTGCAGCCTTTCAAAAAGCGCCAAGAAAGCGCCGAACACCGAATCCGAACCCGGACTTTTACGAAAATGTTCGGGTTCAGGTCCGTGTCACGGACACCCCAAAATTCGGTACGAACCCGAACTATACAGTTCGGGTTCGCTCATCCCTACTTACAACTATTGGGTACCCAAACTAGACACGTGGCACTAACTGGCACTCTACGCCTTGGAGGTGCTGGCCTGCCCTGCTGCCAGCGTTTTGTCAGAGCAGGTATTTAGTGCTGCTTGTGGCAGTATAACAGATAAGCGTATCCGCCTGTCAACTGAAAATGCTGACTGGTTGACTCTGGATTGCCCCTGACTTCTCTACTCCACCAGAGGAAAGCGGCTGAACATAAAGGCACTTTAAATGTTGCTTTTATGGTGTATTGAATACACTGTAATCCCATGCACCCCTTCCACCACAAAAAAAGTGTATATGGTTCAATCTTCCCTTTCTCGTCTTCCTCCTCCTCCTCCTTCTCCTCCTCCTCCTCCATCATATCAACATGCTTATTAGGCTGCCCTCACTCCTAATGTTTTAGTGGGTCAGCTCCGCAGCAGGCCCATGCCCATAATTTATTCCATGGTCAGATCAGCAGCAGGCACTTGCCCCTAATGTTTTAGAGAGTCAGCTCAGCAGCAGACCCTCAACCATAAATTTTTCAATGGTCAGCTCAGCAGCAGGCACTCGCCCCTAATGTTTTAGATGGTCATCTCAGCAGCAGACCCTTACCCCTAATTTTTAGACGGTCAGATCAGCAGCAGGCCCTTGTTCCTAATGTTTTAGAGGGTCACCAGCAGGCCATCAATCATAATTTTTCAAGAGTGTGTATGATGCCCTCCTTTATGTGTAATAAAGGGTGTATTGGAGTGCCATTCCTTGTCATTTTTGGCAGCCCTTTCACTTAGTGCATAGGCTTTATGAGTCCCACAACCTGAACAATTGTACCACAATGTGAATGAGGCCCTCCTATATGTGATACACAGTTTGTATAGGAGTGCCTCTTCCTTGTAATTTTTGGCAGCACTTGCACTTTATATACAAGGAAATATATAGGAAAGAATGTTTCCTAACAATTTTTCCTCTACAATCTTCGGTTTGGTGTGTATTATTGTCAGTCTGTAAAAGTGGCGTACTACTCGGACAACATCGTTCCCAGCAGGACCTGGGAGTCCAAGATGCATCCAGACATCCTCCTCATGCTGTTCCCGAACCATTTCAGTGGTGTTTCCATCAATTTCTGACCTTTTTATGTGAACCAGACACCCTCCCCTCTTCAGTGCAGGGCGTGCCTGGTTTAATGCTCGGGTTCTCCCATTGACTTCCATTGTGCTCAGGTGCTCGGTAGAGCACCCGAGCATCTACTCAAGCACCCGAGCACTTTGGTGCTCGATCAACACTAATATTGATCACTGATTTGCAAATAAACTGCCCTATCTTACACTTACAATCTGGTCATCAGTTGGGGATCCAAAAGCAGCGTTATAGATTGCTGCTATTTTATTTTCCTCCCATCCAACAGAGACCTTCATATTGAAGTTATTCTAGAGATCATGTTCATGTGATATTCTTTAATCAATACTGCTTCACTTTTGCTTCAACATCCACTTTTACTGCTTATAGGTTTCTGTATACAATTTTATGTGCCAGCAATTGAACTTCATGTATACTTAAGAAAAATAATATCCTTCTAGTTACTTTGTACAGTATAAAAGGGGTTAATTTTATATATACACTCGCCTAAAGAATTATTAGGAACACCTGTTCTATTTCTCATTAATGCAATTATCTAGTCAACCAATTACATGGCAGTTGCTTCAATGCATGTAGGGAGGTGGTCCTGGTCAAGACAATCTCCTGAACTCCAAACTGAATGTCAGAATGGGAAAGAAAGGTGATTTAAGCAATTTTGAGCGTGGCATGGTTGTTGGTGCCAGACGGGCCAGTCTGAGTATTTCACAATCTGCTCAGTTACTGGGATTTTCACGCACAACCATTTCTAGGGTTTACAAAGAATGGTGTGAAAAGGGAAAAACATCCAGTATGCGACAGTCCTGTGGGCAAAAATGCCTTGTGGATGCTAGAGGTCAGAGGAGAATGGGCCGACTGATTCAAGCTGATAGAAGAGCAACGTTGACTGAAATAACCACTCGTTACAACCGAGGTATGCAGCAAAGCATTTGTGAAGCCACAACACGCACAACCTTGAGGCGGATGGGCTACAACAGCAGAAGACTCCACCGGGTACCATTCATCTCCACTACAAATAGGAAAAAGAGGCTACAATTTGCACGAGCTCACCAAAATTGGACTGTTGAAGACTGGAAAAATGTTGCCTGATCTGATGAGTCTCGATTTCTATTGAGACATTCAAATGGTAGAGTCCAAATTTGGCGTAAACAGAATGAGAACATGTATCCATCCTCTAATGGCTACTTCCAGCAGGATAATGCACCATGTCACAAAGCTCGAATCATTTCAAATTGGTTTCTTGAACATGACAATGAGTTCACTGTACTAAAATGCCCCCACAGTCACCAGATCTCAACCCAATAGAGCATCTTTGGGATGTGGTGGAACGGGAGCTTCATGCCCTGGATGTGCATCCCTCAAATCTCCATCAACTGCAAGATGCTATCCTATCAATATGGGCCAACATTTCTAAAGAATGCTATCAGCACCTTGTTGAATCAATGCCACGTAGAATTAAGGCAGTTCTGAAGGCAAAAGGGGGTCCAACACCGTATTAGTATGGTGTTCCTAATAATTCTTTAGGTTAGTGTGTATATATATATATATATATATATATTTTGGTAAGGCTGATTAGTCAGCCTGCATTTGTGGGAGGTGCGGAGTCTCTTCATATACGAGCCACAGCCTCACCCACAGGCGTGTGTTTTCAGGTGCACAGCTGCTGCTTGGTGTCATTAGCAAACTAGCTTCTCTGGTGGTAGGATTCTTTCTTTGCAGCATGGAGCTTGTTATTTTGCTCTCTGCTACCGGGAGGCTTCGCCTCAGAATCTGCTACCTCAGGTTTGTTCGTTGGGGCTAAATATTTCTATTTCTTTTCAACTTTGTTTGTTGGTAATAGTTTTACTTTGCTTTGTTCGTCTCGTATGAAAAGTTACTTCAGCCGGTTTGCTGTAAAGGAAGAGTTACCCGGGCTGCACGTGAAGTCATGTTTGGAGATCGGACGCGGCTGTTATTGTTTAGGCCTCTTGCTGTAGCTGTTCCTTGCCACGTGTCTCCCCCCTCCCCCCGATACCAACCCACACCCAGAGGTGCATTCACACTACGCTGTCAAATCATTTTTTGCACTCCACCCACGTCCAGAGTTGCATTCATACGTCTATCGGTATATCATGTTTGCTCCAGAGCTGCGTTCACACGTCCTATGCTACTACAGGTTCTTCCCAGGCCCATTTCAAGAACTGCATTCACGTCGCTGTTACATCTATGTTATGCTCCGTTCACAACCAGAGCTGCTGTTATACCAAATTTTATACCCAGAGTTTTGTTCACACTTCTACTGCTACACCAGGTCGTATACCCACTCACCAAAGCCACTTTCCATGTCTGCTGTCACATCAAGTAAATATTCTGTTCATATCCAAAGCTGCGTCCACATGTCTGCTTTTACATCTTGTCCTATACTCCATTCACTACTAGAGCTGCGTTCACATGTCTGCTTTCACATCACGTCAATACTCTGGTCACTTTCAGATTGCATTTATACGTCTGCTTTATACCATGCTTTTCATTCGCTACCCATACTCAGAGCTGCGCCCATACCATGTTTTTAGGTACCACTCGCATCCAAAGCTGCATTCACCCATTTGTTGTTACATCATGTGTTGTACTCTGCTCCCACTCAAAGCTGCATTCTCCTGTTCATTGCTACGTTATGGTTTTACTCAATCTCACCTGGGCAGTCTGCACCCACTGCTCTGGTACCTCTCTCCCGACAAACATAACTGCGTTTGTTTTCAGGCCTACGTTCCTTTCCTCGGTGGTCTGTTACATTCCATAGGCCTACTTTTCTGTTCACCTCAGTAAGATATATTTTTTTTTTTTTGTGGTCTTCAATCCTGGTTCATAATCACTCAGACTGGTCTCCTTTTACTTCTGGTTCGTATTCACTCAGATTGGTCTCCTGCACCAGTTCACCAAACAGCTCCTCAGCGGAGGTCAGTCGGCCAATAGGAGTAAGTTTCCTGCTATGTTTTCACAAGCTGTTCATTTGTTTGTCACGATAAGAGACTTCTCTTAGCGAACTTGCAATGCCTCAGGCTCTTGTTTTTCTCTCATCTCTGTTTCAATTTCATGTTTACAATTTATGGTTCGCGGTAGTAGTGTTTTATGTATGCACGTGCTTCGGATTACTAATGTCTATATTTTCAACGCCTGTTGGCAGTTATGTTCCTTAGGCCACCTTCTAGCCAATCCAATCATTCAAGTCGTTGCATATCCCATCAGGTCCGGCTTACGTTTTAATTACTTATCGTCACCGCAACGTCATCCCTCTGCCTTCGGCTGCCCTATGACTGATCCGGCCTCATGGCTCCAGGGGCCCCATGACCGGCCCTTCGCTTATAGGACCTCACGACTGGTACCGACACTCGTAGTTTGCACGGCCATCTGATACATTTTCCCGCCATAAGGGACTCGCACGCACGGCTCCCGCCATAAGGGACTCGCATGCACAGCTCCCTCCATAAGGACTCGCACGCACGGCTCCCGCCATAAGGGACTCGCACGCACGACTCCCGCCATAAGAGGCTCGCTGGAGGTGGCTCTTGGCTTAGAGGATTTCACAATTGTCATCGACATTGGTTGGTCATACGGCGATCTGATACTATTTTCCATGGCACACCTTTCAGTAGTTTTATTTTGTTCATTTATATTTTACAGATTAGTACTTGCAGTTCATTCAGCCTCATTTCATTAAGAAGCTTTACCCCATGTCTTTGTCTTTCTAGGTTATCGAGTCCAGGTTGATTTACTAAACCCGTCAGGTTAAGCCCCAATCTTTTCCCCAGACGTCCTTAATTCTTAAGGTTCGCATCCCGACGGCTGCCCGGCCCCATGGGCCCCTAGTCGTTGCTTCGGCCCCATGACTTCAGGGGTCCAACCAATGGTTGTCTGTCCACCTGTTCAGCTATGCTTTTGGTTTTGAATCACTCACATCTTTACCTGCTTGCCAGCTTATGTTATTTAGGTTTCATTTTAGTTAATGTCCGTTATTATCTCCATTTTCTGTCACGTTTCCCTTCGTCTTTTCAGGTCATGCAGTTGAACTCATGTTGGGGGTCACCTTCCACGTCGGTCAGGTCTTGTTCCTAATGATATTTCGCCTTGCATGTTATTCAGGCCACATAGTTTATCTTAGGTATCGCCTGCCACATCGGTCAGGCTCATGGTTTAATTTCACCTGCACCTTATTCAGGCCACTTATTATAGTTATAATTTCTTGCTAAAAAAATTAAATAAAAAAATAACTCAGCCCCATGGCTTCGGGGGCCCGATGACAGCTTCGGCCCCATGGCTTCGGGGGCCCGATGACTGTTTTCAGTCCTGCTGGGCTGATTGCCTGGTTGGTTGTCCATCTGTGCATTTGGGCTGATTTGGCCCGTATGTATCACATACATACCTGCTTCCCTAATTTTCTAATAATCCATGTTGATCGCTCACTTTATGTTTTGACCGCAAACTGGTCCGGTTCGCCCTACAGCATCATTGTCATGTCTTACGCAGATATTTCGTCTTGCTTTAATTGTTCATGCTTTCGTTCAGGTCCTGCCAGAGGAGGAACAAGTAGGGTAATTCCCTCTAGCATTTCAGTCTCTGATCGTAGTCGATCATATCTTGTCAACCAGGTCCCTGCACAAAGTTTTTGCCTTTTTACCACGACCAGGAATTCATTTTCGCCGGTAGCTTCATTGCAATTGCATTCCCTCACTCATGGGAGGGCATAGACAGAATCTTGTATATTATGGCTTCGTAGCTTCTTGCCGCACTAACCTCAGACTCCC
Organism: Bufo bufo; assembly: GCF_905171765.1. Taxonomy (NCBI): domain Eukaryota; kingdom Metazoa; phylum Chordata; class Amphibia; order Anura; family Bufonidae; genus Bufo; species Bufo bufo. The sequence goes on along the minus strand of NC_053389.1, from coordinate 628,296,737 downwards.
TACAACCACGTTGAATAGGGTTTTGGACAAGGTCCAGCATTTCCTCACGGTAGAAGATTCAGATAGTAGGTCGGTCTTTACGTCTCAAGTGTTAAATCAATTCTCAGGGGCACACAGTAGAACAACGCGCGGACCACGGCTAGCAGATAGCTGTTGTCTGGGGAACTATTCAAGGATTCTCTTCCTATCTACGTGGTTCTTTTTGGCCCTCTTTCTTGCATAGTCTAGGCAGTTAGGTTTTGGTTCCACGATCTCCTGAGGCTAGGGCATTGCCAGTACTCGCACTAGAACCAAAACTTTACAAGGTTCAGTTGGTTTTCATGATCCATTTCACAACGTATTCCTGGTCCTCCATTCCGCTTTGGGGCAGTATCCGCAATATTGAGCATCATGTCTCTGGCCTTGTCATCCACAAGATGGGTTGTAGGTCTCCTTCTGGTCTTGCCTCATACACCCCAAATTTTCGCTCTAGATCCCCGACGCATTGCAGTTGGCTTGGGGATTAGTTTGCACATGCCATTTGAGTTCCTTTTCTACCCTACTTGGCTTGGTTTTTGCCCACTTATAGGCCAACCCACGATCATGGCTTAGGGCACACAACAAGCCATTTAGTCAGGTTAGCTAAGGCACGCCTAGCTGGGTTAGGTTGTTCCCGTTGTTTCTCTCCCTAGGGTTCTTCGGATATCTCTTGGCCGTAGCCATGACCACAAATATATATATACAATTTCCACAACTATTTTCCTTCACCGCTAAACAAAGTAACTCATGGGGTGTATGAGGAAGCCAAATATCAGGAGTTGTTAATGAGGATGATGCCAATTATGATATTCCTTTAGTTACCCTTGTAGGATGATGCTGACTGACATTATATTATGTAGAATGATTTATGGTAATAGCCTGTTATCCTGCAAGTTGATGCAGTGAGGTAGAAGTCAATTTTCCTCACTCTAGGGGGTAAAAAATTCATTTCTGTCTCGAGTCAGACAATCGGAATAACTCCCTCAATCAACAACCCCTGTCTAGTAACTATAACCTGTAATATTATTACACTCCAGAAATACATGCAGGCCCCTCTTGAACTCTTTTAGTGAACTCACCATCACCACCTCCTAAGGCAGAGAGTTCCATAGTCTCACTGCTCTTACCATAAAGAATCCTCTTCTATGTTTATGTACCAACCTTCTTTCCTCCAGACGCAGAGGATGTCCCCTCGTCAGTCACAGTCCTGGGGATAAATAGATGATGGGAGAGATCTCTGTACTGACCACTGATATATTTATACATAGTTATTAGATCTCCCCTCAGTCGTCTTTTTTCTAAAGTGAATAACCCTGAATAATCATTTTTAATATTCTCTATTTGCTTCTATTTATGATCATATTTAGACATAACTGAATCGTATTTTAATCAAATCAAATTCATTTGGAATTTTACAAAAATTTATCTTCCAAACAAAGCCAACGTTTTTTGATTCCATTCATACTAATTGTTGTAATTGGTGTACAGTAGTGAGCACAACAAGATTGGGAAGATAAAAATGGAGGATTATATGACTCTGAATGGTTTCCTAGCCGGCAAGATCACCCATAATGCCTTGTAGTCAGCCTCATATAATAAGGAAAGACGAGATAGACATGTGTCATAGGCACTTTGATCTCAAACAAGAAAATTATGTCATTCTGACCTCTCTGCCACATATAAAGCAAAAATTAAAAAAACTGTTACCATTAGACACAATCAATACAGTAAGTCCACGGTCTTATAGGGAAAGATTTGGGGATTAGTTAGATAGATGTAATTAATAGAGAGAGATTTTAGCTAGGCGCAGGACAAAGGCCATTTAGTGTACTATGTGTTAGCCAGCCATCGACAATCCTGTGTTTGCAGTTAAAAAACACACTGCGTGTTTTTTTTCCCCCAAAAAGATGTTGCAACATTTCTTTAAAGGGTTTCTACCACCAGAAATACTGTTGTGTAGCTGACTGACACTAGCGATGCGCTAATGTCAGCACTACATAACACTACGTTTCTAACGTTAGTCCCTGCAGCCGTTTTTGTTAAAAAAAGCACTTTTATTATATGTAGGGATGAGCGAACCCGAACTGTATAGTTCGGGTTCGTACCGAATTTTGGGGTGTCCGTGACACGGACCCGAACCCGAACATTTTCGTAAAAGTCCGTGTTCGGGTTCGGTGTTCGGCGCTTTCTTGGCGCTTTTTGAAAGGCTGCAAAGCAGCCAATCAACAAGCGTCATACTACTTGCCCCAAGAGGCCATCACAGCCTTGCCTACTATTGGCATTGCTGTGATTGGCCAGTGCAGCATGTGACCCAGCCTCTATATAAGCTTGGGTCACGTTGCGCTGCACGTCACTCTGCTGATTCAAGCATAGGGAGAGGTTGCAGCTGGGACGTTAGGGCGAAATTAGGCAGTGATTAACTCCTCCAAAAGACTTCATTCTGTGATCGATCTGCAGCTGTGGATCATTGAAGTGCTAGTATTGACTTGCTCACTTTTTTAAGGTTACCCAGAGCGTTTTTAGATCACTTTTTTTCTGGGGTGATCGGCGGCCATTTTGTGACTTGTGGTGCGCCAGCACAAGCTATCACCAAGTGTATTTAACCATCAATAGTGTGGTTATTTTGTGCTATATCCTATATCAGCTGCAGGGTGAGCCTGTGTCACTGAAGTGCATTTAACCATCAACAGTCTGGTTATTTTTTGGCCATATACTACATCAGCTGCAGGCTGAGCCTGTGTCACCGAAGTGCATTTAACCATAAACAGTCTGATTATTTTTTGCCCATATACTACATCTGGTGCAGGCTGAGCCTGTGTCACCCAAGTGCATTTAACCATCAACAGTGTGGTTATTTTTTGGCCATATACTACATCAGGGGCAAGTTGAGCCTGTCACCCAGCGCCTAAAAAATAGACCTGACATTTCTATTCAAGCAAATCTGTACTGTTTTAGCTGGTCAAGTTATTTGTTGTGACCGTAAAAGCACACTTTTTTTTCTGGGTTGAAAAACTATTCCCAAATTTGCCATTCTCCAAATAACTAGTTTCTGGTATTTGAGGCCTACTTGAAATCTATCCCAAAAAGGATATCTTACATTGAAGGTACTGATAGTGTCATTCAGAAAAACCTAAGACACACGCTACCGTGCAGATAGAAGTCTGATTCTGAGATTAAACCTTAACCTGTCACACAGTGCAAAAAAAAACAGGTCTCACATTTCTATTCAAGCAAATCTGTACTGTTTTAGCTGCTCAAGTTATTTGTAGTGACCGTAAAAGCACACTTTTTTTTTCTGGGTTGAAAAACTATTCCCAAATTTGCCATTCTCAAAATAACTAGTTTCTGGTATTTGAGGCCTACTTGAAATCTATCCCAAAAAGGATATCTTACATTGAAGGTACTGATAGTGTCATTCAGAAAAACCTAAGACACACGCTACCGTGCAGATAGAAGTCTGAATCTGAGATTAAACCTTAACCTGTCACACAGTGCAAATAAAAACAGGTCTCACATTTCTATTCAAGCAAATCTGTACTGTTTTAGCTGGTCAAGTTATTTGTAGCGACCGTAAAAGCACCCTTTTTTTTTGGGTTGAAAAACTATTCCCAAATTTGCCATTCTCCAAATAACTAGTTTCTGGTATTTGAGGCCTACTTGAAATCTATCCCAAAAAGGATATCTTACATTGAAGGTACTGATAGTGTCATTCAGAAAAACCTAAGACACACGCTACCGTGCAGATAGAAGTCTGATTCTGAGATTAAACCTTAACCTGTCACACAGTGCAAAAAAAAACAGGTCACAAATTTCTATTCAAGCAAATCTGTACTGTTTTAGCTGGTCAAGTTATTTGTAGCGACCGTAAAAGCACACTTTTTTTTCTGGGTTGAAAAACTATTCCCAAATTTGCCATTCTCCAAATAACTAGTTTCTGGTATTTGAGGCCTACTTGAAATCTATCCCAAAAAGGATATCTTACATTGAAGGTACTGATAGTGTCATTCAGAAAAACCTAAGACACACGCTACCGTGCAGATAGAAGTCTGATTCTGAGATTAAACCTTAACCTTATACACAGTGCAAAAAAAAACAGGTCACAAATTTCTATTCAAGCAAATCTGTACTGTTTTAGCTGGTCAAGTTATTTGTAGCGACCGTAAAAGTACACTTTTTTTTCTGGGTTGAAAAACTATTCCCAAATTTGCCATTCTCCAAATAACTAGTTTCTGGTATTTGAGGCCTACTTGAAATCTATCCCAAAAAGGATATCTCACATTGAAGGTACTGATAGTGTGATTCAGAAAAACCTAAGACACACGCTACCGTGCAGATAGAAGACTGATTCTGAGATTAAACCTTAACCTGTCACACAGTGCAAAAAAAACAGGTCTCACATTTCTATTCAAGCAAATCTGTACTGTTTTAGCTGGTCAAGTTATTTGTAGCGACCGTAAAAGCACACTTTTTTTTCTGGGTTGAAAAACTATTCCCAAATTTGCCATTCTCCAAATAACTAGTTTCTGGTATTTGAGGCCTACTTGAAATCTATCCCAAAAAGGATATCTTACATTGAAGGTACTGATAGTGTCATTCAGAAAAACCTAAGACACACGCTACCGTGCAGATAGAAGTCTGATTCTGAGATTAAACCTTAACCTGTCACACAGTGCAAAAAAAAAACAGGTCTCACATTTCTATTCAAGCAAATCTGTACTGTTTTAGCTGATCAAGTTATTTGTAGCGACCGTAAAAGCACACTTTTTTTTTCTGGGTTGAAAAACTATTCCCAAATTTGCCATTCTCCAAATAACTAGTTTCTGGTATTTGAGGCCTACTTGAAATCTATCCCAAAAAGGATATCTTACATTGAAGGTACTGATAGTGTGATTCAGAAAAACCTAAGACACACGCTACCGTGCAGATAGAAGTCTGATTCTGAGATTAAACCTTAACCTGTCACACAGTGCAAAAAAAAACTGGTCTCACATTTCTATTCAAGCAAATCTGTTCTGTTTTAGCTGCTCAAGTTATTTGTAGTGACCGTAAAAGCACACATTTTTTTCTGGGTTGAAAAACTATTCCCAAATTTGCCATTCTCAAAATTGTGGTGAACGGGAACAATGAGGAAAACATCTAATAATAGACGCGGACCAGGACATGGTCGTGGTGGTGTTAGTGGACCCTCTGGTGCTGGGAGAGGACGTGGCCATTCTGCCACAGCCACACGTCCTAGTGTACCAACTACCTCAGGTCACAGTAGCCGCCAGAATTTACAGGGATATTTGGTGGGGCCCATTGCCGTTCTAAGGATGGTAAGGCCTGAGCAGGTACAGGCATTAGTCAATTGGGTGGCCGACAGTGCATCCAGCACGTTCACATTATCTCCCACCCAGTCTTCTGCAGAAAGTGCACATGGCGCATGAAAACCAAGCCCATCAGTCTGTCACATCACCCCCATGCATATCAGCGAAACTGTCTGAGCCTCAAGTTATGCAGCAGTCTCTTATGCTGTTTGAAGACTCTGCTGCCAGGGTTTCCCAAGGGCATCCACCTAGCTCTTCACCAGGGGTGGAAGAGATAGAATGCACTAACGCACAACCACTTATGTTTCCTGATGATGAGGACATGGGAATACCACCTCAGCACGTCTCTGATGATGACGAAACACAGGTGCCAACTGCTGCATCTTTCTGCAGTGTGCAGACTGAACAGGAGGTCAGGGGTCAAGACTGGGTGGAAGACGATGCAGGGGACGATGAGGTCCTAGACCCCACATGGAATGAAGGTCGTGCCACTGACTTTCACAGTTCGGAGGAAGAGGCAGTGGTGAGACCGAGCCAACAGCGTAGCAAAAGAAGGAGCAGTGGGCAAAATCAGAACACCCGCCGCCAAGAGACTCCGCCTGCTACTGACCGCCGCCATCTGGGACCGAGCACCCCAAAGGCAGCTTCAAGGAGTTCCCTGGCATGGCACTTCTTCAAACAATGTGCTGACGACAAGACCCGAGTGGTTTGCACGCTGTGCCATAAGAGCCTGAAGCGAGGCATTAACGTTCTGAACCTTAGCACAACCTGCATGACCAGGCACCTGCATGCAAAGCATGAACTGCAGTGGAGTAAACACCTTAAAAACAAGGAGGTCACTCAGGCTCCCCCTGCTGCCTCTTCTGCTGCTGCCGCCTCGGCCTCTTCTGCTGCTGCCGCCGCCTCGGCCTCTTCTGCTGCTGCTGCCGCCGCCTCTTCCTCTGGAGGAACGTTGGCACCTGCCGCCCAGCAAACATGGGATGTACCACCAACACCACCACCTGCGTCACCAAGCATCTCAACCATGTCACACGGCAGCGTTCAGCTCTCCATCTCACAAACATTTGAGAGAAAGCGTAAATTCCCACCTAGCCACCCTCGATCCCTGGCCCTGAATGCCAGCATTTCTAAACTACTGGCCTATGAAATGCTGTCATTTAGGCTGGTGGACACACACAGCTTCAAACAGCTCATGTCACTTGCTGTCCCACAGTATGTTGTTCCCAGCCGCCACTACTTCTCCAAGAGAGCCGTGCCTTCCCTGCACAAACAAGTGTCTGATAAAATCAAGTGTGCACTGCGCAACGCCATCTGTGGCAAGGTCCACCTAACCACAGATACGTGGACCAGTAAGCACGGCCAGGGACGCTATATCTCCCTAACTGCACACTGGGTAAATGTAGTGGCGGCTGGGCCCCAGGCGGAGAGCTGTTTGGCGCACGTCCTTCCGCCGCCAAGGATCGCAGGGCAACATTCTTTGCCTCCTGTCTCCTCCTCCTCCTACTCAGCTTCCTCCTCCTCTTCTTCCACCTGCTTATCCAGTCAGCCACACACCTTCACCACCAACTTCAGCACAGCACGGGTAAACGTCAGCAGGCCATTCTGAAACTCATATGTTTGGGGGACAGGCCCCACACCGCACAGGAGTTGTGGCGGGGTATAGAACAACAGACCGACGAGTGGTTGCTGCCGGTGAGCCTCAAGCCCGGCCTGGTGGTGTGCGATAATGGGCGAAATCTCGTTGCAGCTCTGGGACTAGACGGTTTGACGCACATCCCTTGCCTGGCGCATGTGCTGAATTTGGTGGTGCAGAAGTTCATTCGCAACTACCCCGACATGTCAGAGCTGCTGCATAAAGTGTGGGCCGTCTGTTCGCGCTTCCGGCGTTCACACCCTGCCGCTGCTCGCCTGTCTGCGCTACACCGTAACTTCGACCTTCACGCTCACCGCCTCATATGCGACGTACCCACCAGGTGGAACTCCACCTTGCATATGCTGGACAGACCGTGCGGGCAGCAGCAGGCCATAGTGGAGTTTCAGCTGCAGCACGCACGGGTCAGTCGCACTGTGGATCAGACACACTTCACCACCAATGACTGGGCCTCCATGCGAGACCTGTGTGCCCTGTTGCGCTGTTTCGAGTACTCCACCAACATGGCCAGTGGCGATGACGCCGTTATCAGCGTTACAATACAACTTCTATGTCTCCTTGAGAAAACACTTAGGGCGATGATGGAAGAGGAGGTGGCCCAGGAGGAAGAGGAGGAAGAGGGGTCATTTTTAGCACTTTCAGGCCAGTCTCTTCGAAGTGACTCAAAGGGAGGTTTTTTGCAACACCAGAGGCCAGGTACAAATGTGGCCAGACAGGGCCCACTACTGGAGAACGAGGAGGACGAGGATGAGGAGGAGGTGGAGGAGGATGAGGATGAAGCATGTTCACAGCGGGGTGGCATTCAAAGCAGCTCGGGCCCATCACTGGTGCGTGGCTGGGGGGAAACACAGGATGATGACGATGCGCCTCCCACAGAGGACAGCTTGTCCTTAACTCTGGGAAGCCTGGCACACATGAGCGACTACATGCTGCAGTGCCTGCGCAACGTCAGCAGAGTTGCCCACATTTTAACGTGTGCGGACTACTGGGTTGCCGCCCTGCTGGATCCCCGGTACAAAGACAATGTGCCCACCTTACTTCCTACACTGGAGTGTGATAGGAAGATGCGCGAGTACAAGCGCACGTTGGTAGACGCGCTACTGAGAGCATTCCCAAATGTCACTGGGGAACCAGTGGAAGCCCAAGGCGAAGGCAGAGGAGGAGCAAGAGGTCGCCAACGCAGCTGTGTCACGGCCAGCTCCTCTGAGGGCAGGGTTAGCATGGCAGAGATGTGAAAAAGTTTTGTCAACACGCCACAGCTAAGTGCACCACCACCTGATACGGAACGTGTTAGCAGGAGGCAACATTTCACTAACATGGTGGAACAGTACCTGTGCACACCCCTCCACGTACTGACTGATGGTTCGGCCCCATTCAACTTCTGGGTCTCCAAATTGTCCACGTGGCCAGAGCTAGCCTTTTATGCCTTGGAGGTGCTGGCCTGCCCGGCGGCCAGCGTTTTGTCTGAACATGTATTCAGCACGGCAGGGGGCGTCATTACAGACAAACGCAGCCGCCTGTCTACAGCCAATGTGGACAAGCTGACGTTCATAAAAATGAACCAGGCATGGATCCCACAGGACCTGTCCATCCCTTGTGCAGATTAGATATTAACTACCTCCCCTTAACAATATATTATTCTACTCCAGGGCACTTCCTCATTCAATACTATTTTTAATTTCATTTTACCATTATATTGCGGGGCAACCCAAAGTTGAATGAACCTCTCCTCTGTCTGGGTGCCGGGGCCTAAATGTGTGACAGTGGCCTGTTCCAGTGGTGGGTGACGTGAAGCCTGATTCTCTGCTATGACATGAAGACTAATTCTGCGCTGACATAAGGCCAGATTCTCTGTTACGGGACCTCTCTCCTCTGCCTGGGTGCCTGGGCCTAAATGTGTGACAGTGGCGTGTTCCAGTGGTGGGTGACGTGAAGCCTGATTCTCTGCTATGACATGAAGACTTATTCTGTGCTGACATAAGGCCAGATTCTCTGTTACGGGACCTCTCTCCTCTGCCTGGGTGCCTGGGCCTAAATGTGTGACAGTGGCCTGTTCCAGTGGTGGGTGACGTGAAGCCTGATTCTCTGCTATGACATGAAGACTGATTCTGCACTGACATAAGGCCAGATTCTCTGTTACGGGACCTCTCTCCTCTGCCTGGGTGCCTGGGCCTAAATGTGTGACAGTGGCCTGTTCCAGTGGTGGGTGACGTGAAGCCTGATTCTCTGCTATGACATGAAGACTGATTCTGCGCTGACATAAGGCCAGATTCTCTGTTACGGGACCTCTCTGCCTGGGTGCCTGGGCCTAAATGTGTGACAGTGGCCTGTTCCAGTGGTGGGTGACGTGAAACCTGATTCTCTGCTATGACATGAAGACTGATTCTGCGCTGACATAAGGCCAGATTCTCTGTTACGGGACCTCTCTCCCCTGCCTGGGTGCCTGGGCCTAAATGTGTTACAGTGGCCTGTTCCAGTGGTGGGTGACGTGATGCTTGATTCTCTGCTATGACATGAAGACTGATTCTGCGCTGACATAAGGCCAGATTCTCTGTTACGGGACCTCTCTCCTCTGCCTGGGTTCCTGGGCCTAAATGTGTGACAGTGGCCTGTTCCAGTGGTGGGTGACGTGATGCCTGATTCTCTGCTTTGACATGAAGACAGATTCTGTGCTGACATAAGGCCAGATTCTCTGTTACAGGACCTCTCTACTCTGGATGAGTGCCGGGGCCTAAATGTGTGACAGTGGCCTGTTCCAGTGGTGGGTGACGTGAAGCCTGATTCTCTGCTATGACATGAAGACTGATTCTGCGCTGACATAAGGCCAGATTCTCTGTTACGGGACCTCTCTCCTCTGCCTGGGTGCCTGGGCCTAAATTTGTGACAGTGGCCTGTTCCAGTGGTGGGTGACGTGAAGCCTGATTCTCTGCTATGACATGAAGACTGATTCTGCGCTGACATAAGGCCAGATTCTCTGTTACGGGACCTCTCTCCTCTGCCTGGGTGCCTGGGCCTAAATGTGTGACAGTGGCCTGTTCCAGTGGTGGGTGACGTGATGCCTGATTCTCGGCTATGACATGAAGACTTATTCTGCGCTGACATGAAGCCAGATTCTCTGTTACGGGACCTCTCTCCTCTGCCTGGGTGCCTGGGCCTAAATGTGTGACAGTGGCCTGTTCCAGTGGTGGGTGACGTGAAGCCTGATTCTCTGCTATGACATGAAGACTGATTTTGCGCTGACATAAGGCCAGATTCTCTGTTACGGGACCTCTCTCCTCTGCCTGGGAGCCTGGGCCTAAATGTGTGACAGTGGCCTGTTCCAGTGGTGGGTGACGTGAAGCCCGATTCTCTGCTATGACATGAAGACTGATTTTGCGCTGACATAAGGCCAGATTCTCTGTTACGGGACCTCTCTCCTCTGCCTGGGTGCCTGGGCCTAAATGTGTGACAGTGGCCTGTTCCAGTGGTGGGTGACGTGAAGCCTGATTCTCTGCTATGACATGAAGACTGATTCTGCACTGACATAAGGCCAGATTCTCTGTTACGGGACCTCTCTCCTCTGCCTGGGTGCCTGGGCCTAAATGTGTGACAGTGGCCTGTTCCAGTGGTGGGTGACGTGTTGCCTGATTCTCTGCTTTGACATGAAGACTGATTCTGTGCTGACATAAGGCCAGATTCTCTGATACAGGACCTCTCTCCTCTGGATGGGTGCCTGGCCTAAATGTGTGACAGTGGCCTGTTCCACTGGTGGGTGACGTGAAGCCTGATTCTCTGCTATGACATGAAGACTGATTCTGCGCTGACATAAGGCCAGATTCTCTGTTACGGGACCTCTCTCCTCTGCCTGGGTGCCTGGGCCTAAATGTGTGACAGTGGCCTGTTCCAGTGGTGGGTGACGTGATGCCTGATTCTCGGCTATGACATGAAGACTTATTCTGCGCTGACATGAAGCCAGATTCTCTGTTACGGGACCTCTCTCCTCTGCCTGGGTGCCTGGGCCTAAATGTGTGACAGTGGCCTGTTCCAGTGGTGGGTGACGTGAAGCCTGATTCTCTGCTATGACATGAAGACTGATTTTGCGCTGACATAAGGCCAGATTCTCTGTTACGGGACCTCTCTCCTCTGCCTGGGAGCCTGGGCCTAAATGTGTGACAGTGGCCTGTTCCAGTGGTGGGTGACGTGAAGCCCGATTCTCTGCTATGACATGAAGACTGATTTTGCGCTGACATAAGGCCAGATTCTCTGTTACGGGACCTCTCTCCTCTGCCTGGGTGCCTGGGCCTAAATGTGTGACAGTGGCCTGTTCCAGTGGTGGGTGACGTGAAGCCTGATTCTCTGCTATGACATGAAGACTGATTCTGCACTGACATAAGGCCAGATTCTCTGTTACGGGACCTCTCTCCTCTGCCTGGGTGCCTGGGCCTAAATGTGTGACAGTGGCCTGTTCCAGTGGTGGGTGACGTGTTGCCTGATTCTCTGCTTTGACATGAAGACCGATTCTGTGCTGACATAAGGCCAGATTCTCTGATACAGGACCTCTCTCCTCTGGATGGGTGCCTGGCCTAAATGTGTGACAGTGGCCTGTTCCAGTGGTGGGTGACGTGAAGCCTGATTCTCTGCTATGACATGAAGACTGATTCTGCGCTGACATAAGGCCAGATTCTCTGTTACGGGACCTCTCTCCTCTGCCTGGGTGCCTGGGCCTAAATGTGTGACAGTGGCCTGTTCCAGTGGTGGGTGACGTGAAGCCTGATTCTCTGCTATGACATGAAGACTTATTCTGTGCTGACATGAAGCCAGATTCTCTGTTACGCGACCTCTCTCCTCTGCCTGGGTGCCTGGGCCTAAATATGTGACAGTGGCCTGTTCCAGTGGTGGGTGACGTGATGCCTGATTCTCTGCTATGACATGAAGACAGATTCTGTGCTGACATAAGGCCATATTCTCTGTTACAGGACCTCTCTCCTCTGTCTGGCTGCCGGGGCCTAAATGTGTGACAGTGGCCTGTTCCACTGGTGGGTGACGTGAAGCCTGATTCTCTGCTATGACATGAAGACTGATTCTGCGCTGACATAAGGCCAGATTCTCTGTTACGGGACCTCTCTCCTCTGCCTGGGTGCCTGGGCCTAAATGTGTGACAGTGGCCTGTTCCAGTGGTGGGTGACGTGAAGCCTGATTCTCTGCTATGACATGAAGACTGATTCTGCGCTGACATAAGGCCAGATTCTCTGTTACGGGACCTCTCTCCTCTGCCTGGGTGCCTGGGCCTAAATGTGTGACAGTGGCCTGTTCCAGTGATGGGTGACGTGAAGCCTGATTCTCTGCTATGACATGAAGACTTATTCTGTGCTGACATAAGGCCAGATTCTCTGTTACGGGACCTCTCTCCTCTGCCTGGGTGCCTGGGCCTAAATGTGTGACAGTGGCCTGTTCCAGTGGTGGGTGACGTGGAGCCTGATTCTCTGCTATGACATGAAGACTGATTCTGCGCTGACATAATGCCAGATTCTCTGTTACGGGACCTCTCTCCTCTGCCTGGGTGCCTGGGCCTAAATGTGTGACAGTGGCCTGTTCCAGTGGTGGGTGACGTGAAGCCTGATTCTCTGCTATTACATGAAGACTGATTCTGCGCTGACATAAGGCCAGATTCTCTGTTACGGGACCTCTCTCTTCTGTCTGGGTGTCTGGGCCTAAATGTGTGACAGTGGCCTGTTCCAGTGGTGGGTGACGTGAAGCCTGATTCTCTGCTATGACATGAAGACTTATTCTGTGCTGACATAAGGCCAGATTCTCTGTTACGGGACCTCTCTCCTCTGCCTGGGTGCCTGGGCCTAAATGTGTGACAGTGGCCTGTTCCAGTGGTGGGTGACGTGAAGCCTGATTCTCTGCTATGACATGAAGACTGATTCTGCGCTGACATAAGGCCAGATTCTCTGTTACGGGACCTCTCTCCTCTGCCTGGGTGCCTGGGCCTAAATGTGTGACAGTGGCCTGTTCCAGTGATGGGTGACGTGAAGCCTGATTCTCTGCTATGACATGAAGACTTATTCTGTGCTGACATAAGGCCAGATTCTCTGTTACGGGACCTCTCTCCTCTGCCTGGGTGCCTGGGCCTAAATGTGTGACAGTGGCCTGTTCCAGTGGTGGGTGACGTGGAGCCTGATTCTCTGCTATGACATGAAGACTGATTCTGCGCTGACATAATGCCAGATTCTCTGTTACGGGACCTCTCTCCTCTGCCTGGGTGCCTGGGCCTAAATGTGTGACAGTGGCCTGTTCCAGTGGTGGGTGACGTGAAGCCTGATTCTCTGCTATTACATGAAGACTGATTCTGCGCTGACATAAGGCCAGATTCTCTGTTACGGGACCTCTCTCTTCTGTCTGGGTGCCTGGGCCTAAATGTGTGACAGTGGCCTGTTCCAGTGGTGGGTGACGTGAAGCCTGATTCTCTGCTATGACATGAAGTCTGATTCTGCGCTGACATAAGGCCAGATTCTCTGTTACGGGACCTCTCTCCTCTGCCTGGGTGCCTGGGCCTAAATGTGTGACAGTGGCCTGTTCCAGTGGTGGGTGACGTGATGCCTGATTCTCTGCTATGACATGAAGACTTATTCTGTGCTGACATGAAGCCAGATTCTCTGTTACGCGACCTCTCTCCTCTGCCTGGGTGCCTGGGCCAAAATATGTGACAGTGGCCTGTTCCAGTGGTGGGTGACGTGATGCCTGATTCTCTGCTATGACATGAAGACAGATTCTGTGCTGACATAAGGCCAGATTCTCTGTTACGGGACCTCTCTCCTCTGCCTGGGTGCCTGGGCCTAAATGTGTGACAGTGGCCTGTTCCAGTGATGGGTGACGTGAAGCCTGATTCTCTGCTATGACATGAAGACTGATTCTGTGCTGACATGAAGCCAGATTCTCTGCTATGACATGAAGAGACTGATTCTGTGCTGACATGAAGCCAGATTCTTTGCTATGGCATGAAGAGACTGATTCTCTGCTGACGTGAAGCCAGATTCTCTGCTATGGGACCTCTGTCCAATTGATATTGGGTCATTTTTTTTTTTTTTTTTTAATTCATTTCCCTATCCACATTTGTTTGCAGGGGATTTACCTACATGTTGCTGCCTTTTGCAGCCCTCTAGCTCTTTCCTCTGCTGTTTTACAGCCTTTTTAGTGCCCAAAAGTTCGGGTCCCCATTGACTTCAATGGGGTTCGGGTTCGGGACGAAGTTCGGGTCGGGTTCGGATCCCGAACCCGAACATTTCCAGGAAGTTCGGCCGAACTTCTCGAACCCGAACATCCAGGTGTTCGCTCAACTCTAATTATATGCTAATGAGCCTCTAGGTGCTATGTTGGCGTAAAATCAGCACCTAGAGGCTCCGTCCACTCACGCTTTATCCCGCCCAGGTCCAATGTTCTGTCCGCCCAGCTCCTCTTGATTGATGCCACTGTTTCCTGCATCGTTGGCGAAATCCTGCGCCTGCGCTGTTCACTTTTGTCTTCGGCGCAGTGAGTGTAGGTCGCTCTCCTGATGCCGGCTCCCTCACTGTGACGTAGTCGGCACCAGGATCGCATCATTCACTCACTGTGCCTGCGCCGAAGACAGAAGTGAACGGCACAGGAGCGGAATTTCGGCAGCGATGCGGCGGACCGTGCCATCAATCATGAGGAGCTTGGCGGGCACAACACTGGACCTGGGCGGGATAAAGGGTGAGTAGACGGAGCCTCTAGGTGCTGATTTTACGCCCACATAGCACCTAGCGGCTCATTAACATATAATAAAAGTGCTTTTTTAACAAAAACGGCTGCAGGGACTAATGTTAGAAACATACTGTTATATAGTGCTGACATTAGCGCATCGCTAGTGTCAGTCAGCTACATAACAGTATTTCTGGTGGTAGAAACCCTTTAAGTTCTTCAATTTTCCAGTGTCACAGTCCGCATTTATTTTTTGCTGCAAACTGTGTCAAGTTGTGAATAAATAAAAATGTTCATCACAGTCAGGCTAGTGTACATTGTAGTGGACTTTGTCCAACTGCATATTGTGTTTTAAGAAATGTTTGAAAAAATTATTTGAAAAATTCTATTATTCACAGATTAGTCTACTGCCCGATATGATTTCCTGTGTCACTGATTGTTACTGTGGATTCTGTCCATAGTTCAAGACACTATTGTAGTGGACTCAGGGGTGCACCTAGCCTTTCTGCCTCCTGAGGAGAAAACTGAAATGGCGCCCCCCCTTGCCAATTTCTTAACCTAACCCCTTTTTCACCATGAAAGCGCTCATTCCTCACGGCCCTTCGGCTGCCCCCTCTTACCCCTGCCTGGCGCTGCCTGAGGCAATCGCCTCATCTGGCCTCATTGGTGGTGTATCCCTGAGTGGACTCTGTCCAGTTGGGCATTGTTTTGTAATAAAAACTTTTGAAATTGTTTTACAAAAATGACATTTGTAAATGAGACCTGTTGTTTAGGGTGCAAATGTAGGAAATACAGTTCTCCCACTCAGATGACATCTCCTCCTTGGCCTCCATCATTATTCATCCATACACTCATTGTGCGCTCAAATGACAGAGATCGAAAAGAGAAGCAAAATTGTTGTATAAGGGTCCATTCACACGTTCGCAATTTCGTTCCGCATTTTGCGGAACGGAATTGCGGATCCATTCATTTCTATGGGGCAGCACGATGTGCTGCCCGGATCCGGAATTGCGGATCCGCATTTCTGGGTCAGCAATTCCGATCCCGAAAAATATAGAACATGTCCTATTCTTGTCCGCAATTGCGGACAAGATTAGGCATTTTCTATTAAGTGCCGGCAATGTGGAACGTACATCGCTGATGTCCGTGTTTTGTGGATCCGTGGATCCGCAAAACACACATGGACGTGTGAATGGACCCTTACCTGGTTAAGCTCTGTACCCAACTTGCCACAGCATTTGTCAAGTAGACTCCTGCTACCCATGTGTCTTATCTGGAGGCTCTTCTCCACCCCGCACTGAGTTATTTCTGTGTCACTGTCTCTGCCAGTGCTACCACTACAAGTAGCAGAAGACACACTAGCAGCAGCCAATACAGCTACTACTGCTACTACAACACCATGACCTCCAACTAGGGAACCACTGTGGTGGAATCTACTAATTTTAAGATTCTGTCATTGCACACAGGGGCGTTGCTAAGTTAAACCATTTGGGGCCTGGGCCTGTGATGTCTTGTCCCAGGCCCCAAATGTCCTACCTGCCAGATAGATCCAACTGTATTGCTGTCCTCAGGATGGAAATACAATTAAATCTAATGCCCTACAAGAGCTGAACGGACCTGTGATGACATCACAATCCATGTGATCAATTCTAAACGTAGTAGCTGAGAAGGACCTGCGATAATGTCACCATCATGTGACCAATGCAGGAGAGGAAGGCTCAGCAGTGAAGAGAAGTCCTGGGAAAAAGCTGTGTTGAGGTCTGCTACATGAGGAGAGGTAAGTGAAGGGAGAGGCAGAGCAATGCTGGGAGTTGTAGTTATTTAACTGGGAATGTTAGTTAGGTATGAAGGGAGAGAAGTTATTTACATGGGACAGTGGGGTGGAGTGATTTTATTTATATGGGACTGAAAGTTGAGGGGGTGATGTTATTTATATGGGAATGCATATTGGATTTGGCTGGGGCAGGGTGATGTTATTTACATGGGAATATATGTTGAAGGCGGCTGTGGGAGAGAGTGATATTATTTACATGGGACTGAATATTGAGGGGTAATGCTATTTACATGGGACTGCATGTTGCAGGTGGCTGGGGAGGGGGTGATTTTATTTATATAGGACTGTATGTTGAAGGTATCTTGGGGAGAGAGTGATGTTATTTACGTGGGACAAAATATTGAGGGGGTGATGTTCTTTACATGGGACTGTATGTTGAAGGCGGCTGGGGAGGGGTAATGTTATTTATGTGGGACTGTATATTGGAGGGGGCAGGAGAGATGGTGTGATTGTATTTACATGTGACTCTAAGGTGGAGGCAGCGAAATAATGTTATTTACATTGGACTGTATGGTGGAGGGGCTGAGATATTATAAACTCTGAGGACACTAAAGGGAAGAATATAACTACAGTGGGCACAGTATAAATACTGGGGCACTTCAGGGTGAGCATTATAACAGTAGGGGGCATTATAAATACTGGGGACAGTAGAGGAATTTTAAATCCAGGGGCCTAATCGCAGTTCTTATTACTACTGGGGGCTCTATAGGAGGTACTTATAGATCTGCCTTATTTCTACTAAGAGCACTATTGGGGGCCTTATTACTACTGAGGGGTCTGTAGAGCGCTTTATTATCACTGGGGGAACAATAGGGGACCTTATTTCTACTGGGGCCTCTTTAAGGGCATTATTAATACTGGAGGGCTCTTCTACTAATGGAGGCACTCTTGGGGAGCGTTATCACAGTTCAGGGCACTGTAGGGGGCAGTATTACTAATGGGGGCATTCTAGAAAGGAATTACTATTGGTGGGACTATGAGAAGCACTATTACTAAGGGGAAGATTATCTCATTTTTCTTCAGGATAGAATTTGGGGGTACAGAAAAGTAAAGAAGCTAAGATGTCTGTGTGTCACATTCTGCAGAGACGAGGCGGCTGAGAGAAGCATTAGATGAGAAGTCACGTGGGAGGCCCTGGATGTGACAGGTACGTGCTTCTGTATAGCTGTATAGCAAGTACAGTAAAATGTCTTAAGTGTTAGTGTTTGCGGGGACCGGGGGGGGGGGGGGGCATTGGTGGGGCCATACTCATTGGGGAATGGGCTCTGGATCTTTTGAGATCCTAACAACGTCCCTGGCTGCAAATGTAACTTTCCTGAGCACATGCAACCCACTTTCAGCTCCCTCCAAAACTTTACCCATGTAAACATTCTCCCCTCAATCTGTGCCATCTACTGCAGATTACATGTATAATGCATGTCATTTATTTTGCTGGAGACTTGATTGAGTATATTTATGTGATTTGAAAGTGAATATTGGTCACTGTTGGTTAGAGGACTTTAAAATATTTAGCCATATTTACCCTTGCCAATAGTCCATTATAATATACACTCACCTAAAGAATTATTAGGAACACCATACTAATACGGTGTTGGACCCCCTTTTGGCCTCAGAACTGCCTTAATTCTACGTGGCATTGATTCAACAAGGTGCTGATAGCATTCTTTAGAAATGTTGGCCCATATTGATAGGATAGCATCTTGCAGTTGATGGAGATTTGAGGGATGCACATCCAGGGCATGAAGCTCCCGTTCCACCACATCCAAAAGATGCTCTATTGGGTTGAGATCTGGTGACTGTGGGGGCCATTTTAGTACAGTGAACTCATTGTCATGTTCAAGAAACCAATTTGTAATGATTCGAGCTTTGTGACATGGTGCATTATCCTGCTGGAAGTAGCCATCACAGAGGATGGATACATGTTCTCATTCTGTTTACGCCAAATTCGGACTCTACCATTTGAATGTCTCAACAGAAATCGAGACTATTCAGACCAGGCAACATTTTTCCAGTCTTCAACAGTCCAATTTTGGTGAGCTCGTGCAAATTGTAGCCTCTTTTTCCTATTTGTAGTGGAGATGAGTGGTACCCGGTGGGGTCTTCTGCTGTTGTAGCCCATCATCCGCCTCAAGGTTGTGCGTGTTGTGGCTTCACAAATGCTTTGCTGCATTGTAACGAGTGGTTATTTCAGTCAACGTTGCTCTTCTATCAGCTTGAATCAGTCGGCCCATTCTCCTCTGACCTCTAGCATCAACAAGGCATTTTCGCCCACAGGACTGACGCATACTGGATGTTTTTCCCTTTTCACACCATTCTTTGTAAACCCTAGAAATGGTTGTGCGTGAAAATCCCAGTAACTGAGCAGATTGTGAAATACTCAGACCGGCCCGTCTGGCACCAACAACCATGCCACGCTCAAAATTGCTTAAATCACCTTTCTTTCCCATTCTGACATTCAGTTTGGAGTTCAGGAGATTGTCTTGACCAGGACCACCCCCCTAAATGCATTGAAGCAACTGCCATGTGATTAGTTGACTAGATAATTGCATTAATGAGAAATAGAACAGGTGTTCCTAATAATTATTTAGGTGAGTGTATTTGCTGTAATTTAAGTCAATGTCAAGTTCCTCTTTTCTGTACTTGGTACAAGGTGTGCTGTATTGGAATACCTCTTTGCCTAGCCCAGTGATCTCCTTTTATGTATGATTGTTTCATGTATCCACCAAGCTACAGAGCCACCATTTCAGCCTTGGCAGACATAAAATATGTTTAGTCTTTCCGTGCTTTTGCATTTTTAATGCATGTGAGCAAAAATAAAAGGAAAGGTGGTAAGAAGAGTAATTGTAGAATTGGACAACATACTGTGGAAATTGGAAGAATATTTTCAACCAAAATTATTTGCAAATTTGCTTCATTGTTTATTTTAGATTGTTTAGGTAGAAATAGAGGGGGGGATTGAGGCAGGAGGACAGTTTTCATCTTAGAAACTACATGCGTTTTTCAGTTTTAAAATATCTACTCTGCAAATGTGAAGAAATTTATAGTCAGAGTCTGTACAAATAAAATGTTAGCACTGTGTGATATTACATTATTTTCTTAATATATAAACATCTAAGTAACTTGCATTTTACAGTTGAACTCTAAGATACCAAGCTATATATTTTACTTGCACTGCCTCAGAAGTTACATGATAATTTGAAACCAATACTCTCTGATTGAGTTGAAAAGAGTCAGAACCCATTATTGAATCGGACTGTGATCAATGATCACAGGCTTTTCCAATCAATTCTGCCTTACTGCCTTATATTGAGCTGAAATTAGTTTTTTTGTCCCTGGGTTAATTTCTTTTCCTTAGTTCATTTAAATAGACAAAGCTCTGTCCTACTCTTAAAGGTGAAAGATGTCACCTATTAGGAAATGCTCAACAAGCAAAACACTTGTAATTGTTTCTAAAACCTTGAAATTTCACACCAAGGACATGAATATAGCAGTAGTATTCTCTGTTCAGTAAACACTTGAATGGTATCTGTTTTCCTTTGACAGGGTAAGGTATAAATGTCTGATCAGCGGCAATCCATCCACTGGGGCCCCCACTGATCATGAGAAGGGGGACCCATTGTTCCCTGTTTGAATAGAGTGGCAGTCACGCATAACAATAATAATCTTTATATAACGGCAGCATATTCCACAGTACCTTACAATTCAGAGGGTTCATGTACAAATAAAATACATCACAAAATTATGGACTAATGTACAATTGATACATTTGGAGTAAGGGTCCTGCTTGCAAGAACTTACAATCTATGAGGAAGTGGGGGTGACACAAAATTTAAAGTTGATTGCTATATGAAGTGGTCCAGCCATCTTTGTACTAAAATGAGTTGTGCAGGCCGAGTTGTGTCAGCTAGTGCTTTGGGTGTGCGGGTGACTTTCAGAAGATGGCGTTCAATTTTGAAGAATAAGGTTTGGGGGAGGGGAATAAATGGGAAGGAGTCAATTTAAGGAACACGATAAGCCTGCCTGAAAAGATGTGTTTTTTTGCCTGTTGGATTCAGATTGATTAGTAAGCTCCCTCTCGTGCCAAGGGATGGGATCGACCTAAGAATCAAACAGCCAGACACCTTGTCGGGCAACACCCGTAGAGACACTTTTATTAGTTGTACACTGGGCCTAGCCACACCCCCTTAGGCCATCAATTTTTAATATGTCCAATCGCAAGCATTTATTAAAGCAACCAATCGGAAGCATAATCAAAGAATACATGTACACATAGACATGACTCTAAATACTGCAAAAGTCCCTGTATATATTTCATTATGTCTCAGTGTCCGAGTAGTTTCACATTTGCCATGTATAACTTTCTTATAAATGTTACAAAACAGAACCAAAGAAAAAAGACTATTTCTTAATTTCAACTTAAAATTCATGCTCTTCATAGATGTTATATTAGCCCAAGACATTTAAGCATAAAACTTAAAAATGGAGAATACTTGACAATTATGTACAATTAGCATAATTCATGCTCATTAAAGGGAGTCTGTCACCACAATTTCACATTATAGACCGCTTACATAACTATACACGAGTCAAATGGTACCTTTGTTGTTTTGTCTGAAGTTCACCAGGGGCAAAAATGCTGCTTTATTCATATGCAAATGAGGACTCACAAGTGCCCAGGGGCGGCATTCGGGCTGTAAGTACCCAGGCCACTTTGCCTTCTTCTCAGAAAACCCCAGCCTCTTGCTTGGCCCACCCTGTAAGCTCCTTGCTCATCTAGTGTAGTGGCTGAGAATGTGCAGGCGCATGCGCACTACATGGAGCGATGCCACTGCCCATAATGGTCATCACAGTGCGCATGCCTAGGCCAGCGATGAACTGTGCACTCGTAGAATCTCGGCCACTACACTGGACGATGCAAGAGGCTTACAGGGCGAGCCAAGCAACAGACTGGGGAGGGGTTATGTGAGAAGATGGTAGAGTGGCCTGGGCCTCATCTGCATATGAATAAAACAGCGTTTTTGCCTCTGGTGAACTTCAGAACAAAACAACAAAGGTAAAATTTGACTCATGTATAGTTATGCTGCAGCGCTATGTAAGCGGTCTATAATGTCAAATTGTGGTGACAGACTCCCTTTAACCAATAACCACTTAATTTCTTTCACAATGGACAACCAGTAAAGTGCCTTGCACAGGCTAGAGGAATCAGTGTGGCAGGTGGAGAGATAGATGATCCTTGATGCTGAATTTAGGACAGACTGAAATGGAGACAGTTTAGGGAGAGGAAAACCAATTAGTAATGAGTTACAGTAGTCAAGACAAGATTGAATCAAAGCAAGAACAAGAGTTTGGGCCTTTTCCACTGTGAGAAAAGGGCAGATTCTGAAGATATTATTTAGGTGCATACGACAAAAGAATGCAAGTGATTTAATATGGGGAACAAAGGAAAGATCCAAGTCAAACATGACTCCAAGACAGTAGGCACGCTGCTCAGGAGTTATGATAATACCACAGACCGAAATTGCAATATCAAGTTAAGGTCAGTTAGTAGATGGGGGGGAAAGACAAGAAGCTCAGTTTTAGAGAGTTTCAGTTTCAGATAGAGAGGACATGATGTTAGAGACAGCTTCTGGACAATCACTGTTGTTTTGCAGTGAAGCAGGAGTGATGTCATGGGATGAAGTATATAGGTGGGTGTTATCAGCATAGAGAGGTACTGAAAACCAAATCTACTGCGATCAGTAGTGTTGAGCGCAAATATTTGAATAGCGAATATTTATTGTTAAGATCGCATCTTTGAGAATTGTTGAGGCATATTTGTTGAATATTGTGATAAAATATACTATGGTCTATCTGTCTGGGGTGTGCGATGGGTGGCTTCCGGTTGCGTTCCACAGTGGAGCGCACCGGAAGTTACGGGGTGCGTTCCACAGTGGAGCACACCAGAAGTTACGGGGTGGAACGCACCGGGGGTGGCGGGTCGCTGCACTGGACATCTGAGGATCGCTGCGTTGCTGTAGAGCGGCGGCTCAGTGTCCATCTATACTTATCCCTGTGTATTGATTCCAATGTAAATGTGTACATTCCGATTGTGATTGTAATTATATGGGCTTGTGGCGCGTCACTTCCGATGCGTTCCAGCGTGGAACGCACACGGAAACCGGATGTGACGTCGCTAGAAGCCTTTTTGGCGGTTTTTCCTTGTCTACCTTCTGTTATTGTATTAATATCTGCTCCTGATGAAGGGGACCCATTATTAGGCCCTGAAACGCATTGAGATTCCTCTCCTCCCCTACTCGGCTTTGGAATAAAAGAAAAAGTTCAAGATACACTGTCGAGTGTTTGCTTTCCTATTCTGACATCTCTACAGGCGACCCAGGCACAGGAGGTGTGGTGTCGGTGTCCTGAGCTTTTTCCCACATTACCCTCCTGGGTGAAGTGAGTCACTAACTTTTTTGCTTTGAATTTATTTAATTTTATATTAATATTTGATTATATATGAGTCTATTCTGATTGTAACACGCAATTTTCTATATGTGTAAGTATTGCTACTGTATATTTCTATCCTCTGAGACATTAGTCTATATAGATTACATTATATGGCTCTCTATGATCCACTTCATAGCCTCTTCCTAATTAACTCCTAGGGAACTTGGCACCTTCTCCTTTGGTCTTTTATAGAGTGTTTTACGCACCACTATCCTCATTCTCTATCACCTACCCTGAGTTGTTCAAGGTTAGGTTGAGACCATTGGCAGCCTGCCCATCTATACTTTACTAGGAAATATATTTCTATAACTTAACATTTTTTGTATACTGTTCTTTTTTGCCTTCCTTTTGGTGCCCTGCTAAGTTATTCCGGGACCCTCTACCTGAAGGTCCAGTGACTAACACTCTCTTTTTCTCTTCCTGTCTCTGACTTACACATGAGCGATTAGATGCTGCAGTGTCTCCGCAATGACCGCCGAGTTGCCCACATTCTAACTTGTGCTGATTACTGGGTGGCCACGCTGCTGGATCCCCGTTACAAAGACAACGTACCGTCCTTAATTCCGTCACTGGAGCGTGATCATAAGATGCGCGAGTACAAGCGCACGCTGGTAGATGCGCTGCTGGTGGCATTCCCACCTGACTGCGGGGGCACAGTGGAAGCACAAGGCGAAGGCAGAGGACGAGGAAGAGGTCGCCAATGCAGCTGGGGCACTGCCAGCACCTCAGAAGGCAGGGTTAGCATGGCCGAAATGTGGAAAAGCTGTCAGCACGCCACAACAACCAGCACCACCAGCTGATCTGGAACGTCTTAGCAGGAGGCAGCATTTCACCAACATGGTGGAGCAGTATGTGTGCACACGGCTACACGTACTGAATGACGGGTCTGCCCTCTTCAACTTCTGGGTCTCCAAATTGGGCACATGGCCTGAGCTTGCCCTTTACGCATTGGTGGTGCTGGCCTGCCCTGCAGCCAGTGTATTATCTGAACGTGTGTTTAGCACGGCAGGGGGTGTCATCACAGACAAGCGCAGCCGCCTGTCCACAGCCAATATGTACAAGCTCACATTCATTAAAATGAATCAGGCATGGATCCCTCAGGACTTGTCCGTATCTTGTGCAGAATAAACATGTATTCCGGCACTAACCAGCCATTGTTATACTGCAGCGCAATTGCTCTTTCTTGTATTTTGGATATTTCACACTCTTTTAGAGTGTACCCTAATAAAAAATAAAAACAAAAATAATCCTGTGTTGGCTACCTCGTCCTCCTCCACCTACACCGCTATGTCCACCACCTCCTCAAAATCCTACTCCATATGGAACTCCACCTTATAAATAATTAATTTTTAGTATTTTATTTTATATCATTTCACTACTTTTGTCGGTTACATTTTCGAGTGAAATTCACCAATTTTTGGGTGTGATGTACCCTTCCTCTACCTAGTTGTCAGCTTAAAGGGGTTATCCCATCATAATGATCACTGTTAAATCTGTTAATGATTTGACAGTGATCATTTTTGTAAATATACTTTATTAACAAATTCCCACCGATTAGGAGAAAATTCATCCCCACTTACCTTATTGTTGTGACTCGGTCTCCCCTGGTTACGACCACCGCTCTTCCGCAAGATCCCGATGGTCGCGCTTGCCCAGAAGACTTCTTCTTTTCTCCCGGCCGGGCCACTCGCTGTCCTGAACGCGCACGCTGCCGCGCATGCGCGACGGTGACTTCTTCCCGGCCAGAATAGTACAGAGCTGCGAACGCGCACGCCGGCTCTGTACTATACTGGCCAGAAATAAGTCACATTGCGCATGCGCGGCAGCGTGCGCGTTCAGTCCAGCGCGCGGCCCGGCCGGGAGAAGACTTCAATCAAGATGAAGCCCGCCCCCAGCCAGAATCCAGGAAGTGAACGCGCGGTGGCAGCAGGTAAGTATGAAACTGCTAAGTGGGATAACCCCTTTAATAAATTTCAATAATTTTTCTATTACATTCTTGGGTTGACATTATACAATTTTAGACGTGAATAAACACCTGCTATGCATAGGTGACAGGGAATAAAATTAAATAAATTATTCAGTAATTAATGCGCGCCACATCCTTTAATTTAATGCTTAAACTTTGAAAAGTTGTCACACTTTTACGCTTTAATAATTTCTCCCATATTTCAACTCTATAATTAGAAATTTGAAAAAATGTATCCTCCCTTGGATGTGGTCTCTCTTTCTCACGCTCCCTCTCTGGCCTGGAACCCTGATTCCCCGCAAGCATGATCACCATGGTAGGCGCATAAAAGAACATTGAAAGTTTATAAAGCAGATATCCAATTGGATCCTGAACATCATGGGGACGTGCGACATGATGGGGCAGTAAGTGTGCACACGCCTACACGAACTGACTGACAGGGGTCAGCCCATGCAACTTCTGGGTCTCCAAATTGGGCACATGGCCTGAGCTTGCCCGTTACCCCTTGGAGGTGCTGGCCTGCCCTGCAGCCAGTGTATTGTCTAAATGTATGTTTAGCATGACTGAAGGGCGTTATTACAGGTTATATTTCCCAATGTTTTGGGGTGTACCCTAATTTTAAAAATAAAATTTAAAACCAAAAGCAGTGTAGGCTACCTCCTCCTCCACCTCCGCTTCCACCTACACCGCCACATCCACCGCCTCCTCAACCTCCTACTCCATATGGACCTCTTCCTCCAAGATCAAGATTATTATTTTTTATTTTTACCTATTTTATGTAATTTAAAGTCATTTCCCTATCCACATTTGTTTTCAGAGCTCTTAACCACATTTTGATGCCATTTGCAGCCCTGTAGACTTTTCCATGACATTTTTACAGCCATTTTAGTGCTTAAAAGTTCGGGTCCCCATTGACTTCAATGGGGTTCAGGTTCGGGGTCAAGTTTGGGTCCCGAACTTGAACTTTTTTTCTCAAGTTCGGCAAAACCTGTCGAACCCGAACATCCAGGTGTCCGCTCAACTCTATTATAGGGGCGTAATTCAGTAAAAAAAGGAAAATATATACGCACTGCACTGTTGCAGTTATTTCTGTTTAAGGCGTATAGGAGTGTATTTCAGTGAAAAAAGAAAAAATATATACTCATTGCACTGTTGCAGTTTTTTCTAGTGAAAGCGTGTAGGGGCGTTTTTTCTGAACTACAATAAAAATATATACGCACTTCATTCTTTGATTGTTTTCTGGTTAAAGCGTATATTTCAGTTTAACACGAAAAATATATACCCACTGCACTGTTGTAGTTATTTCTCTTGAAAGCGTATAGGGGCGTATTTCAGTAAAAAAGGAAAATATATACGCACTGCACTGATGCAGTTATTTCTGGTGAAAATGTATATGGCGTAATTCAGTAAAAAAAAGGAAAATATATATGCACTGTTGCAGTCATTTCTGGTAAAAGCATATAGAGGCGTAAATCAGTAAAAAAATGAAATATATACGCATTGCACTATTGCAATTTTTTTCTAGTGAAAGCGTATTGGGGCGTATTTATGAACTACAAGAAAAATATATACGCACTTCACTCTTTGATTGTTTTCTGGTTAAAGCGTATATTTCAGTTTAACACAAAATATATACCCACTGCACTGTTGTAGTTATTTCTCTTGAAAGCGTATAGGGGCGTATTTCAGTAAAAAAGGAAAATATATACGCACTGCACTGTTGCAGTTATTTCTGGTGAAAATGTATAGGGCTTAATTCAGTAAAAAAAAAGGAAAATATATACGCACTGTTGCAGTCATTTCTGGTAAAAGCGTATAGAGACGTATTTCAGTAAAAAATATATATATATATACGCATTGCACTATTGCAGTTTTTTTCTGGTGAAAGCGTATTTCTGAACTACAAGAAAAATATATACGCACTTCACTCTTTGATTGTTTTCTGGTAAAAGCTTATAGTGGCCTATTTCAGTCCAACACTAAATATAAATACGCACTGCACTGTTCCAGTTATTTCTGGTTAAAGCGTATAGGGGCGTATTTCAGTAAAAAATTGAAAATATATACGCACTGTTACAGTTATTTCTGCTAAAAAGGGTATAGGGGCATAATTCAATAGAACAAATAAAAAATATATGCACTGCACTGTTGCAGTCATTTCTGGTGAAAGCGTATAGGGGCGTATTTCAGTACAACAAGTAAAAATATATTCGCACTGCACTGTTGCTGTTAATTCTGGTGTAAGCATATAGGGTCGTAATTCAGTAAAAAAAGGAAAATATATATGTACTGCACTGATGCAGTTATTTCTAGTGAAAGCGTATAGGGGTGTATTTTAGTTAAAAAAAACATATATATACGCATTGCACTGTTGCAGTTTTTTCTGGTGAAAGCGTATATTGGCAAATTTCTGAACTATAAGAAAAATATAAACGCACTTCACTCTTTCTTTGTGTTCTGGTCAAAGCGTATAGTGGCCAATTTCAGTCCAACACGAAAAATATATATGCACTGCACTGTTGCAGTCATTTCTGGTAAAAGCGTATAGGGGCGTAATTCAGTAAAAAAAAGAAATATATACGCATTGCACTGTTGCAGTTTTTTTCTGGTGAAAGCGTATTGGGGCGTATTTCTGAACTACAAGAAAAATATATACGCACTTCACTCTTTGATTGTTTTCTGGTAAAAGCGTATAGTGGGCTATTTTAGTTCAACACGAAAAAATTATACGCACTGAACTTTTGCAGTTATTTCTCTTAAAAGCGTATAGGGGTGTATTTCAGTACTACAGGAAAAAAAAATATATATATATACGCACTTCACTTTTTTCTTGTCAAACCGTTTACTGGCCTATTTCAGTCCAACACTAAATATAAATACGCACTGCACTGTTACAGTTATTTCTGGTTAAAGCGTATAGGGGCGTATTTCAGTAAAAAATTGAAAATATATACCAGGGGTACTCAACTAGTTTTATTAAAGGTCCACATACCAGGGTCTGCTGTCAGGTGAAGGTCCGAGCTGAACGCCAACAGTAAAGATGCCATGCGATCATGTGATCCATGCACGTGGGGCGCTCTGACGTTATAGTGGAGCGCCCCGGGTAAGTCCCAGAATTAGTAATGTCCCCATTAGTGCCCCCAGTAAGAGTATTGCCCCCATTAGTGCCCCCCTTCTCTGCTTTTGCAAAAAAATAAAAAATATTAGCATTAACCTGGCTGCGGTGAACATTCGCTGCTGACTGCAATCTCAGGAGTGGTGCTCCAACGTGATGGCGTCTTGTAGGTCCTGTCCTGAGCTTCTAGTCAGCAGGGAGTGTTCTCCACAGCGTGAGCAAATGGAGGTGGAGGTACCGTAATACAGTGTTTCCCAACCAGTGTGCCTCCAGCTGTTGCAAAACTACAACTCCCAGCATGCCCGCACAGCCAAGGTAAAGGCTGTACTAATGGGCGTTCCATGATGGAAGCGCTCATTAGTAAGGGTACTTTCACACTTGCAGCAGGACGGATCCGACAGGCTGCTCACCCTGTCAGATCCATCTTGCCACTACTTCGCCGTGCCGCTGCTCTGTGCCCATCGACTATAATGGGGATGGGGGCAGAGTTACGGCGCAGCACGGTGAGAGGCCGCCAGACTAAAAGTACTACATTTAGAAGTGAAGGGCGAGCACTCAACAGTTGGACCACGATAATATGATTAAAAATTTATTAAATCACAATAATACAACGCGTATGTAATAACTAAAATCTACAAAACTAAATAAAATCTGTAGACATAAAATCCTAAATGACACAAATGAAGGTAAATTGTAGTAGAAGTCTCTTAGTATCAATTTTTAACTGATAGACAATAAGAGCCGCAGACGGCTACACTTGATTTCCAGTGAGCACGCTGAAATAACTGGTAGTAGCGAATCCTAGCATGCTGTTACTATATTGTCAAATCCAATGCGCATGAATGTATCAATTGTGTTAAAGACCAGGGGTCCAATGCGCAAACAGAAGCTACTAGCAGTGGCTTATTCCTGTGCACTGTTGTTGTGCTTCCAAGTCCAATGCGCCTAGCAATGAGGTAGAAAGTTCTTGCGTACTAATACTAGTGGTTAGCAGACAAATTCCTGCTTGCGTAACAACCCATGTCCTCAATGGAATTTTGTATCATGGATATGCACGCTTAGCAAATGGTTAGTTCGTCACATAAAGGTTTCGACCGAAGTCTTCCTACCTTCCCCTCGGTTCGTATACCAATTGCCTCTATCGACGTGCCGTATAGACAAACAGCATGGAACGCTCCCGGTCTCTCGCTTGTGATTCCTGTCGCAAGTTGGTCCAAGATCTCGCGGTATTGTGAGCGTGATCTGTATCCGGACGTCAGAGAGCGAAGATTTCTGTAGTTCCTATGCTCTGCGTGTTAAATATCCAAATTCATCTATTCAGATGTAGTTTGCATGGCCATGCATTAGGTGCGGAGGTGCTACTTCAACAGGTGTGCGGCCCAGACGCGTTTCGAGAGTCCTTCTCCCTTCGTCAGTGGTACAGCATCATCTGTAAGCCTCCGCCTTTTATATCGTAGACAAGCACCAAAACCTGGATCAGAGGGATTCCCGCAAACACTATCACCAAGACTACACAGAGGGAGGAAGAAAAAAACAAGAAGAAGCACAAGAAAGAACACGACAACACAGGAGACACTGATTAATAATAACACCACAATAATTAATTTAAGTTCAAGTAATTTCACTCAGTCACAAATTAAATTATTAGAAAAGGGTCTCAAATTTGCCCCTACGGAAAAAATAGATAGATTTTCTGCATATATTGGGATCCAAAAATATATAAGGAATTTATGTTTAAAAAAACACTTTCTAAAAAATCCTATAATGAAAAATACCGCTACTGATCAGAGCAAATCAATATTGAAAAATAAGTCCACATTTTTTCCTAGAAATGAGATTAGTGCTGAAATGGCCACCTTCCAAAGGAATGTAGAAGAAGATATACGTAAATTAAAAATAGGATCTAGAAATCATAATAATTTGACAAGACAAGAACACCAGGCTATCAAACAGCTACAAAAAAATGAAGCCGTCACTATACGACCTGCAGATAAGGGAGGAGCATTGGTTGTTTTAAATACGTTAGACTATAACGAAGAATGTC
Organism: Bufo bufo; assembly: GCF_905171765.1. Taxonomy (NCBI): domain Eukaryota; kingdom Metazoa; phylum Chordata; class Amphibia; order Anura; family Bufonidae; genus Bufo; species Bufo bufo. Next base: position 628,266,616 of record NC_053389.1, on the reverse strand, counting down.
TACGACAACTAAATGACATTAAGACGTATATACAATTGAAAAATGACCCCCTAGATGTTTTTGAGCAGGATCTAAAACTGTTATGTAAGAAGGGTCTTGAACTCTCAATAATTACCAAACAGGAACATGATTTTATTTTGGGGACACAGAGGAGACTACCTGTCTTCTATTGTCTCCCCAAAGTACACAAAAGTCTGGATAAACCATCGGGCCGACCGATAGTTTCGGGTATCGGTTCAATATCTTCTAATTTGTCCAAATACATAGATGTTCAGATACAACCTGTAGTTAAAAAAACAGCTTCTTACATTAAAGATACTACCCATATTATAAAAATATTGGAAGATATGCAAACTGAACCGGGTTGGATTATGGGTACACTTGATGTTCAGTCACTATACACAGTGATTGACCATCAACAAGGCATATCAGCAGTAGGGGAACAACTAAGAAGGGATGGCACAATTGACGGGACAGGAATAGAATTTATTTTAGAAGGTATAAGATACATCTTGACCCACAATTATTTTTATTTTGAGGAAAATTTCTACTTACAGAAATGTGGGACCGCCATGGGGACCAGGTTCGCCCCCAGCTATGCTAATTTGTTTTTGGCAGAATGGGAACATAACATCATTAGGCCCAGGCTGGGGGGGGATCTGGTCCTATGATTTATTGATGATGTTATCTTTATTTGGAGAAAAAGTAGAGTAGAACTTGACTCGTTTTTGGAAGAAATTAATCAGAATCCGCTAAACTTGAGATTTACTGTAAATATTATAGAGGAGACAGAATTTTTGGATTTGAAAATAAAAAGTGTAGAACAAAGATATATTTGTAATACATTTTCAAAACCCACCTCTATAAATAGCTTCATACAGTTTTCAAGTTGTCATTTGCCAACTTGGCTGATAAATGTCCCATATGGGCAATTCCGAAGAATAAGAAGAAACTGTACACAGGATTTGGATTTTGAACAAGAAGCGGCCAAAATGAGAGAACAATTTCTAGAAAGACAATACCCTGAAATAGTGATCGATACAGCACTAGAAAAAACTAGGAAATTAAATAGGAGTACCTTTTTTGTAAATAAAGAACCTAGGTTGGAGGGAACACAAAACAGTGGGGTCATCAATAGTAAAATTGTCCTTCCATTTAATAATAGTCACAAGCGGCTACAAAAAATCATTAAGACCCACTGGCACCATATCCAAAGTGATAAAAGGATAGGCCATCTTCTACCAATTATGCCGGCATTGGTATTCACCAAAGCACCTAATCTGGGCCTAAAAATAGCCCCGTCGATCAAAAAGTCTAGTGTACAAAAAAATGAGAACACAATTCTGGGTACTTGGATGAATCTAAAAGGCTTTTTTAAATGTGGGAAATGTATGGCCTGTAAGGTCAACCCAGCATCTAGGAAGACCACTTCAATCTCCTCAACGCAAAATAATTATATATGGGATATTAAGGACTGTCTGACTTGCAACACTACAGGAGTTATTTACTTAATCCAGTGCCCCTGTAGGAGACAGTATATAGGCAGAACCAAACGCCCTATGAAAACCAGGATGGCTGAACATATAGCCAACATACGTAAAGGGTATGAAAAACACTGTCTATCTAAACACTATAAAGACATACACAACCAAGATCCCTCAGGCCTGGTATTTATGGCACTGGAAAAGGTAAACAAACACTGGCGTGGAGGCAACTATATTAAACAGATGTCAAGGACAGAATCCAGACATATATATCAATTTGGATCACTGTTGCCAGTGGGTCTGAATGCCGAATTAGAAATTTTTGGGTTCTTATAGACTGGTTGCCCCCGCTCCGACTCTTGCGACTCAGTCTGGCCGTTTATCGACACTGAGTCGTGGACTCGGACGATGACAACCAGTCTTCTACATCATATACCCCAATACAGTGAGATCCCCATATCTGTACATCTCTAACAAAACCAGACTGAGAATTTTGGAACAGTCTCTCTACCTTTTATTTTTATACATTTTATCTTTTTTTATTATTAAAGGTTTTAGTGCCATCACAGATGGTGATCAGCCACAAGGTTTTTATCATATCATATATTTCTTTATTATGTATTGATTTATCTGCTGTATATTATATACATTTTATATTATATCAAATTTATATTTAACAATGAAATTATAAATATTTATGACTACATAGATCTAGATAGTATATAGAAACTCCATTTTAGGTTGAAGAGGTATACCACTTTTAAACCAATAGCATTTTTGCATTGTGATATTGCTATAATATGAGATTGACAATAATAGCTGATTATTTATACAGACAATGAGTAACAGCAAACTGAATGTATATTAGCTTTATAGAATGGAATAAAGAAGCTATTTCAGGAAAAAACGCATACTCCCCAAAAAAAACGCATGGAAAACGCACAATAAAACGCATGCGATTTTTTAATGTTTGAAGTGAATTCAGTGATCCAGGTTTTGGTGCTTGTCTACGATATAAAAGGCGGAGGCTTACAGGTGATGCTGTACCACTGACGAAGGGAGAAGGACTCTCGAAACGCGTCTGGGCCGCACACCTGTTGAAGTAGCACCTCCGCACCTAATGCATGGCCATGCAAACTACATCTGAATAGATGAATTTGGATATTTAACACGCAGAGCATAGGAACTACAGAAATCTTCGCTCTCTGACGTCCGGATACAGATCACGCTCACAATACCGCGAGATCTTGGACCAACTTGCGACAGGAATCACAAGCGAGAGACCGGGAGCGTTCCATGCTGTTTGTCTATACGGCACGTCGATAGAGGCAATTGGTATACGAACCGAGGGGAAGGTAGGAAGACTTCGGTCGAAACCTTTATGTGACGAACTAACCATTTGCTAAGCGTGTATATCCATGATACAAAATTCCATTGAGGACATGGGTTGTTACGCAAGCAGGAATTTGTCTGCTAACCACTAGTATTAGTACGCAAGAACTTTCTACCTCATTGCTAGGCGCATTGGACTTGGAAGCACAACAACAGTGCACAGGAATAAGCCACTGCTAGTAGCTTCTGTTTGCGCATTGGACCCCTGGTCTTTAACACAATTGATACATTCATGCGCATTGGATTTGACAATATAGTAACAGCATGCTAGGATTCGCTACTACCAGTTATTTCAGCGTGCTCACTGGAAATCAAGTGTAGCCGTCTGCGGCTCTTATTGTCTATCAGTTACAATTGATACTAAGGGACTTCTACTACTATTTACCTTCATTTGTTTCATTTAGGATTTTATGTCTACAGATTTTATTTAGTTTTGTAGATTTTAGTTATTACATACGCGTTGTATTATTGTGATTTAATAAATTTTTAATCATATTATCGTGGTCCAACTGTTGAGTGCTCGCCCTTCACTTCTAAATTACTTTACCAATTACTATTAGAGGTTGGGTGTTCCTCTTATCGGGTTAGCAGCACCTATTCCAGAACCCTGCCTGAAATGAGCCACCATTTTCTGCAGTTTAAAAGTACTACATGTCCGACTTTTTCGTCTGGCGGCCCCCTCAATATAATAAACATTGGTGGCGCAGTGCGCCCCCCCCTCAAAATAATAAACATTGGTGGCGCAGTGCGCCCCCCCTCAAAATAATAAACATTGGTGGCGCAGTGCGCCCCCCCTCAAAATAATAAACATTGGTGGCGCAGTGCGCCCCCCCTCAAAATAATAAACATTGGTGGCGCAGTGCGCCCCCCCTCAAAATAATAAACATTAGTGGCGCAGTGCGCCCCCCGATCACCCCAGTATAATAAACATTGGTGGCGCAGTGCGCCCCCCCTCAATATAATAAACATTCGTGGCGCAGTGTGCCCCCCAATATAATAAACATTGGTGGCGCAGTGTGCCCCCCCAATATAATAAACATTGGTGGCGCAGTGCACCCCCCTTAATATAATAAACATTGGTGGCGCAGTGTGCCCCCCAACATAATAAACATTGGTGGCGCTGTGTGCCCCCCAACATAATAAACATTGGTGGCGCAGTGTGCCCCCCAATATAATAAACATTGGTGGCGCAGTGTGCCCCCCAATATAATAAACATTGGTGGCGCAGTGCGCCCCCCAACATAATAAACATTGTTGGCGCAGTGTGCCCCCCAACATAATAAACATTGGTGGCGCAGTGTGCCCCCCAATATAATAAACATTGGTGGCGCAGTGCGCCCCCCTCAAAATAATAAACATTGGTGGCGCAGTGCGCCCCCCAATATAATAAACATTGGTGGCGCAGTGGGCAGTGCCAATGAGGGTTAAAAAATAATTTACTCACCTCCTCCAGTTGATCGATTAGCTGCCGGTCTCCAGTTCTTACTTCTTTCTTCAGGACCTGTGTTGACATCACTGAGCTCATCACATGATCCATCACCATGGTAATGGGCCATGTGATGAGCTCAGTGACGTCACCACAGGTCCTGAAGAAAGAAGTAAGAACAGGAGACCGGCAGTTAAGCGATCAACTGGAGGAGGTGAGTTAATTTTCTTTTATTATTTTTAACCCTCATTGGCACTTCCCACTGAGCCACCAATGTTTCTTATAATGGGGAAGGGGGGGGCGCACTGCGCACCAATGTTTCTTATACTAGGGGGGGGGGGCGCACTGCGCCACCAATGTTTCTTATACTGGGGTGTTGGGGGGGGGGGCGCACTGTGCCACCAACGTTTCTTATACAAATACAGGAGGCGGGTGCCGGAATCAAATAGCCGGCACCCGACCTTTGTGACAGGGGGCTGCGATCAGCTACAATTAACCCCTCAGGTACCGCACCTGAAGGGTTAACTCAACTGCAGCTGATCGCAGCTCCCTGTCACAGAGGTCGGGTGCCGGCTATTTGATTCCAGCACCCGCCTCCTGTATTTGTATTACAGGTCGGTTTTCATCATTGGTGGCGCAGTGGCCACAGCCCCTCCCCTCCTCCTCCTGCCTCTTCTTATTGGCAGCGGCGGGGACAGCAGCAGCACAGGGGGGAGGGAGAGACTCCTCCTGTGCCCGCCGCTGTATTGAGCAGAGCTGCCAGAGTGTGCAGGAGGAGGAGCGCTACATGTGGAGGAAGCCCTGTCTCACTGCGCTGTGGGACAGGTGGAAGTGCGCCGGTAAGCTCCTCCTCCTGCACGGTACAGTGTGCAGGAGAGGAGGAGCGCTCTGAACGATGGCCGGGATCCGGACAACTGGCGGCCGCGGTCCGTAAATGGACCGCGGTCCGCCAGTTGAGTACCCCTGATATATACGCACTGTTACAGTTATTTCTGCTAAAAAGGGTATAGGGACGTAATTCAATAGAACAAATAAAAAATATATGCACTGCAATGTTGCAGTCATTTCTGGTGAAAGCGTATAGGGGCGTAATTCAGTACAACAAGTAAAAATATATTCGCACTGCACTGTTGCTGTTAATTCTGGTGTAAGCGTATAGGGGCGTAATTCAGTAAAAAAAGGAAAATATATATGTACTGCACTGTTGCAGTTATTTCTAGTGAAAGCGTATAGGGGCGTATTTTAGTTCAACACGAAAAATTATACGCACTGCACTGTTGCAGTTATTTCTCTTAAAAGCGTATAGGGGCGTATTTCAGTACTACAGGAAAAAAAATAAATATATATATGCACTTCCCTTTTTTCTTGTCAAAGCGTTTACTGGCCTATTTCAGTCCAACAAGAAAAATATATGCGCACTGCACTGTTTCTAGTGAAAGCGTATAGGAGCGTAATTCAGTAAAAAAAAAAGGAAAATATATATGCACTGCACTGTTGCAGTTATTTCTGGTTAAAGCGTATAGAGGCGTATTTCAGTGAAAAAAGAGAAACATATACGCATTGCACTGTTGCAGTTTTTTCTGGTGAAAGTGTATAAGGGCATATTTCTGAACTACAAGAAAAATATATACGCACTTCACTCTTTGATTGTTTTCTGGTCAAAGTGTATAGTGGCCTATTTTACTTCAACAGGAAAAATATATACGCACTGCACTGTTGCAGTTATTTCTGTTGAAAGCGTATAGGGGCGTATTTCAGTAAATAAGGAAAATATATACCCACTGCACTGTTGAAGTTTTTTTCTGTTGAAAGCGTTTAGGGGCGTATTTCAGCAGAATACGAAAAATATATACACACTGCACTGTTGCAATTATTTCTGGTGAAAGCGTATAGGGGCAAATTTCTGAGTTACAAGAAAAATATATACGCACTTTCCTTTGTGATTGTTTTCTGGTTAAAGCATATAATGGCCTATTTTAGTCCAAGACGAATAATATATACACACTGCACTGTTGCAGTTATTTCTGGTGAAAGCGTATAGTAGCATATTTATGAACTACAAGAAAAATATATACGCACTTCACTCTTTCTTTGTGTTCTGGTCAAAGCGTATAGTGGCCTATTTCAGTCCAACACGAAAAATATATATGTACTGCACGGTTGCAGTCATTTCTGGTAAAAGCGTATAGGGGCGTAATTCAGTAAAAAAAAGAAAAATATATACGCACTGCACTGTTGCAGTTATTTCTGGTGAAAGCATATAGGGGCGTATTTCATTAAAAAAAAAAGAAAATATATACGCACTGCATTGTTGCAGTTATTTCTGGTGAAAGAGTATATGGGCAAATTTCTGAACTACAAGAAAAATATATACCACTTCACTCTTTGATTGTTTTCTGGTCAAAGCTTATAGTAACCTGTTCCAGTCCAACACGAAAAATATATACGCACTGCACTGTTGCAGTTATTTCTGGTGACAGCATATAAAGGGCGTATTTCTGAACTACAAGAAAAAAATATACACACTTCACTCTTTGTTTTCTTGTCAAAGCTAATAGTGGCCTATTTCAGTCAAACACAAAATATATATACGCAATATATATTTCTGCTGAAAAGTGTATAGGAGCGTAATTCAATAGAACAAATAAAGAATATACGCACTGCACTGTTGCAGTTTTTTCTGGTGAAAGCGTATAGGGGCGTTTTTCTGAACTACAATAAAAATATATATACACAGTTAACTCTTTGAGTGATTTCTGGTCAAAGCGTTTATTTTAGTTCAACACGAAAAATATATACGCACTGCACTGTTGCAGTTATTTTTCTTGAAAGCGTATAGGGGCGTATTTCAGTGAAAAAAGAAAAATATATACCGGTATGTACTGCATTGTGGTAGTTATTTCTGGTGAAAGCGTATATGGACTTGTTTCTGAACTACAAGAAAAATATATACGCACTTCTCTCTTTGATTGTTTTCTGGTCAAAGCGTATATTGGCCTATTTCAGTCAAACACGAAAAATATATACGCTCTGCACTGTTGCAGTTATTTCTGGTGAATGCTTATAGGAGCGTATTTCTGAACTACAAGAAAAATATATACGCATTCACTCTTTGATTGTTTTCTGGTCAAAGCGTATAGTGGCCTATTTCAGTCCAACACAAAATATATATAGGCACTGCTCTGTTGCAGTTATTTCTGGTGAAAGTGTATAGGAGCGTATTTCTGAACTACAAGAAAAATAGATACGCACTTTACTCTTTGTTTTCTGGTCAAAGCGTATAGTGGCCTATTTCAGTACAACACAATATATATATAAGGACTGCTCTGTTGCAGTTATTTCTGCTAAAAAGTGTATAGGGGCGTATTTCAGTAAAGAAAAAGGAAAATATATACGCACTGCACTCTTAGATTGTTTTCTCATCAAAAAGTATAGTGGCCTATTTCAGTCCAACAAGAAAAATATATGCGTACTGCACTGTTGCAGTTATTTCTCTTCAAAGCATATAGGGGTGTATTTCAGTAAAAAAAGGAAAATATATATGCACTGCACTGCTGCAGTTATTTCTGGTGAAAATGTATAGGGGCGCAATTCAGTAAAAAAAGGAAAATATATACGCACTGCACTGTTGCAGTTATTTCTGGTAAAATCGTATAGGGGCGTATTTCTGAACTACAAGAAAAATATATACGCACTTTACTCTTTGAGTTTTTTCTTTTCAAAGAGTATAGGGTCATATTTCAGTACAACAAGAAGAATATATTCTTAGTGCATTTCTGCAGTTAATTGTGGTGAAAGCGTTTAGTGAACTATTTTAGTACAAAAAGAAAAATATATTTGTCACTTTTAGGGGTGTTTTATTTTCCATTTAATTTGTGTAGTTCAGCTACAAGTATGTCAGGCAGAGAAGTGCCAGGCCATGCACAGAGGAGTGGCAGAGGCCTAAAAGTTTCGGTCACAAGCAGAGGTCGCAGCAGAGTAAGGGGGCGTGGCAGCAGGAGTCGCAGCGAGAGGTGTCATCTAGCGGTTGTCTTGACCAGCAACCCAGCGGTTCTTGATTGGTTAACTCTGTCATCCACGTCATCCCAAGTGACGACAGACACAACCCTTAGTTGGCATGGCCCGAGCGCAGGCCCTGTGTCCTCACCTGTCCTCAACCTGCCTCTGTCCATTGCTGTTTCCTCATCCACAGAAGTATTGCATGCTGTCCTCGCTTTATAGTGGAGCTGAGCCCACAAGCTGCTAGAGGACATTCAGCAGCTATTGCCCAGCCAAGATCTGAATGAGACATCCGGCACTTCCTCTGCTAGGTGGGCAAGTAGTGATGAGGAGAGTGGCACAGGAGCTTGTGTTGTGAGCGGTCAGACTCCTGACCCAGAGACCGTTCAGGGGGACATCAGTGACGTGCAGACACTACTTGATGATAATAAAGGCGATCGCACTTGGGAGCCGGGTGCAGAAGGGGATTCATCATCATCATCAGGAGAAGAGGGTGGCAGCTTGCCTATGAGGCAGTGGCTGAGCCAGCTGCATCGTAGCATGGCCGGGAGTCAGCAGGGTGGAAGCAGTTGCAGGTCGGGAGCCAAACGTGCCCGGGGTAGACCACCTGCTTTGCAGTAGCTTACCTGCCCGGGAAGTAGTGGTGCAGGGGTTCATGGAGGCAGCGGCAGTAGCAGTCAGTCAGTGCAGACAGTTGGGGGTAAAATCACCTACTCGGTGGTGTGGCAGTTTTTTATTAAGCTGCCAGAGGAGGTTAATGGGGCCACATGTAGAATATGTGGGTAGAAGGTGAAGCGTGGCCATGGTTCCAATGTTGGCACTACGGCCCTGCATCAACATATGCAGCGTTGCCATGCAGTGGCCTGTGAAAACTGTGGCTCCGATGTGGTGGTCCAGCTTGTCGGAGATACCGCTGCATCACCCAGTGGGACGCAACCGGTTTCAGCCAGTTAAGGCTCCATCACCTCAGCCAAAGGGAGCTGTCTGTCATTCCCATCTTCTGCTGGTCCAGATGCTCCTGCTACTCCCCCTCCTATTCTTAGTCAGTCATTCTGTCAGCAATCGACCATCGAAGCGATTGCCAAGAGACAGTAGTATGCGCGCAAGCATCCAACGGCAAAGAAGCTGAACGTGCTCCTGTCCAAGTTGCTGGTGCTGCAGTCCCTCCCTTTCCAAGTGCATCTTTCAGAAAACTGATGGATTGTGCCGAGTCAAGGTTGAGAGTCCCAAGCCGTCATTTCTTTGCCAAAAAGGCAGTACCAGCCCTGCACACGTATGTAGAACAGAAGGTGAGCCAGTCCTTGAGCTTGTCGGTGTCTGCCAAAGTGCACGGCAGCGCCAACGTATGGAGCAGTACCAGACCTGCACAAATATGTAGAACAGAAGGTGGGCCAGTCCTTGAGCCTGTCGGTGTCTGCCAAAGTGCATGGCAGCGACGACGTGTGGAGCTGTAACTACAGTCAGGGACATTACATGTCCTTTATGGCCCACTGGGTGAATGTGGTTACTGCACAGCCACACCAGCAACTTGGCCAGGTCATGCCGCTACCACCTCCATGTTGTAGCGCCCTTGGTCCTACGACAATGTCTGCCTCTGCCTCCTCATCCTCCAGAGTTTCTTCAGCCTCCACTGCAGGAACAAGTCACAGTGCCCCTCCAATATACCACATGTGCAGGTCTCGGCGGTGTCACGCTGTTCTGCCCCTGGTTTGCCTTGGCGAACGGAGTCACACAGGGGAGGTACTGCTCCGTGTGTTGCATCAAGAAATCGAATCCTGGCTTTCTCCATGTCAACTGAAAATCAGAACCATGCTGACCGACAATAAGAAGAACATGTTGTCGGTGCTGTGTCAAGGAAGGGTGAGCCATGCGCCCTGCATGGCACACGTGTTCAATCTGGTTGTCAAGCGGTTCCTAAAGTCCACCCATCTGCAAGACATCCTAAAAATTGCCAGGAAACTTTGCATGCACTTCAGCCACTTGTACACCGCAAAGCACACCCTCCTTGAGATGCAGCGGCAGAACGGCATCCCCACCATAGGCTTATATGCGACATTTCCACCCGTTGGAATTCCACCCTCCATATGTTGGACCGACTATGCTAACAGAGAAAGGCCATCAACGATTTCTTGATGATGCAAGCGGATAGGAGTACTCGACTGTGTAACTTCGATGTCAGCCAGTGGCAGCTCATGCGTTACACCTGCCGTTTGCTCAGGCCCTTAGAGGAGGCCATGTTATTTGTCAGTCGCCAGGACTAGGGGCTGAACGACATCATTCCACTGCTTCATGTCCTGGAACAAATGCTGGTAACAATGGCTGGTCAGGGGACAGTAGACGTGGTGCCTCAATCTCATGGCCACATGAACCCTATGGGGGCTGAACTGGAAGAGGAGGAGGAGGGGGAGGAGGATATTGGAGCACAGGCAATGTGTAGCCAAATGTGTGTTTTTTCTACTCAGCTGAGGGATGACTTCTGGCTCTCCACCTTGTTGGACCCTCGCTACCGGTCCAGAATGGGGGCCTTTTTTACACCCACTGAGAGGAGGACAAACTGAACTACTAAAAAGACATCATATGTAGTCAATTGGCCGCTACCTATCTGCGCCATCTTCTATCCTCCCGCAGGTCTGACTGGGGGCCCTCAGCTCTCACGTTCCACTGCTATGGCTGCTGGGAAAGGGTGGGGTGGCAGGAGCAGTACCAGCTCCACCAGCAGCAGCCTGAGTCTACAGTCGCTGATGAGTAGCTTTCCTCAGCCGCATAGTGAAGATACTACTCACCAGCAGCAGCAGGTAGACCTGGAGCAGGACCTGAACCAGCAGGGGGTGGCATACTTGGACAGCACCCTGCCACCCAACATTGAAGATCCGCTGGATTACTGTGTAGCAAATATGGATTTGTGGCAGCAACTAGTAGAGTTTGCCCTGGAAAAGTTGTCCTGCCCAGCCAATAGTGTGGCATCAGAGCAGGTTTTTAGTGCGGCGGGGGCCATAGTTACCCCAAGGAGAACTCGCCTGTCCACCCAAAATATCGAGAGACTGACTTTTGTCAAGATGAATCAGGCGTAGATCAGCCAGGATTTCCAACCACCAATTCCTGACGCATCAGACTAGATTATTCATGGTGCCACACCAACACTTTGATAAAAGAGACCGGTTTCTTCTGGCTACCTGCCTCAGCTACGACCCTGTTGCAGCCAGCCACCTGATGCCACACATCTGATGCCAAGTGCTCCTTATTTCACCCACCTTCGTCAGCGGGTACTGGTATTGCAACCCACTGCCCCACACTATTATCGGGTCACTTTGTGGTCTCCTGATGCAGCTGCTGCTGCTATCTTCAAACTATGTCACCTTGCCACTTTGTGGTCTCCTAATGCTGCTGCCATATCCACACTTTGTCACCTTGCCACTCTGTGGTATCCTGCTGCAGCTGCCATCTCCACAATATGTCACCTTGCCACTCTTTGGTCTCCTCATGCTGCTGCCATCTCCACATTATGTCACCTTGCCACTCTGTGGTCTCCTGATGCTGCTGCTGCTACTGCCATCTCCATACTATGTCACATTGCCACTCTGTGGCATCCTGGTGCTGCTGCCACCTCCAAACTATCTCACCTTGCCACTCTGTGGTCTCCTCATGATGCTGCCATATCCACACTATGTCACCTTGCCACTCTGTGGTATCCTGCTGCTGCTGCCATTTCCACAATATTTCACCTTGCCACTCTGTGGTCTCCTCATGCTGCTGCTACTGCCATCTCCACATTGTCACGTTGCCACCCTGTTGTCTTCTGCTGCTACTGCCATCTCCACACTATGTCACCTTGCCACTCTGTGGTATCTTCCTGATGCTGTTACTGTCGCCACCTCCAGACTCAGTCATTGTACATAGCAATACTGATGGATTACTGACCAAATGCTGACCGATTGAAGGCCTATGCTCCACAGACAGGATCCGTTTTTTGTGGGTTATTTTCTTACGGATCAAAGGAAGGGCAAATTAATCAGTGACATCAACACAAACTTACTGCTGACACCCTCTCCACTCTGTTGGGAGGGGGGGGGGGCGGGGGCTCTACTTGTATAAACCTTTAATAGAACAGGTTCTGTAGACATCTATGTGGAATCAGCTGGCGACGGTGTAAAAGGAGTGCACCTCTTCTTGATGCTAACATCGACCTGTAAGGCTGAGTTCATGCTTGAGATATTTGGTCAGTGTTGGCCCCGTGACTGCCCAAATAAGTGAAGTGTGCAGTGATTCTAAGAGCGACGTCTTTCAGTGCTTGTCACACTGACTAACAGTATTGTTTCACTACCACAGCAGACCCCCAATGCGTGTTACTGCAAGGCACAGGGTTCTACACCCCTATAAATGCTCTCTGCAGCCCGGAAATAGCTGCTTTTTAACGTGATTTGCCGCAAATAAATTCGGATTGAAGCAAATGTTTCCAAAACATTCAGTGAACTGGCCGAATCAATTTTTTTATAAATTCGCTCATCTCTACCCATAATGTATCATAATCTAGTTTCTATGATCTATATAAGATATATTAATGTATCATAATTCATTGTTAAACCCAGGGCCTTAGATAAGCAGGCATTCTCACATCAATAGAAAATACATTTTCCACTCCAACACATAAGAGGGATTCTTTACCGTAAAAGCAGTGAGATTATGGAATTTTGGAATCTTGGAATATGGAATCTTTCATGGTGATCTTACTAAAAGAGTTCAAGAGATACCTGGATGCCTTTCTTGAGTGTAAAAATATTAGAAATTATGGTCAATGGATCCTAAAGGCTTATTGATCCAGACAAATTACTCTGGCTGCCTGATTTTTAGTCAGAAAATAGTTATTTCCTTTAAAGCCCTTTCACACTGGCAAATGATTTGGCCAATTGTGCAGACTGCCTACAAACAAGCAAATAGTGACGGACAAACATCGGCCGGGACGATTCGCGAGTGCGCAAACACATTCAAATGTTCGCGAACCGCAAGTTCGCAGCTGGCCCCATTCACTATAATGGCAGGCAAAACTGAAAAACCTTCAGGTCATATTTGCAGACACCAAATACGTACAAGAAGTGCACAAATCATCACACAACATGGATAGTGACATACCAGAGGGGGATCAATGGCAAAAATTCCCCCCAAAAAATGTATTTTAATCAGAGGCCATTTTTATGCGTCCTAAAGTGAAATTCTCAGAAATGTGCCTTGCTAGAGCCTAGAAAAAATGTTTTTAGACCATTGGAGTACGGTCCTTAAAAATTTGGCCTTCACCTTACATAAAAGAAATTGTGATTTTTGTGGCTCGAGGTACATTATGCGGTCAATGGAATTTTTTTTTAATGTAAGCCACTGGAGTACAGGCCCCAAACATTAGGCATTAACCGGACAGAAAAGAACAAGTAATTTTGTGGCTGGAGGTATATTAGATGGTCATTGGATATCAATTTTACTGCAGGCCAGTGGACTACAGGCCCCAAAAATTATTCATTCACCATACAGAAAAGAACAATTGATAATGTGGATAGAGGTACATTAGGCTGTTACCATATAACAATTTTACTGTTGGCCTGTTAGATTACAGGCCCCAAAAATTATGCATTCAACGTACATAAATGATCAAGTGATTGTGGCTGGAGGTATATTAGATGGCCATTCAATATCAATTTTACTGCAGGCCAGAGTAATTAGAAATTTTTGAGGTTACAATAATGCTACAAAAAGTACAACTCACAAATGACAGATAAACCTACAACGGAGTAAAAGAAGGAGTCTAAAATGGCAATGTATACGAAAATAGAAACAAATTTTACATAAAAAATAAAATTATATATATATATATATATATATATATATATATATATATATATATATATATGTATATAAACACAGAGGTGACAAAACACACACAAAATGTGTGATACCTCCCGGCAGACAGGGTATACAAAAGCTAATTAGTACAAGGTGAGCACATATAGAAAAAAGCCTGCAAAGGTCTAAATACTACATTGTTTATAAAGTGCCAAGTGCACTGAACGTACAACCTATAAAGCAGGAATCAAATGTAAGTCTATAATAGGACCCACACAAGGTATATGTATGACATTGGGCATAAAATGGATACATGCATGGAAAAACAGCAAATATCTATATACTAGACAGTAGTAAAGTGCTATAGTGCAGCCAGAACTATATCAAGATAGAGACTAATTAGAATTTTGTAACGGCACCCCCATTAGGTAACACATATGCACATACTATGATTGTAGCTTACCCATAGTAATACTGTCACCACCAGGAGGATCACACTCCCCAACGTGCGTTTCAGCGGAAACACCTTCTGGGAGTGTGATCCTCCTGGTGGTAACAGTATTACTATGGGAAAGCTACAATCAGTGGCGTAGCTATCAGGGAAGCAGGGGAAGCAGCTGCTTCGGTGCCCGAGGTCAGAAGGGGCCCGGAAGCAGTCACTGTACTTTATCACCCTGGGCCCCTGTCAGAGCAGCTGACTTCTCCTGCATCGGGTCCAGAGTCCTGCACTTGAACCTCTGTCACTGACCTGACATCAGTGACATTCTCCGCCTCTTCCTCTCCTGAGTTCTGATGATGGAGAGTGACCAGCAACAGGACGGTCTGATGTGGTCGGAGCTACAATAGCCCGCCCCCTTTCATACTCGCGATTCCTGCAGACTGAACCTTCCCTGCCCAGCATGCTGAACATCATTTGGATTGCCACAACTGCACCAGTGATGTGAGTGGCAGGGGAACTGGGGTTATATTCAGCTTTCCCAGACTGTGCACATGTGACGTGCAGTACAGTAGGAAATCTGGGTGAATTATAGCATGAGATGTCATCCAGCTTCCCTGCTATCCTGCATGGCACAAGTGCAGAGGCATTCGCGTATGGAGGAGAGGCACAGCAGGAAAGCTGGTTGTCTATATATGTGTATTGTATAAGTGTGCGTCCATGTATGTTCTGACTGTGTGTATGAGTGCGCCCCTGTGGAGAGTGCGTATATGAGTGCATCTATGTATATGGTGAGCACATGTATGAGTGCATCTATGTATATGTTGAGTGCGTGAATGAGTGTGTCCATGTATGTGGAGAGTGTATGTGGAGAGTACGCCCATGTATGTGGAGAGTGTGTATATGAGTGTGTCCATGTATGTGGAGAGTACGCCCATGTATGTGGAGAGTGTGTGTATGACTGTGTCCATGTATGTGGAGAGTGCGTCCATATATGTGGAGAGTGCGTGTATGACTGTGTCCATGTATGTGGAGAGTGCGTCCATGTATGTGGAGAGTGTGTGTATGACTGCGTCCATGTATGTGGAGAGTGTGTCAATGTATGTGGAGAGTGTGTGTATGACTGCGTCCATGTACGTGGAGAGTGCGTCCATGTTTGTGGAGAGTGTGTGAATGACTGTGTCGATGTATGTGGAGAGTGCGTGTATGAATGTGTCCATGGCTGCAGTATGAAAGGTACAGAGGCTATACTTGTGGATATGTAGAGGTAAATCAGACATGTCTTTTACAATTGCAGTGCAGGTTTTAAAGGGGTAGAGTTGAATATAAACTCAGTCATCAGCTGTAAATGTTAAAAAACAATACAATTTTGCTAAAAATTACAGGCAAATAAATAATTAAAGTAGATAAAAAGTCACAAAATAGCCATATGAGAGGGGTTTGCACAGGAGGAGGGGGTTTGTGAAGAAGGGTGTAAGTGTGTGGGGGGCCCCATAGAAAAATTTGCTGTGGGGCCCAGTCAGTTCTAGCTACGCCTCTGGCTACAATCATAGTATGTGCATATGTGTTACCTAATATGGGCGCCGTTACAAAACTCTAATTAGTCTTTATCTTGGATAGGCTATTTGCTGGCTGCACTATAGCACTTTACTACTGTCTAGTATATAGATATTTGCAGTTTTTTCATGCATGTATCCATTTTATGCCCATTGTCATACATATACCTTGTGTGGGTCCTATTATAGACATACATTTAATTCCTGCTTTATAGGTTGTACGTTCATTGCACTTGGCACTTTATAAACAATGTAGTATTTAGACCTTTGCAGGTTTTTTTCTATATGTGCTCACCTTGTACCAATTAGCTTTTGTATACCCTGTCTGCCGGGAGGTATCACACATTTTGTGTGTGTTTTGACACCTCTGTGTTATATATATATATATATATATATACAGGGAGTGCAGAATTATTAGGCAAGTTGTATTTTTGAGGATTAATTTTATTATTGAACAACAACCATTTTCTCAATGAACCCAAAAAACTCATTAATATCAAAGCTGAATATTTTTGGAAGTAGTTTTTAGTTTGTTTTTAGTTTTAGCTATTTTAGGGGGATATCTGTGTGTGCAGGTGACTATTACTGTGCACAATTATTAGGCAACTTAACAAAAAACAAATATATACCCATTTCAATTATTTATTTTTACCAGTGAAACCAATATAACATCTCAACATTCACAAATATACATTTCTGACATTCAAAAACAAAACAAAAACAAATCAGTGACCAATATAGCCACCTTTCTTTGCAAGGACACTCAAAAGCCTGCCATCCATGGATTCTGTCAGTGTTTTGATCTGTTCACCATCAACATTGCTGTGCAGCAGCAACCACAGCCTCCCAGACACTGTTCAGAGAGGTGTACTGTTTTCCCTCCTTGTAAATCTCACATTTGATGATAGACCACAGGTTCTCAATGGGGTTCAGATCAGGTGAACAAGGAGGCCATGTCATTAGATTTTCTTCTTTTATACCCTTTCTTGCCAGCCACGCTGTGGAGTACTTGGACGCGTGTGATGGAGCATTGTCCTGCATGAAAATCATGTTTTTCTTGAAGGATGCAGACTTCTTCCTGTACCACTGCTTGAAGAAGGTGTCTTCCAGAAACTGGCAGTAGGACTGGGAGTTGAGCTTGACTCCATCCTCAACCCGAAAAGGCCCCACAAGCTCATCTTTGATGATACCAGCCCAAATCAGTACTCCACCTCCACCTTGCTGGCGTCTGAGTCGGACTGGAGCTCTCTGCCCTTTACCAATCCAGCCACTGGCCCATCCATCTGGCCCATCAAGACTCACTCTCATTTCATCAGTCCATAAAACCTTAAAAAAAATCAGTCTTGAGATATTTCTTGGCCCAGTCTTGACGTTTCAGCTTGTGTGTCTTGTTCAGTGGTGGTCGTCTTTCAGCCTTTCTTACGTTGGCCATGTCTCTGAGTATTGCACACCTTGTGCTTTTGGGCACTCCAGTGATGTTGCAGCTCTGAAATATGGCCAAACTGGTGGCAAGTGACATCTTGGCAGCTGCACGCTTGACTTTTCTCAGTTCATGGGCAATTATTTTGCGCCTTGGTTTTTCCACACGCTTCTTGCGACCCTGTTGACTATTTTGAATGAAACGCTTGATTGTTCGATGATCACGCTTCAGAAGCTTTGCAATTTTAAGAGTGCTGCATCCCTCTGCAAGATATCTCACTATTTTTGACTTTTCTGAGCCTGTCAAGTCCTTCTTTTGACCCATTTTGCCAAAGGAAAGGAAGTTGCCTAATAATTATGCACACCTAATATAGGGTGTTGATGTCATTAGACCACACCCCTTCTCATTACAGAGATGCACATCACCTAATATGCTTAATTGGTAGTAGGCTTTCGAGCCTATACAGCTTGGAGTAAGACAACATGCATAAAGAGGATGATGTGGTCAAAATACTAATTTGCCTAATAATTCTGCACGCAGTGTATATACAGGGAGTGCAGAATTATTAGGCAAGTTGTATTTTTGAGGATTAATTTTATTATTGAACAACAACCATGTTCTCAATGAACCCAAAAAACTCATTAATATCAAAGCTGAATATTTTTGGAAGTAGTTTTTAGTTTGTTTTTAGTTTTAGCTATTTTAGGGGGATATCTGTGTGTGCAGGTGACTATTACTGTGCATAATTATTAGGCAACTTAACAAAAAACAAATATATACCCATTTCAATTATTTATTTTTACCAGTGAAACCAATATAACATCTCAACATTCACAAATATACATTTCTGACATTCAAAAACAAAACAAAAACAAATCAGTGACCAATATAGCCACCTTTCTTTGCAAGGACACTCAAAAGCCTGCCATCCATGGATTCTGTCAGTGTTTTGATCTGTTCACCATCAACATTGCGTGCAGCAGCAACCACAGCCTCCCAGACACTGTTCAGAGAGGTGTACTGTTTTCCCTCCTTGTAAATCTCACATTTGATGATGGACCACAGGTTCTCAATGGGGTTCAGATCAGGTGAACAAGGAGGCCATGTCATTAGATTTTCTTCTTTTATACCCTTTCTTGCCAGCCACGCTGTGGAGTACTTGGACGCGTGTGATGGAGCATTGTCCTGCATGAAAATCATGTTTTTCTTGAAGGATGCAGACTTCTTCCTGTACCACTGCTTGAAGAAGGTGTCTTCCAGAAACTGGCAGTAGGACTGGGAGTTGAGCTTGACTCCATCCTCAACCCGAAAAGGCCCCACAAGCTCATCTTTGATGATACCAGCCCAAACCAGTACTCCACCTCCACCTTGCTGGCGTCTGAGTCGGACTGGAGCTCTCTGCCCTTTACCAATCCAGCCACGGGCCCATCCATCTGGCCCATCAAGACTCACTCTCATTTCATCAGTCCATAAAAGCTTAGAAAAATCAGTCTTGAGATATTTCTTGGCCCAGTCTTGACGTTTCAGCTTGTGTGTCTTGTTCAGTGGTGGTCGTCTTTCAGCCTTTCTTACGTTGGCCATGTCTCTGAGTATTGCACACCTTGTGCTTTTGGGCACTCCAGTGATGTTGCAGCTCTGAAATATGGCCAAACTGGTGGCAAGTGACATCTTGGCAGCTGCACGCTTGACTTTTCTCAGTTCATGGGCAATTATTTTGCGCCTTGGTTTTTCCACACGCTTCTTGCGACCCTGTTGACTATTTTGAATGAAATGCTTGATTGTTCGATGATCACGCTTCAGAAGCTTTGCAATTTTAAGAGTGCTGCATCCCTCTGCAAGATATCTCACTATTTTTGACTTTTCTGAGCCTGTCAAGTCCTTCTTTTGACCCATTTTGCCAAAGGAAAGGAAGTTGCCTAATAATTATGCACACCTAATATAGGGTGTTGATGTCATTAGACCACACCCCTTCTCATTACAGAGATGCACATCACCTAATATGCTTAATTGGTAGTAGGCTTTCGAGCCTATACAGCTTGGAGTAAGACAACATGCATAAAGAGGATGATGTGGTCAAAATACTAATTTGCCTAATAATTCTGCACGCAGTGTATATACAGGGAGTGCAGAATTATTAGGCAAGTTGTATTTTTGAGGATTAATTTTATTATTGAACAACAACCATGTTCTCAATGAACCCAAAAAACTCATTAATATCAAAGCTGAATATTTTTGGAAGTAGTTTTTAGTTTGTTTTTAGTTTTAGCTATTTTAGGGGGATATCTGTGTGTGCAGGTGACTATTACTGTGCATAATTATTAGGCAACTTAACAAAAAACAAATATATACCCATTTCAATTATTTATTTTTACCAGTGAAACCAATATAACATCTCAACATTCACAAAAATACATTTCTGACATTCAAAAACAAAACAAAAACAAATCAGTGACCAATATAGCCACCTTTCTTTGCAAGGACACTCAAAAGCCTGCCATCCATGGATTCTGTCAGTGTTTTGATCTGTTCACCATCAACATTGCGTGCAGCAGCAACCACAGCCTCCCAGACACTGTTCAGAGAGGTGTACTGTTTTCCCTCCTTGTAAATCTCACATTTGATGATGGACCACAGGTTCTCAATGGGGTTCAGATCAGGTGAACAAGGAGGCCATGTCATTAGATTTTCTTCTTTTATACCCTTTCTTGCCAGCCACGCTGTGGAGTACTTGGACGCGTGTGATGGAGCATTGTCCTGCATGAAAATCATGTTTTTCTTGAAGGATGCAGACTTCTTCCTGTACCACTGCTTGAAGAAGGTGTCTTCCAGAAACTGGCAGTAGGACTGGGAGTTGAGCTTGACTCCATCCTCAACCCGAAAAGGCCCCACAAGCTCATCTTTGATGATACCAGCCCAAACCAGTACTCCACCTCCACCTTGCTGGCGTCTGAGTCGGACTGGAGCTCTCTGCCCTTTACCAATCCAGCCACGGGCCCATCCATCTGGCCCATCAAGACTCACTCTCATTTCATCAGTCCATGAAAGCTTAGAAAAATCAGTCTTGAGATATTTCTTGGCCCAGTCTTGACGTTTCAGCTTGTGTGTCTTGTTCAGTGGTGGTCGTCTATCAGCCTTTCTTACGTTGGCCATGTCTCTGAGTATTGCACACCTTGTGCTTTTGGGCACTCCAGTGATGTTGCAGCTCTGAAATATGGCCAAACTGGTGGCAAGTGACATCTTGGCAGCTGCACGCTTGACTTTTCTCAGTTCATGGGCAATTATTTTGCGCCTTGGTTTTTCCACACGCTTCTTGCGACCCTGTTGACTATTTTGAATGAAACGCTTGATTGTTCGATGATCACGCTTCAGAAGCTTTGCAATTTTAAGAGTGCTGCATCCCTCTGCAAGATATCTCACTATTTTTGACTTTTCTGATCCTGTCAAGTCCTTCTTTTGACCCATTTTGCCAAAGGAAAGGAAGTTGCCTAATAATTATGCACACCTAATATAGGGTGTTGATGTCATTAGACCACACCCCTTCTCATTACAGAGATGCACATCACCTAATATGCTTAATTGGTAGTAGGCTTTCGAGCCTATACAGCTTGGAGTAAGACAACATGCATAAAGAGGATGATGTGGTCAAAATACTCATTTGCCTAATAATTCTGCACGCAGTGTATATATATTTATGTATTCAATAAAAATAAAAAAATAGCTACTGGGGTACAGGCCCCAAACATTAGGCATTTACCAGACAGAAAAGAACAAGTAATTATGTGGCTGGAGGTATATTAGGTGGTCACTGGATATACATTTTACTGCAGGCCAGTACAAATAGATATCAAATACATATGTTTAAAAGAACAAAAAATATAAAATTGGATTAAAAACATGGCTAACAAAATCCCCCCTCTTGAAAAAAAACCAAAGGACAATTATTATTATTATAGTCGAAATTCGATAACATGTGGTCGTCACAGGTGTTGAATTCCTCCGAGGTCCCAAACATTAGGCATTCACCGGACAGAAAAGGCCTTTTATGCCACTGTATTTACCTAAGACAAGGGACCATTATTTGTTCTGAGTGGTGGCGGATATTTGTGAGCTGTCATGAGGAAATTCAATTAAACCTGGTCGTCACAGGTGTTGAATTCCTCCAAGATCCATGCCTCATTCATTTTTAGAAATGTGAGGTAGTCCACACTGTCGTGAGCTAGGCGAGTGCGCTTATTGGTCACGATTCCCCCTGCTGCGCTAAACGTCCTTTCGGATAGGACACTCGACGAGGGGCAAGCATAGAGTTCCATGACAAATTGTGCTAGCTCTGGCCACAGGTCAAGCCTGCACACCCTGTAGTCAAGGGGTTCCTTGCTTCTCAGAACATCCACATTGGCCTTTAACCCGATGTAGTCGGACACCTGTCAGTCTAGGTGTTCCCTGAGGCTGGATCTGGAGGGTGGCTGTCGATGGCTGCAAGAATGATCTTATATCCGAAGTGACCAACATATCATCAAACCACCCTCTTCTTGCATGTGCTGTAGGATTGGTACTCGCAACAGTTTCTCTGTGCGTAGAAATTCCTCTGCTACCGCCCGCAAAAGCAGAATGCAGCATCTCTTGCAGCAAGGCCTGGAAATGCTGCATTCTGACAGCCCTCTGTGATGCTGGTAACATGTCCGCCATTTTGTGTTTGTACCTGGGGTCTAATTATGTTGCCACCCAGTACTGGTCCTTGCCCTTTATGCTTTTTATACTGGGGTCCCTCTTCAAACACTGGAGCATGAAGGCCCCCATTTGCACTCATCGCCCAGGAGAATGTCCTCCTCGGGTTCCCCGAAAAGTTTCAAGCCTGCTCTTCTTGCTCCTTCTACTCCTCCTCCCCCCAGGCACCATCCTCCTCTGACTCCTCTTCAGACTCCTGCTGACAAGTGATGAGCGGCATGGGCAATATTCAAAAATATTTTGCTAATTTTTGGCCGAATATTTGCCATAAATTCGCAAATTCGAGAATTTGTGATCAGTCATTGTTTACTTGAGTGCAAAAATTGGCAATGTAATATATTTGCGATAAATACGTGATAAATTTGTCATTAGAATATTTAACATTATTCGCAAATACAAATATATAGCACTATATTCTAAATATTCGCAAATTCTCAAAGTGGCAATATTCCCAATTAAAATTTGCGATTCGAATATTCGAGCTTAAAGAGCACCTTTCACCTGTATAAACTATGTGAACCGAGTATGCTGCCATATAGAGCGGCGCCCGGGGATCTCACTGCACTTACTATTATCCCCGGGCGCCGCTCCGTTCTCCCATTATAGGCTCTGGTACCTTTGCTTTTTAAGTTATAGTAGGCGGGTCTTCCCTTGTCCTGTGGGCGTCTCCTTCTCCTAGGCTGCAGCGCTGGCCAATCGCAGCGCACAGCTCACAGCCTGGGAGAAAAAAAACTCCCAGGCTGTGAGCTGTGCGCTGCGATTGGCCAGCGCTGCAGCCTAGGAGAAGGAGACGCCCACAGGACAAGGGAAGACCCGCCTACTATAACTTAAAAAGCAAAGGTACCGGAGCCTATAATGGGAGAACGGAGCGGCGCCCGGGGATAATAGTAAGTGCAGTGAGATCCCCGGGCGCCGCTCTACATGGCAGCATACTCGGTTCACATAGTTTATACAGGTGAAAGGTCCTCTTTAACACTACTGCTGAATTGTCTCAGATGAAGTAGCCCCCTTGGGAATTCATTCAGCATTGCGACTTCCTCCTCTTCCTGCTCCTCGACGGCCTGATCAATGACACAACACAATGCATGCTCCAGAAAGAAGGCGTAAGTTATGATGTCACTGATGGCGCCCTGGCTGCAACTGACCAATTTGCTGATCTCATAAAATGGCCGCAGAAGTCTATATGCATTGCGCATTAGCAGCCACTGGTGCGGTGAAAGAAAATCAAGCTCCCCAGAACCTGTCCTGCCGCAGAGTTCATACAGATGGTCGTTAATGACATGTTTCTGATGGAGCAGCCTATCAAGCATATACAAGGTGGAGTTCCAGCACGTAGGGCAGTCACAAATCAGACGTCTGATGGGCAAGTGGTGTCGCCGCTGAACGTCGTTAAGGCGAGCCATGGATGTGTAAGATCTAAAATGGCCAGAGATTTTCCTGGCCTGCCGCAAGATGTCCTGGACCCCGGGTTATTTGGCAACGAATCGCTGCACGACTAAGTTCAGGACGTGTGCCATGCACTGCACGTGTGTCATTTTGCCCTGTTTCAGCGCGTTCAGCAGATTGGCACCGTTGTTACACACCACTTTACCAACTGTCAAATGGAGCAGGGTTAGCCACTGATCGGCCTGTGACCGCAGAGCTGAAAGCACTGCAGGACCGGTGTGGCTCTTGGCTTCCAGGCACAACAGCCGCAGCACAGCATGGAAAAGTCTCATCTGGCACGTCAAAAAGGTTCTGGGGAGCTTGGGGGGTGCAGCGGAAGTGGCGGTAGCAGTGGAAAAGGAGGCGTCAGCCAAGGAGGAGACGGAGGATGGAGAAGGAGGAGGAGAAGAAGAGGCAGGCCTGCATGCAATCCATGGCGGTAACACCAAATCCACACGGGTGCCACAGGTTACATGCTTGACATCCATCAGAAGGTTCACCCAGTGGGCAGTAAAAGTTATGTACCTTCCCTGCCTGTTTGCTAGACCATGTGTCTGTGGTCAGATGTATCGTGGCACCGACATTGTGTGCCAGAGATATATTCACTTGCCACTGAACGTGGCCATATAGCTCTGGGATGCCCTTCTGGGAGAAATATTTGCTTCCGGGGACTTTCCATTGCGGTGTGCCAATGGCCACAAATTTTCTAAAGGTCTCCGAGTCCACCAGTTTATATGGCAGTAGTTTTCGGGCTAGCATTTCTGACAAGCCAGTGGTCAGACTTGGGCAAGGGGGTTATTCGACGTCATCAACTTTTTGCGCTCGAATATTTGGGCCACGGAAGCCTCCCTTCTGCCAGATAAATGGGATGACTGCATGGTGGAAGGTGGAGTGGAGGACAAATGGGAGGAGAGAGGAGAAGGAGAAAGGGCAGCATGTAGAGCTCCGGAAGTGTGGCTTTGTGGTTTCTGATGGCGTTGCTCCCACTGGGCTCGGTGATGGGAGAAGTGCCTTCTTAAGGCGGTCGGCTCTAGGTGAGTGTTGGGCTTACCGCGACTTATGCGTTGACAGCACAGGTTGCAGATAGCAATCCTATTTTCAGTAGCTGACACTTTAAAAATAGCCCACACTGCGGAGAAATGTGCCGGCGTCCTGGGAGCGCTCCATGCATGGTGGATGGCTCGCTCCAGATACATTTTCAGTCTACTTTTTGCCTCCTGTGCACTGCGAGTTCTGCCTGCTTCTGGCTGCACATCGGTAAGATCTGAAAATTGATGGAAAAATAATTCCTCTGACTCGAGTGGAAGGTGGTGGTGGTGTATTTGGGGGTGCACACAGCAGAGAGTGAGGAGGGTGAGGATACAGAGGTTTAGGAGGGTGCAGAAGTGGAAGGCTGAGTGAGCCACTCAACCAACTCTGGTGCGTCCTTTGACGTAATCGCATGCACCTTCTCCAACTTCCACTTTGGCTCCGGCCTGGTGCACCTGCCCAACCCTACCACCCCTGCGGAATAGACTGCCTCTTCCTCTGCCCTTCATTTTCAAAATGACCCTGTGACAAAGTCCCTAGAGAAGAGCAGTATTTGTGGAAACAGGTATGTAGAACCTCTCAATCAGATTTTTTGGGGGGCAACAGTTATATCATACCAGTTGCAATTAGTTGTTCCAATGGTGTTTGTCCCTCTGTATAGCTCCGGTATCTCAGCAGAACCGCACACAAATGCTGCACAATACAAATGCACCATAGATAAATGATATTCTAGGTATATCACACCCCTATCTCAATTAGATTTTTTGGGGGGCAACTATTATATCACACTAGTTGCAATTAGTTGTTCCAATGGCGTTTGTCCCTCTGTATAGCTGTGTTATCTCAGCAAAACCGCATAAAAATGCTGCACAATATAAATGTACTATATAGAAATTATATTCTAGGTATATCGCACCCCTGCCTCAATCAGATTTTTTGGGGGGCAACTGTTATATCACACCAGTTGCAATTAGTTGTTCCAATGACGTTTGTCCCTCTGTATAGCTGCATTAGCTCAGCAGAACCGCACACAAATGCTGCACAATACAAATGCACTATATAGAAATTATATTATAGATATTTCACACCCCTGCCTCAATAAGATTTTTTTGGGGGGGGGCAACTGGTATATCACACCAGTTGCAATTGGTTGTTCCAATGGCATTTGTTCCTCCTGTATAGCTGCGGTATCTTAGCAGAACCGCACACAAATGCTGCACTATATTAATGCACTATATAGAAAATATATTATAGGTATATCACACCAATGCCGCAATCAGATTTTTTGGGGGGCAACTTTTATATCACACCAGTTGCAATTAGTTGTTCCAATGGCATTTGTCTGTATAGCTGTGG
This sequence comes from Bufo bufo, assembly GCF_905171765.1. Classification (NCBI taxonomy): domain Eukaryota; kingdom Metazoa; phylum Chordata; class Amphibia; order Anura; family Bufonidae; genus Bufo; species Bufo bufo. The sequence goes on along the minus strand of NC_053389.1, from coordinate 628,240,542 downwards.
TATCTCAGCATAACTGCACCCAAATGCTGCACAATACAAAACCACTATATAGAAATTATATTCTAGGTATATCGCACCCCTGCCTCAATCAGATTTTTTGGGGGGCAACTGTTATATCACACCAGTTGCAATTAGTTCTTCCAATGACGTTTGTCCCGCTGTATAGCTGCGGTATCTTAGCAGAACCGCACACAAATGCTGCACAATACAAATGCACTAAACTAAAATTATATTATAGGCATATCACACCCCTGCCTCAATCAGATGTTTTTAAGGGCAACTGGTATATCACACCAGTTGCAATCAGTTGTCGCACCCCTGCACCCCTGCCTTAATCAGATTTTTATATCACACCAGTTGCAAATTTTTGTTCCTATGACGTTTGTCCCTCTGTATAGCTGCGGTATCTCAGCTGAAATGCAGCACAATACAAATGCACTACATAGAAATTATAATATAGATACTAATAAAAGCCCTGTGTACGTGCTCAGTGCTGTTGTCCCTGCGTGTGTGTCGATTAGTGAAGTGCGCATGCGCGGCGCACAAACCAATCAGCACACACTCCACACACACAGCAGGGACCGTCCAAAGCACCACGCCACCGGCCAATAAAAACACGACCATCCGTTCAGTGCGGATCCGTCTGGATAACAGCTTTTTCAGATCTGAGTTTTCACTATTATGAAAACTCAGATCCGACAGTATATTCTAACACCGAGGCGTTCCCATGCCTGGCAGCACCCGATCTCATTCAGGGGGCTGTGATCTGCACAATTAACCCCTCAGGTGCCGCACCGGAGGGGTTAATTGTGTGGATCTCAGCCCCCTGATCGGGTGCTGCCAGGCAGCAGGGGCCAGACCCCCCTCCTTCCCCAGTGTTAAAAGCATTGGTGGCCAGTGCGGCCCCCCCCCTACCTTCCTCCCCAGTATTAAAAGCATTGGTGGCGAGTGCGGCCCCCCCTCCCTCCCCAGTATTAAAAGCATTGGTGGCAGTGGCCACATGCTAACAACTCCCCCCCCCATCATTGGTGGAAGTGGAGCGGCATTTACGATTGGAGTCCCAGTTTAATCGCTGGGGCTCCGATCGGTTACCATGGCAGACAGGACGCAGTTACTTAGCTTATACTTACATGCACTGTCTGTGGCCGGCCGGCGCTCCTCCTACTGGTAAGTGACAGGTCTGTGCGATGCGCACTGGCCACCAATGCTTTTAATACTGGGGAGGGAGGGGGGTCTGGCCCCTGCTGCCTGGCAGCATCCGATCAGGGGTTTGAGATCCGCACAATTAACCCCTCAGGTGCGGCACCTGAGGGGTTAATTGTGCGGCTCACAGCCCCCTGTAAGAGATCGGGTGCTGCCAGGCAGCAGGGGGCAGTTATGTACACAGTTCTTAGTATATTCTAACTTGAAGCTCCCCCATCACTATGGGAACGCCTCTGTGTTAGAATATACTGTCGGATCGGAGTTTTCATGATCTAACTCAAATCCGATGGTATATTATAACATAGAGGTGTTCCCATGGTGATGGGGATGCTTCAAGTTAAAATATACCATCGGATTGGAGAAAACTCCGATCCGATGGTATATTAATAGGGACTCCTGACTTTACATTGAAAGTCAATGGGGGACGGATCCGTTTACAATTGCACCAATATTGTGTCAATGTAAATGAATCCGTCCCCATTGACTTACATTGTAAGTCAGAACGGATCCGTTCGGCTACGCACCGCCAAGCGTTTTCGTGTCAGCCTCCAGAGCGGAATGGAGGCGGAACGAAGCCAAACTGATGCATTCTGAATGGATCCGCATCCATTCAGAATGCATTGGGGCTAAACTGGAGCCTTGAAACGGATCTCACAGGCGGACCCTGAAATGCCAGTGTGAAAGTAGCCTTAGTGAAGTGCGCATGCGCGGTGCACAAACCAATCAGCACACACTCCACACACACACAGCAGGGACCACCCAAAGCACCGCGCCGCCGGCCAATAAAAACACGGCGCATCACATGCAGCCCGGACAGCCCACAGCAGCACGGCCGTCCAATCAAAGTCGCCGCCCGGACTGCCCACAATTGCACCAGCCAATAAACACACGGTGCACCACACGCTGCACGGACCGCCCACAGCATGGAGCCGTCCAATCACACAATCCCCACAACTGTGCCGCTGGCCAATAACCGGGCTCTTATGGTGTGTGATGTCAGTTGGAGCAGAGTGCATAAGAAGCAGAGTGCATTAAAAGCGCCGCCATTACATGCACAGTGACAGAAATTGCTCTCAGATACACACTGCAGCTGCTGCCAGCAGTATTAGCCAGCACCACCAATCAGTGCCAGCAATAATTGCCAGCCATCAATCATTGCCACCAGTCACAGTAACAGCAGTCAGTGCCAGCCGTATCAGCCACCAGTCACAGTGCCAGTGGTCTCAGCACCAGCAGTCATTGCCAGCCGTCATTGTCACCAGTCACAGTGACAGCGGTCAGTTCCAGTCCTATCAGCCACCAGTCACAGTGCCAGTGGTCTCAGCACCACCAATCAGTGCCAGCAGTCAGTGCCAGCCGTATCACCCACCAGTCACAGTGACAGCAGTCTCAGCATCAACAGTCAGTGCCAAGCGTATTAGCCACCAGTCACAGTGACAGTGGTTTCAGCACAACCAGTTAGTGCCAGCTCTATCAGCCACCAGTCACAGTGCCCGCCGTATTAGCACCACCAATCAGTGCCAGCTGTATCAGCCACCAGTCACAGTGCCAGCAGTCTCAGCATCAACAGTCAGTGCCAAGCGTATTAGCCACCAGTCACAGTGACAGTGGTCTCAGCACCACCAGTCAGTGCCAGCCGTATAAGCCACCAGTCACAGTGACAGCAGTCTCAGCACCACGTGGCACTGCCTGTCGTCTCAGCCACCAGTCAGCGCCAGCTGGTTCAGCCATCGGCTGCAGTCTCAGCACCACCAGTCAGTGCCAGCAGTTCGTGCCAGCCATCTCAGGCACTAGTCACAGTGCCCACAGTCTCAGCACCACCAGTCAGTCCTAGCAGTCAGTGCCAGCTGTATCAACCACCAGTCACAGTGCCAGTGGTCTCAGCACCACCAGTCAGTGCCAGCCATATCAGCCACCAGTCACAGTGACAGCAGTCTCAGCACCACCAGTCAGTGCCAAGCGTATTAGCCACCAGTCACAGTGACAGTGGTCTCAGCACCACCAGTCAGTGCCAGCCGTATCAGCCACCAGTCACATTGCCAGTGGTCTTAGCACCACCAGTCAGTGCCAGCCGTATCAGCCACCAGTCACAGTACCAGTGCTCTTAGCACCACCAGTCAGTGCCAGCAGTCAGTACCAGCCATATCACCCACCAGTCAAAGTGACAGCAGTCTCAGCATCAACAGTCAGTGCAAAGCATATTAGCCACCAGTCACAGTGACAGTGGTTTCTGCAGCACCAGTTAGTGCCAGCTCTATCAGCCACCAGTCACAGTGACAACCGTATTAGCGCCACCAGTCACAGTGCCAGTGGTCTCAGCACCACCAGTCAGTGCAGCCGTATCAGCCACCAGTCACAGTGCCAGCAGTCTCAGCACCACGTGGCACTGCCAGTCGTCTCAGCCACCAGTCAGCGCCAGCTGTTTCAGCCATCAGCTGCAGTCTCAGCACCACCAGTCAGTGCCAGCAGTTCGTGCCAGGCATCTCAGGCACCAGTGACAGTGACCATAATCTCAGCACCACCAGTCATTCCTAGCAGTCAGTGCCAGCTGTATCAGCCACCAGTCACAGTGCCAGTGGTCTCAGCACCATCAGTCAGTGCCAGCCATTTCAGCCACCAGTCACAGTGACAGCAGTCTCAGCACCACCAGCCAGTGCCAAACGTATTAGCCACCAGTCACAGTGACAGTGGTTTCAGAACCACCAGTCAGTGCCAGCCGTATCAGCCACCAGTCACAGTGCCAGTGGTCTCAGCACCACCAGTCAGTGCCAGCCGTATTAGCCACCAGTCACAGTGACAGCAGTCTCAGCACCACTTGGCACTGCCAGTTGTCTCAGCCATCAGTAAGTGCCAGCTGTTTCAGCCATCAGCTGCAATCTCAGCACCACCAGTCCATGCCAGCCATCTCAGGCACCAGTCACAGTGCCCACAGTCTCAGCACCACCAGTCAGTGACAGCAGTATCAGCCACCAGTCACAGTGCCAGTGCTCTCAGCACCACCAGTCAGTGCCAGCCGTATCAGCCACCAGTCACAGTGCCAGTGGTCTCAGCACCACCAGTCAGTGACAGCTATATCACTCACCAGTCACAGTGCAAGTGGTCTCAGCACTACCAGTCAGTGGCAGTCATATCAGCCACCAGTCACAGTGCCTGCAGTCTCAGCCAAAAGTCAGTGCCAGTGACGCATATTACAGCTACATATACAGTACAGACCAAAAGTTTGGACACACCTTCTCATTCAAAGAGTTTTCTTTATTTTCATGACTATGAAGGCATCAAAACTATGAATTAACAGATGTGGAATTATATACATAACAAACAAGTGTGAAACAACTGAAAATATGTCATATTCTAGGTTCTTCAAAGTAGCCACCTTTTGCTTTGATTACTGCTTTGCACACTCTTGGCATTCTCCTGATGAGCTTCAAGAGGTAGTCCCCTGACATGGTTTTCACTTCACAGGTGTGCCCTGTCAGGTTTAATAAGTGGGATTTCTTGCCTTATAAATGGGGTTGGGACCATCAGTTGCGTTGAGGAGAAGTCAGGTGGATACACAGCTGATAGTCCTACTGAATAGACTGTTAGAATTTGTATTATGGCAAGAAAAAAGCAGCTAAGTAAAGAAAAACGAGTGGCCATCATTACTTTAAGAAATGAAGGTCAGTCAGTCAGCCAAAAAAATGGGAAAACTTTGAAAGTAAGGGCTATTTGACCATGAAGGAGAGTGATGGGGTGCTGCGCCAGATGACCTGGCCTCCACAGTCACCGGACCTGAACCCGATCGAGATGGTTTGGGGTGAGCTGGACTGCAGAGTGAAGGTAAAAGGGCCAACAAGTGCTAAGCATCTGTCACGACCGCTATCCCAGCAGCAGTCGTGTCGCACCAGACGGAGGGGAAGGGGGACAATTATCTACGGATGGGAATAGTATGGCCACCCCTGACTAACCCTAAGCTGGCACCTGTCTGCCCTGATACCCTAGACGGGGTGTGAACCCATGCGGCGAGCAGGATGCCTAAACCCTCAGTCACCCTAACAAGCCTAGAGTGGTGAAAGGCCGATGGGAGCACTAGTCACCATCACTAATGTCTAGGAGAACAGCAGGGGAAGACAGCAACAAACAAACTATAGCAGAGATAGACTTATCCAGTCACGAGCAGAGAAGGCGATCCCAATCACGACAGTCCACGCCGGACAAGAGCTTCACAGCAACACCATCAAACGATCTCCTTCAAAGGTCAGAATAGAACTGGAAGTAAGGACTATATCTGGCAATGACTGCAAGTGAAACTGAAACTAATATAGTAGCTGGGAGTGGCAGACAGGACTCACCTGAGAAGGATGCCTACAAACTCCCAGTCAGGACAAAAAGGTTCACAAGGCAAAACCCGGATGACATACCCTGAACCATGGAGCAAACTCACAAGCTATCGCGAGTAGCAAGTCGCTGCGACCTTCTCCTCCTAGACCTGTCTGGATCAGTCACAGTCGTGACAGCATCTCTGGGAACTCTTTCAAGACTGTTGGAAGACCATTTCAGGGGACTACCTCTTGAAGCTCATCAAGAGAATGCCAAGAGTGTGCAAAACAGTAATCAAAGCAAAAGGTGGCTACTTTGAAGAACTTAGAATATGACATATTTTCAGTTGTTTCACACTTGTTTGTTATGTATATAATTCCACATGTGTTAATTCATTGTTTTGATGCCTTCATAGTCATGAAAATAAAGAAAACTCTTTGAATGAGAAGGTGTGTCCAAACTTTTGGTCTGTACTGTAAGTCAGTATTACAGTAAGAGAAAATATTATAAAATTATAAAAGTACAAGCCTATATTACTTGGACTTTTTACTAACAACATGCCACCCAAAAAAAAGGATACATCAAGTAGGACAAAAGACACAGACAATGAAACCCTACATACCCAAATTCTCCTGGAGAAACAGTCAAGTCAGCAAGTAAAAATCAAAAAAAGAAAGGCTGAAAAACAAAGAAAAAAAACGAGCAAATAGATCAATTCATGAAATACAATGTGGTTAAATTATCTTACTATTTAATATAGACTGTTTCTACTAATGTTTCTACACTACTGTTCTAGCGCCCATTATTATAACGGGCTTAATGTCTAGTAGGCATATCAAACTCCTGCCTCAATCAGATTTTTGGGGGGGCAACTTGTATATTACACTAGTTCCAATTAGTTGTTCCAATGGCGTTTGTCTGTCTGTGTAGCTGCGGTATCTCAGCATAACCGTACACAAATGCTGCACAATACAAATGCACTATATAGGAATTGTATTCTAATTATATCGCACCCCTGCCTAAATCAGATTTTTTGGGGGGCAACTGTTATATCACACCAGTTGCAATTAGTTGTTCCAATGGCATTTGTCCCTCTGTATAGCTGCGGTATCTCAGCAGAATCACACACAAATGCTGCACAATACAAATACACTATATAGAAATTATATTCTAGGTATATCGCACCCCTGCCTCAATCAGATTTTTTGGGGGGCAACTTTTATATCACAGCAGTTGCAATTAGTTGTTCCAATGACGTTTTTCCCTCTGTATAGCTGCGGCATCTTAGCAGAACCGCACTCAAATGCTGCACAATACAAATGCACCATACTAAAATTATATTATAGGCATATCGCACCCCTGCCTCAATCAGATGTTTTTAAGGGCAACTGGTATATCAGACCAGTTTCAATCAGTTGTTCCAATGGCGTTTGTCTTGCTGTATAGCTGCGGTATCTTATCAGAACCGCACACAAATACTGCACTATCCAAATGCACTATATAGAAATTATATTCTAGTTATATCACACCCCTGCCTCAATAAGATTTTTTGGGGGGCAACTGTTATATCACACCAGTTGCAATTAGTTGTTCCAATGGCGTTTATTTGACTGTATAGCTGTGTTATCTCAGCAGAACCACACACAAATGCTGCACAATACAAATGCACTATATAGAAATTATATTCTAGGTATATCGCACCCCTGCCTCAATCAGATTTTTATATTCACACCAGTTGCAAATTTTTGTTCCTATGATGTTTATCCCTCTGTATAGCTGCGGTATCTCAGCAGAACTGCACACAAATGCAGCACAATACAAATGCACTACATAGAAATTATAATATAGGTATATCAAACCCCTGCCTCAATCAGATTTTTTTGGGGGGCAACTTGTATATCACACCAGTTCCAATTAGTTGTTCCATTGACGTTTGTCGCTCTCTATAGCTGCAATATCGCAGCAGAACCTCACATAACTTCTGCACACAATACAAATGCACTATAATATACTTTCTATGTTAGACAGTATATTATAAGTATATTACACCCCTCAGTATGTTACACCTATCGATAGCACACCTATACCATTCCTTAAAAGGACTTTTGTAGCCCTATTAGCTAGCATTTGGTGTCTCTATACTCTCTAACAGTCTGTCCCTGCTCCACACATCAACCTCTCCCTACACTGGCAAAAAACAGAATGTAAAATGACAGCCAGATTGGGTTTATTTATAGGGTAGGGGGTATGTCCATGTGCTGAAACGTCTCAATTGGCTGTCCTGTCCCACCTGATGGATGTGTAATGGGTCAAAGTTCGGCACAATGCAAATAATATTGAACCGGCGGACATCACCATATGTTCGCCTGTTCAGCGAACAGCGAACGAGCAAAGTTCGCAGCGAAACTACCTCCGGGAGAACCACAAGGCCATCTCTACAAGCAAATACTCATTTGTCTGCTAACCAGATGGTTTATGCAAGCATAAATATCCTTGCTGGTCAGCAGTACATCTTCCTTTGTTGACATAATATACAAAGTATGGGGGCCGAATGACCATAGTAATAATCCTTCATTCCTCAAGCACTTCCCATTAGCCTGTGTAAAGAACTTTTTTTTTTTTAAATAGCATTAATCAACTGCATTTTCTCATCAATTGTAACTATTTATAGACAGGTGCCTTCCTATGGCTCAAGATTGTAGTATGGAAAGCTGAATTAGATTCCTTTATGCCTGTTTTCAGCCTTACTATTTTAAATTACAACTAAGCTCTGCTTCATCTGTCTTATTTAACATCTGCATTCATTTCACACCAAGGAGAGGCTAATTGAAATGAGTTTCCATTTGATTATAAGAAGTATTCTTTGCATAGTCATACACTGTATCTTCTCCCTGTAATTACACCTTTTTTTCAAATATCTTTAGCTCTAACACCTTCAAAAAACCTGTTCCTACAAAGATGTGTATGTGATTAGTAGGACTTGAAAAGCTCATTTACATTTTAGGTCTAATTGGCCAGTAAGGAAAAAAAAATGTGTTTGATTAGATGAATCAGAACAAGGTCTTGAATGGGTTATAAATATCTGCATTCTCAAATAAGTGTATACATTGTGTTTACCATTTGGTAGATGGAAAATGATCAAATAGGTTGATGAAGCATTTGATCTATCTCCTGAGAAGCTTTTAAAGTTGTTGTTTTTCACACTTGTTTTACTAAAGCAGTGCTTTGAAGCACAATCAATAAAAAAAATATACTTATGAAAAAGCTAATTAGAAGCATCTACAAAGCCGATAATGATAAAGAGGGTAGTGATTTGTAATCTTCACAAAATAGGATAACTCAAAGACAATGTATGTTGAAACTTTAATCAGGATTACTGATAATGAGAGAGTTGCAGGTAGATTAATGGGAAAGAGAAGAGCTCCTTGGGGAAGATCTATGGGGGACGGTCAAAGAATCAATGTTTCAATTCTGTGTAAATTTTCCTGATCAGCAATGCCTTCTGAATTAGTATCATCCTATTCTTTTCCTGTCCAGCTCCTGCATTAATCACACAACTATACCATTTCTCCCAGGACAACCAAGAGTGCTCTCCTATTACTCAGCTATCACACTATGTACACAAGTTAGTAGAAGTCAATTTGTTATTCCAGACTGTTCTTTTTTTTTTCACAACCCCTTGTCAAATTAATAAGTGATCTGTGATCAGTCTAACAAAGTGTGTTGTATGGAAATGCAATTCATTGTGATCACTAGTGATGTGAGAACATAGACTAGAATAATACATAGAGTATGTTTTCATTATTGCCTTGCCTTTCTTGCCAGTGACTACAATATTTATTATACCAAACAAGACCTCATTTACTTAAACAATTTATATAGTTCTGAATTGACATGTAATTAATTTAGTGTGAAATATTTGTTTAGCTATGCTACTGATTACTGTTAAATCCGTAGAATCTTTAGCCTTTGAAAGAGATTTTATGCCTAAAGGAGCTGCAGGATAAGTATAGAAGTTCATTGCAATCTCACTGCAAACACAGAACATATCAGAAATGTGGTCTAATAATGTGTTTTATGAATTAATCCATGAAAAACCATAGTATCAAGTATTTGGGGCTCCACAGTCAGTTCTAAAACGAGGTCTAGTTGACCTTTGGGGACCATTTTATTATGTTAAAGCCTAGGTCCATCTGAGGATGTTCCTGGAGGCCATTCAAACTGTGACTGCTAAAAATCTGGTATTCCTCCTCAAATTGCATGATCATGTTACCTGAGCTTTTCTTCACCTCCTGATATTCCCATCAATCAATGTAAGACTCCAACATTGACTGACATGAACACAAGGGAACCCAGGGCACATGGTCATGTAACTTGAGAAAGAAGACCAGGTTCCAGGCCATAAGATATCAAGCTTGACAAACACTTTTAAGTATTAATGGTTTATCATCTAGAAAAAGAAGGTAAGGATTCTCATACTTTATCTGTGAACACGAGCAATGACTTTTTTCAATTTAAGAGGAATGTTACAGTAATTTGATACATCTGTACTTTTAGAGAAAGTGTATGCTCTTTATTTCCCCTCCAGAACCAATGGCACCCTTGTCCATGGCAAGTGTCTGGTATTGTAACTTCTTTTGGAAAAATGTAATCATGAATAATTCTAACTATAAAATATAGTACACAATTTTACTGTATGGTTTATTTTAAACATTAAAATAGAGTAATAAAATTACTAAGTGTTAACAAGTCTGGATAGAAATTATAGATGCAATACACAAATATAAAGTGATTGAATTGCTGTCACTATGCATTATGTATGAGCGATAATAGATACTCTAATTAGAAAGTGCATGGAAACCATATTGAATAAACTAAGCTTGCATAGATTTGCATTGCAGTATATATGCAATGTTGCATCAAGGTACCCTAAAAAACTTGTGTACAGTAGAAGTCTCAGAGGAGATAAACTTGGCATAAAAACACAAGACGTATATAAAAAATAAAAAACTTTTCTAAAGACAATAACTTTTAGTTAGTGTATTGAAGTAGCAGAAGGTAATAAATATAAAAAGTTTGCAATAATAAAGTGATTGCATAGCATATGGAAGGTAGTTAAAGGGAACCTGTCACATTATTCATGCAGTACTTCTGCCGAGCAGATTGATATACAGTGGCTTAAAAACTTTGGGCAAAATTACTGTTACTGTGAACAGTTATGCAAGTTGAAGATAAAATGAGTTACAAAAGACATAAAGTTAAAGATTTCCCTTATTTTATGCAAAAACATTTTTTATATTCATGTTTTCCTTTTTCAAAATAACAAAGAAGGAAAATGTCCTGATACAAAACGTTGGGCACCCTGCTTGGTTAGTACCTAGTTACACCCTCTTTGACAAGCATCACAGCTTGTAAACACTTTTTATAGCCAGCCAAGAGTCTTTCAATTCTTGTCTGAGGGATTTTCATCCATTCTTATTTGCAAAAGTCTTCCAGTTCTGTGAGATTCCTCGGCTGCCTTACATGCAATGGTCTTTTGGGGTCTATCCACAGATTTTCAATGATTATAAGATCAGGGGACTGTGAAGGCCATGGTAAAACCATTAGCTTGCGCCAATTGTGGATTTTGAGGGGTGTTTAGGATCATTATCCATTTTTAGAAACCATCCTCTTTTCAACTTCAGCTTTTTTACATTTGGTGTTATGTTATTGAATCCATTCTTCCGTGTACCTCTAAAATGTTCCCTGTGCCATTGGCTGCAATACAACATCAAAGCATATTTAATACAACCTAATGCTTAATGGTTGGAAAGGTGTTCTTTCCCTGAACTTATGTGCCCTTTGTTCTCCAAACATACCTTTGCTCATTGTGGCCAAAGAGTTTTAAACATCAGGCTTATTTAGATGTTCTTTTGCAAATTTCTGAGGCTGAATTTTGTGGTGAAGACACAGAAGAGGTTTTCTACTGATAACTAGAGATGGCCTTGCGGTTTGCCCGGCGGTCGTTTTGCGGCGAACTTTGCTCGTTCGTGGTTCGCCGAACGGGCGAACATATGGAGATGTCAGCCGGCACCATATTCTTTTATATTGTGAAGAACTTTAACCCATAACACATCCATCAGTTGGTACAGGACAGCCAATTGAGACGTTTCAGGACATGGACATACCCCCTACCTTATAAATAAACCTGATCTGGCCTCCATTTTACATTCAGTCTTTTGCCACTGTAGGGAGAGGTTAGTGTATAGGTGTGCCATCGATAGGTGTGATATACTTATAATATACTTTATAACATAGAAAGTATATTATAGTGCATTTGTATTGAGCAGCAGTTGTGTGCGGGTCTGCTGCGATACTGCAGCTACACAAAGTGCCAAAAACTATTGGAACAAATAATTTCTACTGGTGTGATATACCAGTTGCCCCACAAAAAAACTGATTGAAGCAGGGGTGTTATATACCAATAATATACTTTCTATAAAGTGCATTTGGGTAGTGCAGCATTGGTTTGCGGTTTTGCTGCATTACCTCAGCTACAGATAGTGACAAACGACATTGGAACAAATAATTTTTACTGGTGTGATACCAGTTGCCCCCCAAAAAAGTGGGAAAAAAATGGGCTACAGTAAAATTGTTATTCAGTGACCACATAATGTACCTCGAGCCACATAATCACAACTTATTTTCACTCCTGTGGCCTAAAATAAAATAAAATATTCTAGGCTCCAACAGGGCACATTTCAGAGAATTTCCCTTTAAGATGCATAAAAATGTCCCCTGATTAAGATACATATTTTTGTTGGAATTTTGGTCATTGATCCCCCTCTAGTATGTCACTGTCCATGTTGTGGGACTATTTGTACACTTCTACTAAGTATTTGGTTGCTGCAAATATTAGCTGAAGGTTTTTCAGGTTCACCTGCCATTAAAGTAAATAGGGCCCACCGCGAACTTGCAGTTCGCGAACATTTGATCGCGTTCTCACAATCGCGTTTGCGTACTGTCCCTGCCGATGTTCGTCCATCACTACTGATCACTCTTCCATGACCATATTTGTGTAGGTGTTGTTTAACAGTAGAATAATGTACCACAACTCCAGAGTCTGCTAAATCTTCCTTAAGGTCTTTTGCAGTCAAGTGGTGGTTCTGATTTGCCTTTCTAGAAATCCTACAATCGGCTGTTTCTGAAATTTGTCTTGGTCTTTCCGACCTTCTCTTGACCTCCACTGTTCCTGTTAACTGCCATTTTTTAATTACATTTCGAACTGAGGAAATGGCAACCTAAAAACTATTTTCTATCTTATATCTTATAGCCGTCTCCTGCTTTGAGGGCCTCAGCCATTTTCAGAGTCTTAGAGACAGCAGAGACAGCTGCTCAGAAGAACCCATTGATGCTGTTTTTGGACAAGGTTAGAGGAGTCCAGGGGTAGACTGGGAACTTCAAGTGGCCCTGGAAAAAAAAAACTAAAAATGGCCCCATGTTGTAAGTAGTCCAAATTAATTTAAGGAGGGGCAACATAAGTAAGCAGGGCCAACACAAGCTACAAATAGGTAGGTACAACATGAGTTGGCATGACCAGCAATACTGTAGTGCAGCACAAATACTCCCCTAAGAAAATCAAATACTATAAATACCATAAAATACTGTCCTATCACCATACTTAGGATTGTGATACAGTTGTATTCAGGAGGGCACTTGACTGCTGGCCAGGTGCATAAGTAGCTGATCATCATAACATTAATTAATGCTCATAGCATCAGATTGTTATATATGTGGACAGTGGCCATGCGGAGGGCTTGGGAGGAGTCTGGGTATTTATAAATCTTTGAAATTTGCATCACCTGGCTTTTCCTAAAAATGAATTTGGACAGGCCTCAACCCTAATAGACTATTTAAGAGATCAGAGGGATCACCGCACCAGGACCAGGACACTACGAGGTCAAGTGCTCGCTGTACATGGATGACGTGACGGTCTTCTGCACTGACAAGCGTTCAGTGACTGCACTCGTCCAGACCTGCGAGGAGTTCGGACAAGCTTCAGGGGCCAAAATCAAGTGCAAGAAGTTGGAAGCCATGCTCTTCGGGGACTGACAACTGGCTTCTTCTGCCCCCTTACCATTTACCATCAAATCGGACAATCAAGGTCCTGGGAGTCGGGAAGGAAGGCGCAGCCCTCAAGTCTTTGGTTGACTTTGCTGCAGAACGCTTGGCCAAAGTCAACCAAAGAATTGGACTGTGGAGCCTCAGACAACTCACGATTGAGGGCAAAGCACTCGTCCTCCATAACGAAGTTTTGCCTGTGCTACAGTACACCGCACAGGCATGGCCCTCTCTTGCCACAGTTTCCAGGGCCATCACCAGGACAGTGTTTCACTTAATTTGGGGATCCAAGATGGACAGAGTGAAACGAGCCATCATGTACAAAGAGCCCCGCAAGGGCGGAAATGGCATTCCAGACCTGCCCACATTACTGCGGATCACCTTTGTTTCTGACACTTTTGTTAGTCGGACTCTAAGAACAGCTAACGGGCTAAGGCTATGTCTTGCTTCTTCATCCTGCCCTCTGGAGGGGTTTGGGCTAGGACAAGTGGGAGAGCTCCATCCCTTACAACTGGCACGCTACCTGGCATTACAGAGATGTCGTCAAGTTTGTGAGGGAACATCAGCGGGAGGGCCTCAAGCCCGACTTGTGGAAGCCAAAGACTATCCACAAGCTCATCAGAGCAAAGGATGCGGTGGAGTCAATTCCAGGGATCCATGACAACACCGCAGAGACAGTGTGGACTAATGTGTCATCAGACAGGTTAACCAACGGGCACAAAGACTTGTCATGAATGGCCATCCAGGGTGGCTTGCCCATCCGGTCATTCATACACGCCAGCAACCTGAGCAAAATCCGGTACTGCCCCAGGTGCCCATTCAAGGAATAAACATCATATCACCTGTTTTGGGAGTGCTCCTTGGCGCAGGGCCTGTTGCATGCCCTAGAACATGAACTCAAAGACTCTGTGCCCAGGAACAGCCTACAATACACTTCGGTGATGTAAGGACTATTTCCTGGGATTCATACTGTTGGAGCCATCCAGGAGGCCTGGCGCCTTATGAACTGTTCTAAGGACGCTATATGGTTTGCCAGGAATCAGCTTGTACTCAGGAGGGAGAACAAGTCTGTCCTGGACTTCCGCAGACTTATCCACAGTCTGCTGCGGGATTACAACATCTTGGACGTCGACGACGAAGAAGATGACTAAACCCCTCTCCTTCCCCCTCTTCCCCCCGTTTATTTCTGTCTTCTCAATAAAGCTTTGGGCATGTTATTTTCCCCTCCCTACCCCCTCCTTCACACCCCACAGTCCCCACCCCCATTACTGTCTAAATGCTTTATTGGAAGATTTTGTGATTGAATAGGCATGCTAGTGTAGCATGCATTGTGATGAATAGCGTAGGTTAACCTGTGCGTTACATAACAATGCCATGCTCGCAAAGAAGACTAAGTAATTTATTAAGTGCTGCCTTGTGACCTATGCTGCAACACAGTATTAAAGTATGTACTTTTGCAAGGTACTAATTTCCCTTTTCCCCTCAAAAATTGTACAAAACCAAATAAGACATTGATTTTGCTTAAAATGGTGAAAAGCAGGTTTCATTTTTAACATTATGCCTTTTGAAGATTATTTTTTCTACAGTGCCTTGCAAAAGTATTCACCTCCCTTGACTTTTTTCGTATTTTGTTACATTACAGCCTTAAGTTCAATGTTTTGTTAATCTGAATTTTATGTAATGGATCAGAACACAATAGTCTAAGTTGGTGAAGTGAAATGGGAAACATATATAAATAAAAGTATTGTTTAGAACTAGAAAACAGAAAATTGTCATAGATAGGGATGAGCAAACCCGAACTGTATAGTTCAGGTTCGTACCGAATTTTGGGGTGTCCGTGACACGGACCCGAACCCGAACATTTTCGTAAAAGTCCGGGTTCGGTGTTCGGCGCTTTCTTGCCACTTTTTGAAAGGCTGCAAAGCTACTACTTGCCCCAAGAGGCCATCACAGCCATGCCTACTATTGGCATGGCTGTGATTGGCCAGTGCAGCATGTGACCCAGCCTCTATATAAGCTTGGGTCACGTAGCGCTGCACGTCACTCTGCTGTTACAAGTGTAGGGAGAGGTTGCAGCTGCGACGTTAGGGCGAGATTAGGCAGTGATTAACTCCTCCAAAACACTTAAGACAGTGATCGATCTACAGCTGTGGATCATTGAACTGCTGCTATTCAATTGCTCACTGTTTTTAGGCTGCCCAGAGCGTTTTTCAGTCACTTTTTTCTGGGGTGATCGGCGGCCATTTTGTGGCTTGTGGTGCGCCAGCACAAGCTGCCACCAAGTCCATTTAACCATCAATAGTGTGGTTATTTTTTGCTATATCCTACATCAGGGGCAAGCTGTCACCAAGTCCATTTAACCATCAATAGTGTGGTTATTTTTTGGCTATATCCTACATCAGGGGCAAGCTGCCACCAAGTGCATTTAACCATCAATAGTGTGGTTATTTAAATCTATCCCTAAAAGGGTATATTAGATTCAAGGTGCTGATAGGGTCATTCTCAATAACTTCACACACATGCTACTGTGCATATCGAAGTCTAATTCTGTCCGTAAACGTATACCTGTAACCCAGCGCCTAAATAATAGGCCTCAAATTTATATTCAGCTAAATCTGTGGCTATTGCTGTAGCTGGTCATGTTATTTTGTGTCTGTCAAAGCACAGTTTTTGTTCTGGGTTGAAATGCAATTCCCAACCTAGCAATTTTCTAAATTAGTGGTTTCTGCTGTATCAGGCCTACTTTAAATCTATCCCTAAAAGGGTATATTAGATTCAAGGTGCTGATAGAGTCATTCTCAATAACTTCACACACACGCTACTGTGCATATCCAAGTCTAATTCTGTCCGTAAACGTATACCTGTCACCCAGCGCCTAAATAATAGGCCTCAAATTTATATTCAGCTAAATCTGTCATTAGTGCTGTGCCTGTATTAGTGTAATACGGTACCTAAATAGATAGCCAGATAGTGTTAGGTGTCTGTAAAAAAAGGCCTGAATTTGAATTCAATACATTGGGCTAAATAATATTTTTCTTATTGTGGTGAACGGTAACAATGAGGAAAACATCTAGTAAGGGACGCAGACGCGGACATGGTCGTGGTGGTGTTAGTGGACCCTCTGGTGCTGGGAGAGGACGTGGCCGTTCTGCCACAGCCACACGTCCTTGTGTACAAACTACCTCAGGTCCCAGTAGCCGCCAGAATTTACAGGGATATTTGGTGGGGCCCAATGCCGTTCTAAGGATGGTAAGGCCTGAGCAGGTACAGGCATTAGTCAATTGGGTGGCCGACAGTGGATCCAGCACGTTCACATTATCTCCCACCCAGTCTTCTGCAGAAAGTGCACAGATGGCACATGAAAACCAAGCCCATCAGTCTGTCACATCACCCCCATGCATATCAGGAAAACTGTCTGAGCCTCAAGTTATGCAGCAGTCTCTTATGCTGTTTGAAGACTCTGCTGGCAGGGTTTCCCAAGGGCATCCACCTAGCCCTTCCCCAGCGGTGGAAGACATAGAATGCACTAACGCACAACCACTTATGTTTCCTGATGATGAGGACATGGGAATACACCTCAGCACGTCTCTGATGATGACGAAACACAGGGTCCAACTGCTGCGTCTTTCTGCAGTGTGCAGACTGAACAGGAGGTCAGGGATGAAGACGATGCAGGGGACGATGAGGTCCTAGACCCCACATGGAATGAAGGTCGTGCCACTGACTTTCACAGTTCGTAGGAAGAGGCAGTGGTGAGACCGAGCAAACAGCGTAGCAAAAGACAAAGAGGGAGCAGTGGGCAAAAGCAGAACACCCGCCGCCAAGAGACTTCGCCTGCTACTGACCGCCGCCATCTGGGACCGAGCACCCCAAAGGCAGCTTCAAGGAGTTCCCTGGCATGGTTTGCACGCTGTGCCATCAGAGCCTGAAGCGAGGCATTAACGTTCTGAACCTTAGCGCAACCTGCATGACCAGGTACCTGCATGCAAAGCATGAACTGCAGTGGAGTAAACACCTTAAAAACAAGGAAGTCACTCAGGCTCCCCCCTGCCGCCTCGGCCTCTTCTGCTGCTGCCGCCTCGGCCTCTTCCTCCGCCTCTGGAGGAACGTTGGCACCTGCCGCCCAGCAAAAATGGGATGTACCACCAACACCACCACCTGCGTCACCAAGCATCTCAACCATGTCACACGGCAGCGTTCAGCTCTCCATCTCACAAACATTTGAGAGAAAGCGTAAATTCCCACCTAGCCACCCTCGATCCCTGGCTCTGCTACTGGCATATGAAATGCTGTCATTCAGGCTGGTGGACACAGACAGCTTCAAACAGCTCATGTCGCTTGCTGTCCCACAGTATGTTGTTCCCAGCCGGCACTACTTCTCCAAGAGAGCCATGCCTTCCCTACACAACCAAGTATCCGATAAAATCAAGTGTGCACTGCGCAACGCCATCTGTGGCAAGGTCCACCTAACCACAGATACGTGCACCAGTAAGCACGGCCAGGGACGCTATATCTCCCTAACTGCACACTGGGTAAATGTAGTGGCGGCTGGGCCCCAGGCGGAGAGCTGTTTGGCGCACGTCCTTCCGCCGCCAAGGATCGCAGGGCAACATTCTTTGCCTCCTGTTGCCTCCTCCACCTACTCAGGTTCCTCCTCCTCTTCTTCCACCTGCTCATCCAGTCAGCCACACACCTTCACCACCAACTTCAGCACAGCCCGGGGTAAATGTCAGCAGGCCATTCTGAAACTCATATGTTTGGGGGACAGGCCCCACACCGCACAGGATTTGTGGCGGGGTATAGAACAACAGACCGACGAGTGGTTGCTGCCGGTGAGCCTCAAGCCCGGCCTGGTGGTGTACGATAATGGGCGAAATCTCGTTGCAGCTCTGGGACTAGCCGGTTTGACGCACATCCCTTGCATGGCGCATGTGCTGAATTTGGTGGTGCAGAAGTTCATTCGCAACTACCCCGACATGTCAGAGCTGCTGCATAAAGTGTGGGCCGTCTGTGCGCGCTTCCGGTGTTCACATCCTGCCGCTGCTCGCCTGTCTGCGCTACAGCGTAACTTCAGCCTTCCCGCTCACCGCCTCATATGTGACGTGCCCACCAGGTGGAACTCCACCTTGCACATGCTGGACAGACCGTGCGAGCAGCAGCAGGCCATAGTAGTGTTTCAGCTGCAGCACGCAAGGGTCAGTCGCACTGCGGAACAGCACCACTTCACCACCAATGACTGGGCCTCCATGCGAGACCTGTGTGCCCTGTTGAGCTGTTTTGAGTACTCCACCAACATGGCCAGTGGCGATGACGCCATTATCAGCATTACAATACCACTTCTATGTCTCCTTGAGAAAACACTTAGGGCGATGATGGAAGAGGAGGTGGCCCAGGAGGAGGAGGAGGAGGAAGAGGGGTCATTTTTAGCACTTTCAGGCCAGTCTCTTCAAAGTGACTCAGAAGGAGGTTTTTTGCAACAGCAGAGGCCAGGTACAAATTTGGCCAGACAGGGCCCACTATTGGAGGACGAGGAGGACGAGGATGAGGAGGAGGTGGAGAAGGATAAGGATGAAGCATGTTCACAGCGGGGTGGCACCCAACGCAGCTTGGGCCCATCACTGGTGCGTGGCTGGGGGGAAACGCAGGACGATGACGATACGCCTCCCACAGAGGACAGCTTGTCCTTACCTCTGGGCAGCCTGGCACACATGAGCGACTACATGCTGTAGTGCCTGCGCAACGATAGCAGAGTTGCCCACATTTTAACATGTGCGGACTACTGGGTTGCCACCCTGCTGGATCCCCGGTACAAAGACAATGTGCCCACCTTACTTCCTGCACTGGAGCGTGATAGGAAGATGTGCGAGTACAAGCGCACGTTGGTAGACGCGCTACTGAGAGCATTCCCAAATGTCACAGGGGAACAAGTGGAAGCCCAAGGCGAAGGCAGAGGAGGAGCAAGAGGTCGCCAATGCAGCTGTGTCACGGCCAGCTCCTCTGAGGGCAGGGTTAGCATGGCAGAGATGTGGAAAAGTTTTGTCACCACGCCACAGCTAACTGCACCACCACCTGATACGGAACGTGTTAGTAGGAGGCAACATTTCACTAACATGGTGGAACAGTACGTGTGCACACCCCTCCGCGTACTGACTGATAATTCGGCCCTATTCAACTTCTGGGTCTCCAAATTGTCCATGTGGCCAGAGCTAGCCTTTGATGCCTTGGAGGTGCTGGCCTGCCCGGCGGCCAGCGTTTTGTCTGAACGTGTATTCAGCACGGCAGGGGGCGTCATTACAGACAAACGCAGCCGCCTTTCTACAGCCAATGTGGACAAGCTGACGTTCATAAAAATGAACCAGGCATGGATCCCACAGGACCTGTCCATCCCTTGTGCAGATTAGACATTAACTACCTCCCCTTAACCATATATTATTGTACTCCAGGGCACTTCCTCTTTCAATCCTATTTTTATTTTCATTTTACCATTATATTGCGGGGCAACCCAAAGTTGAATGAACCTCTCCTCTGTCTGGGTGCCGGGGCCTAAAAATATCTGACAATGGCCTGTTCCAGTGGTGGGTGACATGAAGCCTGATTCTCTGCTATGACATGAAGACTGAATCTCTGCTGACATGAAGCCAGATTCTCTGCTATGGGACCTCTCTCCTCTGCCTGGGTGCCTGGGCCTAAATATCTGACAATGGACTGTTCCAGTGGTGGGTGACGTGAAGCCTGATTCTCTGCTATGGGACCTCTCTCCTCTGCCTGGGTGCCTGGGCCTAAATATCTGACAATGGACTGTTCCAGTGGTGGGTGACGTGAAGCCTGATTCTCTGCTATGACATGAAGACTGATTCTCTGCTGACATGAAGCCAGATTCTCTGCTATGGGACCTCTCTCCTCTGCCTGGGTGCCTGGGCCTATATATCTGACAATAGACTGTTCCAGTGGTGGGTGACTTGAAGCCTGATTCTCTGCTATATTGAAAATTTTTTTGGAAGGCACTCTGTTAATATAGGTGAGTGTAGGACTCTGAAGGAGGTGCTCAATGGAGGGACAGTCACGTCACTATATCAAATAAAATATAAATCCACGGCACACTCATATGGCATTCAGTAGAATAGAATTTATTATGTTGTAAACACCAACTTAGTATTATTTGTATAACAGAAGAATAGGGCCAACGTTTCGGTCCAACCTGGACCTTGTTCACGGCCTATAGACAAAAAATATATATATTTTATTTTACAACAGTCAAATATTAGTTAACGTTAAATATAAGAATAGTTCAAGGAGAATAGTCTACATTACAATGTTATTAAGTAATAAGCCACAGGGGTGGGTTAGTCTGCCAAGGAACAGAAGAAAGAAAATAGGAGTAATAATAAGAAAAATAATAAAAAAAAGAAAAAGAAAATAGGAGCAAGAGGAGGAGTCTAATCAAATCTAAGTCATATATCATATATCATGGAAACTAATTGAAAAACCCAATCATAGATGGGAAAATATATATGGCAATTCGAATTATAGTATACACCAATAGGCGGACTGCCTCCACACAATTTACTGCTCCAATGGTATATCACCAATACAACATATAAACATAGCGAAAGTTCAACAGTATTATGTTAGTATTATAAAGTACAAAAGGCTAAATCAAAATCTCAAAGCAAACAAGAGAAGAGTAAAGCAAGAGGCACATTGTACCAGAAGTATTACCTTATGTCTCAAAAATGATGTATAGTCGTTGGTGGTACAGGGGAGACTGGCTGTGAATCGCTAGTTATAGTGAATGGTACCGCGCGCTGGTTGGCATCTGACGTCACTGTAGCGTGCCTGGTATTTGGAACGCAAGTGGAACGCAGAACAGAACGCGCGCATGCATATGACGTCACTCTCGTGCGTCTGGAGCCAAGTGGAACGCAAGACGCTCTATTTGCCAGAATTAACCTCTATATCACCAACGAATCATCATGTTCATCAATAAACGCAATTATAACAGTAAAAAAGTTTCAAATTATAACATCTCATCCAGGACAATAACAATTAAGATGAAAATTGATCAAATAATATAAACAGAAACGTGTAATGTTATGTCGCTCTATATAGATCTTCACAAATCTGATATTCCACTGCCATTCTTCATAGATATTTTAATTGGTATATATAAAATATATATATTCCTTGAGTTAAATACTGTCGATCTTCTATTGCTTGGCATTTCAGAATGGCAGTCAACATCCGTCATATTAGACAATCATGATTAGTTACAGAATTGAATATGGACAAGATTAGTATGTGTTAGAACAAAAGATAATAAAGTAATAAGCATACCTAAACCTACGCTTCAACGTGTCTAGATGAGGAAAGAAATAAAAATGAAGAAATTAAAGATTAAAACTTTTTGAAAAAAGTCACGGTTCAGTCCATATGGTGAAATCGTTTTGAGCTCAAAGATCCAGAAGGACTCTCTTTTTTGTAATAGAGCGACATAACATTACACGTTTCTGTTTATATTATTTGATCAATTTTCATCTTAATTGTTATTGTCCTGGATGAGATGTTATAATTTGAAACTTTTTTACTGTTATAATTCAGTTTATTGATGAACATGATGATTCGTTGGTGATATAGAGGTTAATTCTGGCAAATAGAGCGTCTTGCGTTCCACTTGGCTCCAGACGCACGAGAGTGACGTCATATGCACGCACGCGTTCTGTTCTGCTTTCCACTTGCGTTCCAAATACCAGGCGCGCTACAGTGACGTCAGACGCCAACCAGCGCGCGGTACCATTCACTATAACTAGCGCTTCACAGCCAGTCTCCCCTGTACCACCAACGACTATACATCATTTTTGAGACATAAGGTAATACTTCTGGTACAATGTGCCTCTTGCTTTACTCTTCTCTTGTTTGCTTTGAGATTTTGATTTAGCCTTTTGTACTTTATAATAGTAACATAATACTGTTAAACTTTTGCTATGTTTATATGTTGTATTGGTGATATACCATTGGAGCAGTAAATTGTGTGGAGGCAGTCCGCCTATTGGTGTATACTATAATTCGAATTGCCATATATATTTTCACATCTATGATTGGGTTTTTCAATTAGTTTCCATGATATATGATATATGACTTAGATTTGATTAGACTCCTCCTCTTGCTCCTATTTTCTTTTTCTTTTTTTTATTATTTTTCTTATTATTACTCCTATTTTTTTTCTTCTGTTCCTTGGCAGACTAACCCACCCCTGTGGCTTATTACTTAATAACATTGTAATGTAGACTATTCTCCTTGAACTATTCTTATATTTAACGTTAACTAATATTTGACTGTTGTAAAATAAAATATATATATATTTTTTGTCTATAGGCCGTGAACAAGGTCCAGGTTGGACCGAAACGTTGGCCCTATTCTTCTGTTATACAAATAATACTAAGTTGGTGTTTACAACATAATAAATTCTATTCTACTGAATGCCATATGAGTGTGCCGTGGATTTATATTTTATTTGATTCTCTGCTATGACATGAAGACTGATTCTCTGCTGACATGAAGCCAGATTCTATGTTATGGGACCTTTCTCCTCTGCCTGGGTGCCGGGGCCTAAATATCTGACAATGGACTGTTCCAGTTTTGGGTGACGTGAAGCCTGATTCTCTGCTATGACATGAAGACTGATTCTCTGCTGACATTAAGCCTGATTCTCTGCTATGGGACCTCTCTCCAATTGATATTGGTTAATTTTTTTTTTTATTATTTTTTTTTTTTATTCATTTCCCTATCCACATTTTTTTGCAGGGGATTTAACTACATTTTGCTGCCTTTTGCAGCCCTCTAGCCCTTTTCTGGGCTGTTTTACAGCCTTTTTAGTGCCGAAAAGTTCGGGTACCTATTGACTTCAATGGGGTTCGGGACGAAGTTCGGGTCGGGTTCGGATCCCGAACCCCAACATTTCCGGGAAGTTCGGCCGAACTTCTCGAACCCGAACATCCAGGTGTTCGCTCAACTCTAGTCATAGAAACATAGAATGTGTCGGCAGATAAGAACCATTTGGCCCATGTAGTCTGCCCAATATACTGAATACTATGAATAGCCTCTGGCCCTATCTTATATGAAGGATGGCCTTATGCCTATCCCATGCATGCTTAAACTCCTTTACTGTATTTGCAGCTACCACTTCTGCAGGACGGCTATTCCATGCATCCACTACTGTCTCAGTAAAGTAATATTCCTGATATTACTTTTAAACCTTTGCCCCTCTAATTTAGGTGCATATGTATTCACCCTCTTTGTTAGGAAGCCCATTAAAAGCTCTGGTGCAACCAATTACTTTCAGAAATCACATTATTAGTGAAGTAATGTCCACCTGTATGCAATCTAAGTGTCATATGATCTGTTATTACATATACACACCTTCTTTGAAAGGCAAGAGGCATCAGTAACCAAACACTGCCATGAAGACCAAGGAACTCTCCAAACAAATAAGGGACAATATTGTTGAGAAGTAAAAGTCAGGGTTAGGTTATAAAAAAAATAGCCAAATCTTTGATGATCCCCAAGAGAACCATGAAATAAATCATAACCAAATGGAAAGAACATGGCACAACAGCAAACCTACCAAGAGACGACCGCCCACCAAAACTCACGGACCGGGCAAGGAGGGCATTAATCAGAGAGGCAGCACAGGGTTCTAAGGAAACCCTGGAGCAGCTGCAGAGTTCCACAGCAGAGACTGGAGTATCTGTACATAGGACGACAGTAAGCCGTACGCTCCATAGAGTTGGGCTTTATGGCAGAGTGGCCAGAAGAAAGCCATTACTTTCAGCTAAAAACAAAAAGGCACATTGTGAGTTTGCAAAAAGGCATTTGGGAGACTCCCACAATGTATGGAGGAAGGTGATCTGGTCTGATGAGACTAAAATTGAACTTTTCAGCCATCAAAGAAAACGCTATGTCTAACACAAACCCAACACATCACATCACACAAAGAACACCATCCCCACAGTGAAACATGGTGGTGGCAGCATCATGCTGTGGGGATGTTTTTTAGCAGCCGGGACTGGGAAACTGGTCAGAATTAAGGGAAAGATGGTGCTAAATACAGGGATTTTCTTTAGCAAAACCTGTACCACTCTGTGCATGATTTGAGGCTAGGACGGAGGTTCACCTTCCAGTAGGACAATGACCCCAAATACACTGCTAAAGCAACACGAGTGGTTTAAGGGGAAACATGTAAATGTGTTGGAATGGCCTAGTCAAAGCCCAGATCTCAATCCAATAGAAAATCTGTGGTCAGACTTAAAGATTGCTGTTCACAAGTGCAAACCATCCAACTTGAAGGAGCTGGAGCAGTTTTGCAAGGAGGAATGGGCAAAAATCCCTGTGGTAAGATGTGGCAAGCTCATAGAGACTTATCCAAAGCGACTTGGAGCTGTGATTGCTGAAAAAAGTGGCTCTACAAAGTATTGACTTCAAGGGGGTGAATAGTTATGCACATTGACTTTTTATGTTATTTTGTCCTATTTGTGTTTGCTTCACAATAAAAAAACTAAAAAAACTAAAACATCTTCAAAGTTGTGGGTATGTTCTGTAAATTAAATGATGCAAATCCTCAAACAATCCATGTTAATTCCAGGTTGTGTGGCACTAAAATACGAAAAAAGTCAAGGGGGGTGAATACTTTTGCAAGGCACTGTACAACTTACTTAACTGTTCACAGAAATTTTGACCAGGGGAACCCAAACTTTTGCATGTCACTGTATAGTTTTTGGGAAAATATGTATTATAACTTGCATTTTATGCATTTCCATCCTTGGCTTTTCAATGCCAGGAGTCCAGTGGGCAGTCCTAGTTTGTTTACACAGAGATAGTTATCAATCACTGTCATACAGGAAGTCTAGGAATCACTGATAGGACCATCCGCTGGACACCTAAGCACAAAACATCAGGAAGTTAAATGTATAAACTGCAAGTTATGCTGACTCTTCTGAAAACAAAATAATGATATTCTCAGCTCCTTGTCGGTGAAGGTTCTTATTCACTCAGGTCATGGTATTTTATTTGCAATAAGTTAAAGCAACTATATTTTTTCTTGAAGACTTTTCACTAGTGTCAACAAAATTACTGATACAAGGAATCTCTGGTATTATATACTGGTGACTCATGCTTCAGTAAGCATAATTGGTTTATCTCAATTAACATGAGATCAAGGACCTCATGGTAATATGTTGATTGCATTTGCATGACTGAATCTATTAGATGTGATTAAAATGCCTCAGGACAGGTGTTAGTACCTAACAGTATTGCCAGTGGCAAACAATAGATGTTGTACCCCTCATCCTCTATTCAATCTTGGTTTTTCCATTTTAACATAAATAGCTTCTCTCACATCTCTTTTGAACCAGTCATCATCTGTGCCAAATATGTGAATCTCGCTGTTGTGAAATGAGTCCGGACCACAGGTGTTGGCTTTTTGGCCTTGGCCATACACTGGTGTCCCTGCTGTTTTGTTTCTCCCATTGTACAAGTCTTCACCCTCCTCACTGCACTGGACAGCATATACAATATTGCTCTTATGTTTTGGTGCCGGATCATTTTGGTGAACTACTTGCTGGCTCATTGTGTTGCCAGGTTTAAAGCAGTGAGGAATGCAGTGTTTAATAAAAATTCTGAGCTTTTGAGATACCACAGTCATATATGGAAGCGCCAAGTTCTTTCATCTACCCATCTTCACACCTTCACTTGCAATCTTGACAATATTCTCTCCTCTTTTCTCAGTTTTAACAAAGACCAAGTCTGTATACCCACAAGTTTTAGGGCCCCTTTGAGGTGATTGAATTCATTTGCCTTAGGCTACTTTCACACTAGCGTTCGGGTGTCCGCTTGTGAGCTCCGTTTGAAGGCTCTCACAAGCGGCCCCAAACGGATCCGTCTAGTCCTAATGCATTCTGAGTGGAGGCGGATCCGCTCAGAATGCATCAGTCTGGCAGCGTTTGTCCTCCGCTCCGCTCAGCAGACGGACACCTGAACGCTGCTTGCAGCGTTCGGGTGTCCGCCTGGCCGTGCGGAGGCAAACGGATCCGTCCAGACTTATATATTTATATATATTTTTTTTTTGTTCATGGTATTGCAAACGGATCCGTTCTGAACGGATCTAAGCGTTTGCATTATAGGAGCGGATCCGTCTGTGCAGATACCAGATGGACCCGCTCTGAACGCAAGTGTGAAAGTAGCCTTAGCTACTGTGTTAAGATCTTCTATGCCCAATGGTGTACAGAGCATGTAGCCAGACTGGGCCTTTGTTATGCATAATCATACTCCCAATTGGCAAATGTTTGTTTGTCAACTGATAAAAGATGCCCAATTATTGGGATTATTGTGTAATCAGGAATGTGCTGCCAATCATTAGAACAAAAAGAGGAAGGAACAACAATTGTTCCTCCTCCATATACTTTTCATCAGCATTTTATCCCTTTCGTAAGCACCGAACATGTACACTGCTGGAGCGATTAGCAAACATGGCGCCCACTCGCATGTGCAGTGGGTGCCATGGCCGGAGGGTCTCCACTGTTTCAAAGAGACACGGGGCTAATGACCGCTCAGAAATAATGCTGATCGCGGTTGTTAAAGCCTTTAGATGCTGTGATCAAGTGATCGCTTCTCTTACCCCAAAATTTTATATAAAATGTGAAAAAAAAAAATCACACACACTCCAAAATGATATCAATAAAAATACAGATCGTCCGACAAATAATGAGCTTCCACACAGCTCAGTAGACATAACCATAAAAAAGTTATGGGGGTCAGAATATGGTGATATCAAAGTTTAAATTTATTTTTTCACTATTTAGACATAAAAAAAACTATACATATGTAGTACCATTGTAATCGTACAGACCCAGAGAATGAAGGGTCAGTTTTGTCGCAAAGCGAATGCTGTAATAACAAAAGCCATAAAATGGTGGAGGAATAGCATTTTTTTTTTCCAATTCCACCCCATTTGTCTCAGCTGAAATCTGTTTCCAGATCTCTTCTACATGCTCGCAATGATGGTGCATACTGGTCGACCTACTTGGGTACAAATACAGCTTTTTATTCAACTCTACGTGACAAGAATCTGCATAACTAATCATATGCTAAATAGTTGCAAGTCCAATTTATGTATGAGATAGCCAAAATTAGATTGTCTATAATATGATAGTAGTCTAACGTTTGAAGCTTTAGTAGATGTGAGATATGGATAAGTTCAAAACATTGTTACCCTTTGTTACCCATTGTTACGCTTATAAGTGTATATGTGTTTTCTCCTGGGTGCCCTTTTAAATAATTCTACGCAACAGGGAATTTTAAAGAGATGGACCATGAAATAACAAACAATCTCCAACAAATTACATCTGCGACTGACAATAAATTGAACAAGAGCTTCTGTTTTGTTATAATTAGCTTTGTTATCAATCTATCATTTTGGCTTTTAGGGCATTACATTTTGCTGAATTTGGATGAATAGAATGCTAGCATGAAAAAAAAAAAACTCTTCACACATATAAAATTAAAGGGATTCTGGCAGCTTTCAATCTCTGAAGAAAAGCTAATTAGGACTAATGTGTTTTTAAATGCTGTGCCATCACATACGATACACAAAAGCCAGAGAGATACTTTGTCAGACAGAAAGAGCTGAAAACTGGTGAAAAATGTTTTACATAATGAAATTATAGGTTGTATATAAGGTGACTATTTCATCTGTCATGTAAGGATGCATTATTTACTAGTGGCATTGGAGAGCATCATTACTATATGTTATTTTTATTACTAGTCACATGAATTCATGTTCTGCTTTTTAGGAGTGCCAAGATGTTTGAAAATATCAAGAGTAGAGTTCAGCGAACACCTGGATGTTCGGGTTCGAGAAGTTCGGCCGAACTTCCCGGAAATGTTTGGGTTCGGGATCCGAACTCGACCCGAACTTCGTCCCGAACCCGAACCCCATTGAAGTCAATGGGGACCCAAACTTTTCGGCACTAAAAAGGCTGTAAAATTGCCCAGGAAAGGGCTAGAGGGCTGCAAAAGGCAGCAAAATGTAGGTAAATCACCTGCAAACAAATGTGGATAGGGAAATGAATTAAAATAAAAATAAAATAAATTAAAATTAACCAATATCAATTGGAGAGAGGTCCCATAGCAGAGAATCAGGCTTCAAGTCATAACAGAGATTCAGGCTTCAAATCATAGCAGAGAATCAGGCTTCATGTCATAGCAGAGAATCAGGCTTCACGTCACCCACCACTGGAACAGGCCATTGTCAGATATTTAGGCCCCGGCACCCAGTCAGAGGAGAGAGGTCCCATAGCAGAGAATCAGGCTTCATGGCATAGCAGAGAATCAGGCTTCAAGTTATAGCAGAGAATCAGGCTTCATGTCACCCAACACTGGAACAGGCCACTGTCAGATATTTTTAGGCCCTGGCACCCAGACAAAGGAGAGAGGTCCCATAGCAGAGATTCAGGCTTCATGTCATAGCAGAGAATCAGGCTTCATGTCACCCAACACTGGAACAGGCCACTGTCAGATATTTTTAGGCCCCGGCACCCAGACAGAGGAGATGTTCATTCAACTTTGGGTTGCCCCGCAATATAATGGTAAAATGAAAATAAAAAAAGGATTGAATGAAGAAGTGCCCTGGAGTACAATAATATATGGTTAAGGGGAGGTAGTTATAAATGTCTAATCTGCACAAGGGATGGACAGGTCCTGTGGGATCCATGCCTGGTTCATTTTTATGAACGTCGGCTTGTCCACATTGGCTGTAGACAGGCGGCTGCGTTTGTCTGTAATGACGCCCCCTGCCATGCTGAATACACGTTCAGACAAAACGCTGGCCCCCGGGCAGGCCAGCACCTCCAAGGCATAAAAGGCTAGCTCTGGCCACGTGGACAATTTGGAGACCCAGAAGTTGAATGGGGCCGAACCATCAGTCAGTACGTGGAGGGGTGTGCACACGTACTGTTCCACCATGTTAGTGAAATGTTGCCTCCTGCTAACACGTTCCGTATCAGGTGGTGGTGCAGTTAGCTGTGGCGTGGTGACAAAACTTTTCCACATCTCTGCCATGCTAACCCTGCCCTCAGAGGAGCTGGCCGTGACACAGCTGTGTTGGCGACCTCTTGCTCCTCCTCTGCCTTCGCCTTGGGCTTCCACTTGTTCCCCTGTGACATTTGGGAATGCTCTCAGTAGCGCGTCTACCAATGTGCGCTTGTACTCGAGCATCTTCCAATCACGCTCCAGTGCAGGAAGTAAGGTGGGCACATTGTCTTTGTATCGGGGATGAAGCAGAGTGGCAACCCAGTAGTCCGCACACGTTAAAATGTGGGCAACTCTTCTGTCGTTGCGCAGGCACTGCAGCATGTAGTCGCTCATGTGTGCCAGGCTGCCCAGAGGTAAGGACAAGCTGTCCTCTGTGGGAGGCGTATCGTCATCGTCCTGTGTTTCCCCCCAGCCAGTGATGGGCCCGAGCTGCATTGGGTGCCACCCCGCTGTGAACATGCTTCATCCTCATCCTCCTCCACCTCCTCCTCATCCTCGTCCTCCTCGTGCTCCAGTAGTGGGCCCTGGCTGGCCACATTTGTACCTGGCCTCTGCTGTTTCAAAAAACCTCCCTCTGAGTCACTTCGAAGAGACTGGCCTCAAAGTGCTAAAAATGACCCCTGTTCCTCCTCCTCTCCTGGGCCACCTCCTCTTCCATCATCGCCCTAAGTGTTTTCTCAAGGAGACATAAAAGTGGTATTTTAACGCTGATAATGGCGTCATCACCACTGGCCATGTTGGTGGAGTACTCAAAACAGCGCAACAGGGCACACAGGTCTCTCATGGAGGCCCAGTTATTGGTGGTGAAGTGGTGCTGTTCCGCAATGCGACTGACCCGTGCGCGCTGCAGCTGAAACTCCACTATGGCCTGCTGCTGCTCGCACAGTCTGTCCAGCATGTGCAAGGTGGAGATCCACCTGGAGGGCACGTCGCATATGAGGCGGTGAGCGGGAAGGCGGAAGTTACGCTGTAGCTCAGACAGGCGAGCAGCGGCAGGATGTGAACGCCGGAAGCGCGCACAGACGGCCCGCACTTTATGCAGCAGCTCTGACATGTCGGAGTAGTTGTGAATGAACTTCTGCACCACCAAATTCAGCACATGCGCCAGGCAAGGGAAGTGCATCAAACCGGCTAGTCCCAGAGCTGCAACGAGATTTCGCCCATTATCGCACACCACCAGGCCGGGCTTGAGGCTCACCGGCAGCAACCACTCGTCAGTCTGTTGTTCTATACCCCGCCACAACTCCTGTGCGGTGTGGGGCCTGTCCCCCAAACATATGAGTTTCAGAATGGCCTGCTGACGTTTACCCCGGGCTGTGCTGAAGTTGGTGGTGAAGGTGTGTGGCTGACTGGATGAGCAGGTGGAAGAAGAGGAGGAGGAAGCCGAGTAGGAGAAGGAGGCAACAGGAGGCAAAGAATGTTGCCCTGCGATCCTTGGCAGCGGAAGGACGTGCGCCAAACAACTCTCCGCCTGGGGCCCAGCCGCCACTACATTTAACCAGTGTGCAGTTAGGGAGATATAGCGTCCCTGGCCGTGCTTACTGGTCCACGTATCTGTGGTTAGGTGGACCTTGCCACAGATGGCGTTGCGCAGTGCACACTTGATTTTATCGGATACTTGGTTGTGCAGTGAAGGCACGGCTCTCTTGGAGAAGTAGTGGCAGCTGGGAACAACATACTTTGGGACAGCAAGCGACATGAGCTGTTTGAAGCTGTCTGTGTCCACCAGCCTGAATGACAGCATTTCATAGGCCAGTAGTTTAGAAATGCTGGCATTCAGGGCCAGGGATCGAGGGTGGCTAGGTGGGAATTGACGCTTTCTCTCAAATGTTTGTGAGATGGAGAGCTAAACGCTGCCGTGTGACATGGTTGAGATGCTTGGTGACAGAGGTGGTGGTGTGGTGGTACATCCTCTGTTTGCTAGGCGGCAGGTGCCAACGTTCCTCCAGAGGCGGAGGAAGATGCCGAGGCGGCGGCAGCAGCAGCAGCAGAAGAGTGAGTTCCTTGTTTTTAAGGTGTTTACTCCACTGCAGTTCATGCTTTGCATGCAGGTGCCTGATCATGCAGGTTGTGCTAAGGTTCAGAACGTTAATGCCTCGCTTCAGGCTCTTATGGCACAGCGTGCAAACCACTCGGGTCTTGTCGTCAGCACATTGTTTGAAGAACTGCCACGCCAGGGAACTCCTTGAAGCTGCCTTTGGGGTGCTCGGTCTCAGATGGCAGTGGCCAGTAGCAGATGGACTCTCTTGGCGGCGGGTGTTCTGCTTTTGCCCACTGCTCCCTCTTTTGCTACGCTGTTGGCTCGGTCTCACCACTGCCTCTTCCTCCGAACTCTGAAAGTCAGTGGCACGACCTTCATTCCATGTGGGGTCTAGAACCTCATCGTCCCCTGCATCGTCTTCCACCCAGTCTTCCTCCCTGATCTCCTGTTCAGTCTGCACACTGCAGAAAGACGCAGCAGTTGGCACCTGTGTTTCGTCATCATCAGAGACGTGCTGAGGTGGTATTCCCATGTCCTCATCATCAGGAAACATAAGTGGTTGTGCGTTAGTGCATTCTATGTCTTCCACCGCTGGGGAAGGGCTAGGTGGATGCCCTTGGGAAACCCTGCCAGCAGAGTCTTCAAACAGCATAAGAGACTGCTGCATAACTTGAGGCTCAGACAGTTTTCCTGATATGCATGGGGGTGATGTGACAGACTGATGGGCTTGGTTTTCAGGCGCCATCTGTGCGCTTTCTGCAGAAGACTGGGTGGGAGATAATGTGAACATGCTGGATCCACTGTCGGCCACCCAATTGACTAATGCCTGTACCTGCTCAGGCCTTACCATCCTTAGAACGGCATTGGGCCCCACCAAATATCGCTGTAAATTCTGGCGGCTACTGGGACCTGAGGTAGTTGGTTCACTAGGACATGTGGCTGTGGCAGAACAGCCACGTCCTCTCCCAGCACCAGAGGGTCCACTAACACCACCACGACCATGTCCGCGTCTGTGTCCCTTACTAGATTTTTTCCTCGTTGTTACCGTTCACCACAATAATAAAAAAAAAATTGTGCTCAATGTATTGAATTCAAATTCAGGCCTTTTTTTACAGGCACCTAACACTATCTAGCTATCTACTTAGGTACCGTATTACACTAATACAGGCACAGCAGTAACCACACATTTAGCTGAGTATAAATTGGAGGCCTAGTATTTTGGCGGTGGATGACAGGTATACGTTTACGGACAGAATTAGACTTGGTGATGCATGGAAGCGTTTGAAGTTATTGAGAATGACCCTATCCGCACCTACAATGTAATATACCCTTTTATGGATAGATTTAAGCTTGGCCTGATACAGCAGAAAATAATTTTTTATGGAATTGCTAAGTTGGGAATTGTATTCAACCCAGAACAAAAACTGTGCTTGGGCAGACACTAAATAACTTTGCCAGGCACAGAAGTAACCACAGATTTAGCTGAGTATAAATTGTAGGCCTAGTATTTAGGCGCTGGATGACAGGTATACGTTTACGGACAGAATTAGACTTGGAGATGCACGGTAGCATTTGAAGTTATTGAGAATGACCCTATCCGCACCTTCAATGTAATATACCTTTTTATGGATAGATTTAAACTTGGCCTGATACAGCAGAAAATAATTATTTATGGAATTGCTAAGTTGGGAATTGTATTCAACCCAGAACTAAAACTGTGCTTTGGCAGACACTAAATAACTTTGCCAGGCACAGCAGTAACCACAGATTTAGCTGAGTATAAATTGGAGGCCTAGTATTTTGGCGGTGGATGACAGGTATACGTTTACGGACAGAATTAGACTTGGTGATGCACGGTAGCGTGTGAAGTTATTGAGAATGACCCTATCAGCACCTTCAATGTAATATACCCTTTTATGGATAGATTTAAACTTGGCCTGATACAGCAGAAAACAATTATTTTGGGAATTGCTAAGTTGGGAATTGTATTCAACCCAGAACAAAAACTGTGCTTTGGCAGACACTAAATAACTTTGCCAGGCACAGCAGTAACCACAGATTTAGCTGAGTATAAATTGTATGCCTAGTATTTAGGCGCTGGATGACAGGTATACGTTTACGGACAGAATTAGACTTGGAGATGCACGGTAGCGTTTGAAGTTTTTGAGAATAACCCTATCCGCACCTTCAATCTAATATACCCTTTTATGGATAGATTTAAACTTGGCCTGATACAGCAGAAAACAATTATTTAGGGAATTGCTAAGTTGGGAATTGTATTCAACCCAGAACAAAAACTGTGCTTTGGCAGACACTAAATAACTTTGCCAGGCACAGCAGTAACCACAGATTTAGCTGAGTATAAATTGGAGGCCTAGTATTTTGGCGGTGGATGACAGGTATAAGTTTACGGACAGAATTATACTTGGTGGTGCACGGTAGCGTTGGAAGTTATTGAGAATGACCCTATCCGCACCTTCAATCTAATATACCCCTTTATGGATAGATTTAAACTTGGCCTGATACAGCAGAAAACAATTATTTAGGGAATTGCTAAGTTGGGAATTGTATTCAACCCAGAACAAAATCTGTGCTTTGGCAGACACTAAATAACTTTGCCAGGCACAGCAGTAACCACAGATTTAGCTGAGTATAAATTGGAGGCCTAGTATTTTGGCGCTGGATGACAGGTATACGTTTACGGACAGAATTAGACTTGGTGATGCACGGTAGCGTGTGAAGTTATTGAGAATGACCCTATCAGCACCTTTAATGTAATATACCCTTTTATGGATAGATTTAAACTTGGCCTGATACAGCAGAAAACAATTATTTAGGGAATTGCTAAGTTGGGAATTGTATTCAACCCAGAACAAAAACTGTGCTTTGGCAGACAACAGACAGTATTACAATTGGCTAGCCACAGCTGAAACACCAGATTTAGGGTACTGCTATTTTGGCTATTGTATTTTACCCCTCAATAAAATAGCAAGCACAGCCAAGCCCCTGCTGTAGGATATAGCAAAAAAAAACAAAACACACTATTGATGGTTAAAAATGGACTTGGTGGCAGCTTGAGCTGGCGCACCACAAGACACAAAATGGCCGCCGATCACCCCAGAAAGGGTACATAGAAGTGGTATAGTAAGTGGGATATAAGTGGTGTGGGGTTTCGCCCCCCCAAACATATTAGTTTCAGAACAGCCTGCTGCCATTTCCCTCTGGCTGTGCTGAAGTTGGTGCCATTCCGCTGATGTGATGAGGAGATGGTAGAGGACGAACAGGAGGAGGAAGCGTATTAGGAGGAGAAAGCAACAGAAGGCACCGACAAATGTCCAGCAATCCTTGGTGGCGGTAGGACATGTGCCAAAACGCTTTCCGCTGCGGGCACAGCCACCACTACAGTTACCCAGTGAGCAGTTAGGGAGATATAACGTCACTGCCCGTGCTTACTGGTCCATGTATTGCTGTTTATGTCGACTTTACCACTGATGACGTACAGTGGGACAGCCGCCGTTATTACATTTTTAAAACTTTCAGTCTCCACCAAAAGGAAAGGCAGCATTTGAAGGCCGGGAATTTTGAAATGCTGGCATTCAGGGCCCGGGCTCACGGGTGGTTAGGGGGGAACTTCCTCTTTCTCTCTAATGTTTTGTGAATGGACAGCTAAATCCTTCCATGGGACAGCATGGAGATGCTCGGTGAACCTGGTGGTGGTGTTGCTATCAACTTTGAGGGGTGCCAGGTGGACCTGTTGCTCCAGAGGGGGAGGAAGAGGCCACAGCAGTTGACACCTGTGTTTCGACATCATCAGCAGAGACGCATTGCGGTGGTCCTCTCACATCCTCATCCTCAAACAAAAGTGGTTGGGCATCAGTGCACTCAATCTCTTCCACTTCTGGGGCAGGGCTAGGTGGATGGCCCACAGAAACCCTGCCGGCAAAGTCATCAAAAAGCATAATTGACTGCTGCATAATTTGGGGCTCAGCAGGGGTTGATGTGGAAGACAGAGGCCCGTGGGCTGCCGTGCTTTCAGCAGGGGACCAGGTGGAAGACAATGTGAAGGAACTGGACATACTGTCAGCCATCCAATCTACTACGTGTTCTGTCCTCACAATTCGTAGAGCGGTATTCAGGCCTACAAAATGACGTAGAACCTCCTGTCGCCTGCGTGCACCAGAATAAGGTGTTTCATTTGGGTGCATAGCTGGCACAGATGGACATGTCCTCTTCCTAGAGCACCAACACCAGCAGCACCTCGACCACGTCCCCTAGTTGATTCTCCTCTCATTTTTTTACAGTCACCCACCAAATTGGTTGACAGATGAACAATTGTATTTCTTTGTCATGGGTACAAATTACTTTATGTCACTGATATAACAGACTGATTTACTCTCCTATTACAGTTAGATGGATGAAAATGTGTTATTAAAAAAAAAAATTGCTGTGTGTCACCAACATATTTAACAGACTGATTAAATCTCATATTACAGTTAGACAGATGAAAATGCAGTGTTATAAAAAAAATAATTGCTTTGTGTCACCGACACAATTAACATACTGATTTACTGTGCTATTACAGTAAGACAGATGCAAAGGCGTTGTTATAAATAAAAAATTATTTGTGTCACTGACACAATTAACTGACAGATTAAATCTCCTATTACAGTTGGATGAAAATGCGGTGTTATAAAAAAAAAATCTTTATGTCACCGACACAATTAACTGACTGATTAAATCTCCTATTACAGTTAGACGGATGAAAATGTGGTGTTATGAGAAAAAAATTGCTTTGTGTCAGCGACACAATTAACAGCCTGATTTACTCTGCCATTATAGTAAGGCCTCATTCACACAACCGTGCTGTTTTTTGCAGATTCGAAAAAAATGGAAGCCCCCCATGTGCCTTCCGCAATTTGCGGAACGGAACGGGTTGCCCATTG
Source organism: Bufo bufo (assembly GCF_905171765.1). Classification (NCBI taxonomy): domain Eukaryota; kingdom Metazoa; phylum Chordata; class Amphibia; order Anura; family Bufonidae; genus Bufo; species Bufo bufo. The sequence goes on along the minus strand of NC_053389.1, from coordinate 628,203,933 downwards.
TAGACATGCCTATTCTTGTCCGCAAAACGGACAAGAATAGGACATGCTATTTTTTTGGGCGGGGCCTCGGAACGGAGCAACGATGCGGAAAGCACACGGAGTGCTGTCCGTATCTTTTGCGGCCCCATTGAGGTGAATGGGTCCGCACCCGAGATGCAAAAACTGCGTCTCGGATGCAGACCCGAACAACGGTCGTGTGCATGAGGCCCAAGACAGATAAAAATGCGGTGTTAAAAAAATAAAATAAAATTGTGTCACCGACACAATTAACAGACTTGATTAAATCTCCTTTTACAGTTAGACGGATGAAAATGTGGTGTTATAAAAAAAATTGCTTTGTGTCACCGACAAAATTATCAGACTGATTTACCGTGCTATTACAGTAAGACGGATGAAAATGTGGCTATCAACAAGCTTTATTTTAACTCCAAACAATTAACACGAACTTTCGCGGCAATGTCCGTGTTCAGGTTCGGGTAGCCGAACAGTGTGATGTTCGGTACAAACCCGAACAGTGCGGTGCAGATTCGCTCATCCCTATTTTCAGGCCATATTACAGACACAATTTGATCACTCTGTGACTGATACTTGTGAACTCATCCGTAAGAGACTGTAAAGATAACTCCTTCCTACACAATTTTTAGTTCAGTGTTTTGAAATCCTTGTAAAAACTGTCATGAGTTTATATTGCATTTCATAGCATTTATTACACCTAAAAAAGCATAAAAAAACACAAATCTAAAAAATTCCATGAAAATTGCAAAAAAGATACTTTGGGGGTCATTTATCAAAATGGTGTAAAGTAGAACTGACTTAGTTGCCCATAGCAACCAATCAGATTCCACCTTTCATTTTGGACAGCTGGAAAATGAAAGGAGGAATCTGGTTGCTATGGGAAATTAAGCCAGTTCTATTTTATACCAGTTTGATAAATGACCCCTTTGTATGTACAATAAACTGTTATACAGTTTAAAATAACATCTGGCTGCAGCATTTTTGCCTAAAAAAGACTATTAATCAAGCCTTAGGGCTCCTTGAGGCTCACTTTTTTTTAGCATTTTAAACACTTGTAAAATAGCTGCTTTTTATTACAATTTCATAACTATTTTTATGGTGTTTATTATATTGTAACATTGAATCTTCAATCTGATATTTCAGGATATGTTGTAGAGCAGAAAGAATTGTGCAGGAACAGGAAGTTTATTCTTTTAAATCTCCGTCGGTGGATTTTCACAATCAGAGTCCATTGGGCGAAACTAATTAGTATTTGAAAGTCTTCTCTGTATGCAAGCTCATACAAAGATAGCTATCAATCACTGAGGTGGACCACCCACTGGACTAAGCATAGCAAGATCAGATATTCAAAAGAATAAATTACAAGTGATACTGAATCATTTTTCCATAAACTATACAGTGAGTGGTCCCTCAGTTTACAACATAAGGGTCCATTCAGACGTCCGTAGTGTTTTGCGGTCCACATATTGCGGACCGCAAAACACTGATGCCGCACATCGCTGACACTAATTCGAGGATTCCTATTCTTGTCCGCAGCTGGCCATTTGTGCAAGGGACTTGGAGGGGCTCCCTTCCTCCATATCAACTGCATGCTGTCACGGTCTGTCGTTGTCATCTGCCTGGTCTTCCTACAGCTCCTCCTGCTCCTCCCGCTCCTCCTGTTCCTCTCCTTGGGCAAATAAACCACCTATTTCTGTATACAATTGCTGGGCAGTAATGTCCTCTTCCTCGTCCTCATCCTCATCTTCCACCATTTCAGCCCCCACAGGGCCCAGGTGGCCTTGAGATGTAGGAGCCATGTCTCCTGTTACCTGGCAAGTAACATTTATCAGCATCTGCTCCAGGACGTGAAGAAGTGGAATGACATCATTCATCTCCTACTCCAGGCAATTGACAAATAAAGTGGCTTCCTCAAAGGGCCTGAGCAAACGGCAGGTGTCACGCATGAGCTGCCATTGACTAACATCAAAATTACACAGTGGAGTACTCCTGTCCGCCTGCATCATCAAGACATCCTTCACGGCCTTCCTCTGCTCATATAGTCCAACATGTGGAGGGTGGAGTTCCAACTGTTGGAAACATCACAGATGAGGTGATGTTGGGGAACACCATTCTGCCTTTGCAGCTCGAAGAGGGCGTGTTTTGCATGGTAAGAGTGGATGAAGCGTATGCACAGTTTTCTGGCCATTTTCAAGACATTTTGCAGTTGAGTGGAAGTCTTCAGAAACTGGGTTACAACCAGATTGAAGATGTGCACCATGCAGGGTGCATGGGTCAGGCATCCTTGACGCAGCGCAGACAAAATGTTCTTCCCATTGGTGATGAGACACCCAGGATTCAATTTCTTGATAAAAGCGCAAAGCAGTTATTCCCCAGTGTGACTCCGTTTGCTCAGGCTGGCCAGGTGCAGAACAGGGTGACACCGCAGTGCTCTGCATAAGTGGTTGTCAAGATAGGTAGGTACACAGGGAAATAACCAAACAGAGGAAAACAAACAGAACAAATAACTAGGTCTAAAAGCTAGGGAGAAAAGGGTCACCTCCTAGCGATCCCTAAAAGTTTTCCCTAAACTGCTGTGCCCATGTGCATACCCTAATGGTGGATATACACATGTCCTCATACCTAAACCTACAAACCCTGTGCAAACCCTAAGCTGTAGGAAAAAGGGAAGAGGCAACCTGCTTCTTCAAACCCGGAGGAAGCAAGCGTCTCCCTAGAGGCCTGGATAAAAGACACAATGGGAAATGCAGTGAAGAGAGAGGAGAAAAATCACCGGATGGCGCCAAACCGCTATTGAAAGGGATATATAAATCTATAAAATATACTCCAATAATAAATAGATGCCCCTTGTAGGGGCATCTATTTATTATTGGAGTATATTTTATAGATTTATATATCCCTTTCAATAGCAGTTTGGCGCCATCTGGTGATTTTTCTCCTCTCTCTTCACTGCATTAACACTATATCGCATCTTTGCTTATAGTTCATCACCTAGGCTGCCCTGTTTCGGTCCTAGCATCTCACTGGTCAGTATCTTCTAGACCACCAATTATTTTGTGTATATATATATATATTTTTTTTTATATATATGTATATAGAATCCTTTTCCTCTTATTTATTATAAACTGTTCTCCTCCACTCAGGCCTCCACCTCTGGCACCCTGCGTGTTAATCCCATATCTCCTTCCACAGGAGTACAGGACTAACCCTCTCTTTTTTCTTCCCCTACCTCACAATGGGAAATAACAGAGAGGACTTATCTAGAGCAGAGCTGGACGATCCACCACACATCGAGAGCTCCCAGTAAAGAACTATAACCCGCACAGGCCACTGGGGGAAGGACGGATAAAAAGCCTCACTAACAATCAAACCCAGTACACCTGAGGGAAGGTTTATCCAGCTCAAACCCAAACCAAAACAAACAGAGAAGTCAGACATGTGCAGCCAGTCTGACAGACTTCCGCACATTCACAGGGCAAGGCGTGACAGTAGTATGCTGGAGGACCACTCTGAACGGTACATACAGTGTAGGCTGAAGATGAGGAGGCAGAGGAGGACATTGGCGCTGGAATCACAGCATGAGAATGCAGAGGCGGCATTGCCATCACCTGGTCAAGTTGCTGGCGTGCCTGGTTATGAATCACATTTATCTAGTGGGCCATAAAGGATATATATTGTCCTTGACTGTAGTTACCACTTCACACGTCGGTGCTGACTGAACTTTAGCAGACACTGACAGACTCAAGGTCTGGCCCACATGCTGTTCAACATACAGTGAGGTTCATAAATATTGGGACATCGACACAATTCTAACATTTTTGGCTCTATACACCACCACAATGGATTTGAAATGAAACTAACAAGATGTGCTTTAACTGCAGACTGGCAGCTTTAATTTAAGGGTATTTACATCCAAATCAGGTAAACTGTGTAGGAATTACAACAGTTGGCATATGTGTCTCCCACTTGTTAAGGAACCAAAAGAAATGGGACAGAATAATCATCATAAATAAAACTTACAATTTTTACTTGATTGCAAATCCTTAGCAGTCAATTGCATCCTTAAGTCTGGTATGCATAGACATCACCAGATGCTAGGTTTCATCCCTGGTGAGGCTTTGCCAAGCCTCTACTGCAACTGTCTTCAGTTCCTGCTTGTTCTTGGGGCATTTTCCCTTCAGTTTTGTCTTCAGCAAGTGAAATGAATGCTCAATCAGATTCAGGTAAGGTGATTGACTTGGCCATTGCATAACATTCCACTTTTTTCCCTTAAAAAACTCTTTGGTTGCTTTTGCAGTATGCTTTGGGTCATTGTCCATCTGCACTGTGAAGCGCCGTCCAATGAGTTCTGAAGCATTTGGCTGAATATGAGAAGATAATATATACTCCACCATGTCAAAGGCCTTAGCAGCATCCAAAGACAGGATGGAGCCGGAGACCCCCCTTGGAGACTGCAAATTTGCATATAATTGATGAAGATTGTAATGGGTACACTTGTTTGAAATAAACCCATTCTGATCTGGGTGTATAATCGGAATGACCCTGGAAAGCCTTGTAGTCATAATCCTTGAAAGAAGCTTCTCATCAGTATTCAATAAAGATATAGGTCTGTATGACCCCAAGTCCAAGGGGTCCTTACCTTTCTTCAATATTAATATTATTACAGCTTCTGTCATTGATTCTGGTAAAATCCCATCCTCCAGTTAGTCAGTGAATTCCCTCAATAAATTAGGGAGGATAACTTCCCTATATTTATGGTAAAATTCCTATGGAAAACCATCTGACCCTGGGGAGTTACCAGAACATGCTTTAATTGCACCCTCTACATCCTGTAGGGAAAAAATCTTCCTCGAGTGATTCCCTTTGAATGTCTGTAAGGACTGGAAAAGAAATGGCACCTGTCATGTTTCCTGAGGTTCTACAATGCCCAGACAGTACAAACACCCCACAAATGACCCCATTTCAGAAAGTAGACACCCTAAGGTATTCGCTGATGGGCATAGTGAGTTCATAGAACTTTTTATTTTTTGTCACAAGTTAGTGGAAAATGATGATTTCTTTTTTTCTTACAAAGTCTCTTATTCCACTAACTTGTGACAAAAAATAAAAACTTCTATGAACTCACTATGCCCATCAGCGAATACCTTGGGGTGTCTTCTTTCCAAAATGGGGTCACTTGTGGGGTAGTTATACTGCCCTGGCATTCTAGGGGCCCAAATGTGTGGTAAGTAGTTTGAAATCAAAATCTGTAAAAAATGGCCGGTGAAATCCGAAAGGTGCTCTTTGGAATGTGGGCCCCTTTGCCCACCTAGGCTGCAAAAAAGTGTCACAAATCTGGTATCTCCGTACTCAGGAGAAGTTGGGCAATGTGTTTTGGGGTGTCATTTTACATATACCCATGCTGGGTGAGATAAATATCTTGGTCAAATGCCAACTTTGTATAAAAAAATGGGAAAAGTTGTCTTTTGCCAAGATATTTCTCTCACCCAGCATGGGTATATGTAAAATGACACCCCAAAACACATTGCCCAACTTCTTCTGAGTACGGAGATACCACATGTGTGACACTTTTTTGCAGCCTAGGTGGGCAAAGGGGCCCACATTCCAAAGAGCACCTTTTTGATTTCACCGGCCATTTTTTACACATTTTGATTTCAAACTACTTACCACACATTTGGGCCCCTAGAATGCCAGGGCAGTATAACTACCCCACAAGTGACCCCATTTTGTAAAGAAGACACCCCAAGGAATTCGCTGATGGGCATAGTGAGTTCATGGAAGTTTTTATTTTTTGTCACAAGTTAGTGGAATATGAGACTTTGTAAGAAAAAAAAAAAAATCATCATTTTTCGCTAACTTGTGACAAAAAATAAAAAATTCAAGGAACTCGCCATGCCCCTCACGGAATACCTTGGGGTGTCTTCTTTCCAAAATGGGGTCACTTGTGGGGTAGTTATACTGCCCTGGCATTCTAGGGGCCCTAATGTGTGGTAAGTAGGTAAATGACCTGTGAAATCCTAAAGGTGCTCTTTGGAATGTGGGCCCCTTTGCCCACCTAGGCTGCAAAAAAGTGTCACACATGTGGTATCTCCGTACTCAGGAGAAGTTGGGCAATGTGTTTTGGGGTGTTATTTTACATATACCCATGCTGGGTGAGAGAAATATCTTGGCAAAAGACAACTTTTCCCATTTTTTTATACAAAGTTGGCATTTGACCAAGATATTTATCTCACCCAGCATGGGTATATGTAAAATGACACCCCAAAACACATTCCCCAACTTCTCTTGAGTACGGCGATACCAGATGTGTGACACTTTTTTGCAGCCTAGATGCGCAAAGGGGCCCACATTCCTTTTAAAAGGGCATTTTTAGACATTTGGATAACCGGACTTCTTCTCACGCTTTGGGGCCCCTAAAATGCCAGGGCAGAAAAAATACCCCACATGTGACCCCATTTTGGAAAGAAGACACCCCAATGTATTCAATGAGGGGCATGGCGAGTTCATAGAAATTTTTTTTTTTTTGCCACAAGTTAGCGAAAATTTTTTTGTTTTTGTTTTTTCTCACAAAGTCTCCCTTTCCGCTAACTTGGGACAAAATTTCAATCTTTCATGGACTCAATATGCCCCTCAGCGAATACCTTGGGGTGTCTTCTTTCTGAAATGGGGTCATTTGTGGGGTGTTTGTACTGCCCTGGCATTTGAGGGTCTCCGCAATCATTACATGTATGGCCAGCATTAGGAGTTTCTGCTATTCTCCTTATATTGAGCATACGGGTAATGAGATTTTTTTTTTTCATTCAGCCTCTGGGCTGAAAGAAAAAATGAACAGCACAGATTTCTTCATTCGCATCGATTAATGTGGATGAAAAAATCTCTGCCCAAAAAAAAAAAGGAGGGGAAAGGCATCTGCCAGGACATAGGAGCTCCGCCCAACATCCATAACCACTTAGCTCGTATGCCCTGGCAAACCAGATTTCTCCATTCACATCAATCGATGTGGATGAATAAATCATTGCCGGGATTTTTTTTTTTTATATATATACACAAAGTGTTTGCCAAAGTATATGAACACCGCCACCTCCTCAGCTCATATGCCTCGGCAAACGTATCTTTTACTGCAGAGGAGAAATCTCGTCTTGCAGCGCCGCATACACCGACTTTTGTGTAATCTGACAGCAGCGCAATGCTTCTGTCAGAATGCACATCAGTGCTGCAGCTAGTCGATCGGTTGGTCTACCTGGAAGGTAAAAAAAACAAAACAAAAAAGAAAAAACCAGGCCGCAACGCAATAAATTTATTAACTTTATAATAAAATTTGAACGGAACATATAAACTTTAACTTTTTCAACTGAACGTTAACTTTTTTACTTACCGGTAATTTTTTTAATTTTTTTTATTTTTTACCTTTATAGAACAAACCTCTCCTTCCCCATGGGACAATGTGCAAAGCGCAAATCGCCCAAAGATGTGGCGAAGTACGTTATGCACTTTATCCCAGGTGAAAGGAGAGGTTTGCAGCAGCTGTGAGAGAAAGGGCCCTAATAGCCCTGTGTGCCTGTCCTGTGAGATGCAATCCCTATGCTAAGTGTACCTGTATGTGGTACTTCCGGAAACACTCCCCTAAACATAGGGCAGGGTGGTCAGGGCAGTCAGGACAGAAATAGCGGGTGTCACGCCTTATTCCACTCCTGCTACAGACACAACATCTTTTTCGGGGTGACGGTTGGGTTGAGGTACCAGCAACGACATTGGGGAAATGTCGCTCGTGTAGACGGCTCACTACACTGGTGGATGGGGCCACGGAACCGTCTGGATACAGGAGGTTCTCGATGATCTCTTCCTGAAATTTGAGGAAGGATCCTGTTCTCCCAGCCTTACTGTAGAGAACAAAACTATTATAGGCAGCCAATTGAATCAAATATACAGACACCTTCTTATACCAGCGTCTGGTGCGTCGGGAAACTAAATACGGAGCCAACATCTGGTCATTGAAGTCCACCCCTCCCATGAGCGCATTATAGTCGTGGACTGAGAGGGGCTTTTCAATGACACGGGTTGCGCGTTCTATTTGTATTGTCGTGTCTGCGTGAATGGAGGAGAGCATGTAAACGTCACGCTTGTCTCTCCATTTCACCGCAAGCAGTTCTTGGTTATACAAGGCAGCCCTCTCCCCCCTTGCAAGACGGGTGGTAAAGAGCCATTGGGGGAGCCCCGGCGACTAGGTCGCACGGTGCCACAGCAGCCAATCTGTTCTAGGAACAAATGCCTGAAGAGGCGCACACTTGTGTAAAAATTGTCCACATAAAGATGGTACCCCTTGCCAAATAAGGGTGACACCAAGTCCCAGACTGTCTTCCCACTGCTCCCCAGGTAGTCAGTGCAACCGACCGGCTCCAGGGTCTGATCTTTTCCCTCATAGATCCGAAATTTGAGGGTATAGCCTGTGGCCCTTTCACAGAGCTTATACAATTTGACCACATACCGGGCACGCTTGCTTGGGATGTATTGTTTGAAGCCAAGGCGCCCGGTAAAATGTATTAGGGACTCGTCTATGCAGATGTTTTGCTCAGGGGTATACAAATCTGCAAATTTCTGGTTAAAGTGGTCTATGAGGGGCCGAATTTTGTGGAGCCGGTCAAAAGCTGGGTGGCCTCTGGGACGAGAGGTGCTGTTGTCGCTAAAGTGCAGGAAATGCAGGATGGTCTCAAAACCATAGCAGCAGAGAACATGGGCATGTGATGAATCGGGTTCGTGGACCAATATGACCGCAATTCATGCTTTTTAGTTAGACCCATGTTGAGGAGAAGGCCCAGAAAAATTTTAATTTCGGAAACTTGGACTGGTTTCCACCGGAAAGGCTGGGCATAAAAGCTTCCCGAGTTGGTGGCTATAAATTGAGTGGCATACCGATTTGTTTCTGCCACAACTAAGTCCAAGAGCTCCGCAGTCAAGAACAGCTCAAAAAATCCCAGGGCCGAACCGATCTGAGCCGTCTCAACCCGAACTCCAGGCTGGGCGGTGAAAGGGGGAACTACAGGTGCGGCTGAAGTTGGTGACTGCCAATCAGGGTTTGCCAGCACCTCCGGGACTCTAGGGGTTCTACGGGCCTGTCTTTGCGGTGGCTGCGACGGGGTAACTACTGCACGTGCCACCGTACCAGCTTCAACTGCCCTTCTGGTGCTCGCCACTTCACCATGTTGTACGGCAGTGCTGGTACTAGGTCCATGATGGGCTGCGCTGCTGGTGTATGCCTCACCACGTAATCCGACAGCGCCAGCCCCACTCTGCTGCCCTTGAAACGGATCCTGCACAACCTGTGGTCTAGCGACACGGGGCCGGGTACGCCTGGTGCTATCAGGGACCTCATCCCCCTCGTCCGAACTTTGGGTCAGAGTTCCACTGCTTTCTACAGGTTCATATTCTGACCCGCTAGATTCATCAGATGAGGGTTCCCATTCCTCATCCGACTGGGTCAGAATCCTGTAGGCCTCTTCAGAAGAATACCCCCTGTTTGACATTTTGGACTACTAAATTTAGGGGTATTCCCTGAGACTACCCAAGAAAAAAAGCAAGCCTGTCTTACAAATGGGAGGCTAGCGAAGTACCGGAGGCCGCTGCGGTTGATAAAAAATATCAAAACTGATTTTTTTTATCGCCGCAGAGCTTGGAAAGTGATTGTGCAGTGATCAAAAAAAAAATATTTTTTGTCACTTCGGCGGGGCGGGTGTGGGTGAACGCACGTGTGGGCGACCGATCAGGCCTGATAGGGCAAACACTGCGTTTTGGGTGGAGGGCGAACTAAGGTGACACTAATACAATTATAGATCTGACTGTGATCAGTTTTGATCACTTACAGATACTATAAAAGTACAAATGCTGATTAGCGATACGCTAATCAGCGAATAAGTGACTGGGGTGCGGTGGGCTGGGCGCTAACTAAACCTAAACTAACCTAAACCTAACAGTAAATACCAGTGAAAAAGAAAAAGTGACAGTTTACACTGATCACTTTTTTCCCTTTCACTAGGTGATTGACTGGCGGCGATCAAGGGGTTAATTTGGGTGATGGGGGTGATGGAGGGTGATTTGGGGCTAAGTGCAGTGTTTGGTGGGTACTCACAGTGATGTCTGCTCCTCTGCTGGAGCCAACCGACAAAAAGGACCAGCAGAGGAGCAGACAAGCCATTTAACACCTTATATTTATCAATATAAGCTGTTATATGGCTTTTGATTCGATTTTAAAAAAATCAGCAACCTGCCAGCGACGATCATTGGCTGGCAGGTTGCTGACAAAATACTCCTCTAACTTTTGCCGGCCCGCGATGCGCATGCGCGGGCCGGCTGTGACCGAAATCTTGCGTCTCGCGAGATGACGCACGGATGCGTCCAGGAGGAATGAATCAACCACCTTCCGGACGCATCCGTGCGTTAGGCGGTCGGGAGGTGGTTAAAGAATAACTTCTACTGGGCCTTATCAAGCAAAAAGTTGGTATATGCTTGACTTGCATCATTCATAGCTGATATTGATGCTTCTTTTAAAAGCCTTCTCCTTAATACTATACCCTTGTGATAAAATAGAGATGTTACTAACAAGGATCCCCCTCATAGAGGCCTTAAATGCATCCCATACTACTTGGGTCTTCACTGATTTATAATGAATCTCCCAAAACTGCACCATTTCCGGTTGTATTAACTCATGATTATCAATTACCAACAACCAATAAGGATTTAATCTAAACGGGAGTCTTACCATACCCTGCTCATGATTAATGCATAACTCAAGGGAGAGAGGTACATGGTCCGAGAGAGATCTGTCCTCATATTTCATCCATTTTACATAACTCATATATTTTTCATTTATTAAGGCCAGATCTATCCTAGACATAGATTTACCAGAATTGCTTATGCAAGAATAAGCTCTTCTCCCTCGCCCTAAGCATCTCCAAGCATCCCCAAAGCCGGATTCCGAACAGAACTGAGCTAAGAGTGCCCCATGGGCAAAGGCATGGCAATCACCCCCCATAGAGATCCTATCTGTAGTGGGATCAAAAGCACAATTGAAGTCCCCAATAACTAAAGAAGGACATTCAGGCCATTGCTCATAAAAGTAAGCAAAGAGTTAAGTACATATAAAGAAAAAGGAGGTGAAATATAAACAAAAGCCAGGATACATAGTTTTCCAGCAAGTTTACCATATAGGAAAACATACCCCCCCTGCTTGTCAACAGATGATGCCACACCCTATGAATAAAGACCGTGACCCCTCTGGAATAACTGGTAAAAGTAGAGTGATAGGTCTGGGCAGCCCATCCCCTGTTGACATGCTGGGAAGTCTCCTCGGTAAGATGAGTCTCCACCAAACAGACAATCACTGGAAGATGTCTCCGCACAAGATCAAAAACCGCTTGTCTCTTCAATTTATCCCCCTGAACATTCCAAGTTAAAATTCTAACTGACATTAAGTCATCCAGAAGAATCCCAACCCATAAAAGCTTCCAATAGCCCCAACTCCCCTCTCCTTAACCTATGAGATGCATCACAACACCAGAATTAGACCAGAGTTGAGAGCAACAGATTCCAAATGCAAATAGCACACTTGAAATGAACTCTGGACATTTTATCTGCTCATTGTAATTGCGATAATGAGGGAACAACACACACCTGGCCATGGAACAGCTGAGAAGCCAATTGTCCCATTACTTTTGGTCCCTTAATAAGTGGGAGGCACATTTGCAAACTGTTGTAATTCCTACATCGTTCACCTGATTTGGATGTAAATACCCTCAAATTAAAGCTGACAGTCTGCAGTTAAAGCACATCTTTTTTGTTTCATTTCAAATCCATTGTGGTGGTGTATAGAGCCAAAAATGTTACAATTGTGTTGATGTCCCAATATTTATGGACCCTGACTGTATGTGTGCTGCCGTGTACCCTTATATTACTACTACTATAATGTTTTGTTTGTTTATTATATCATTTTGATTTATCTTAAGGGCTATCTTTTTAACAGCAAGTTAACAGCATCAAAAGAAACAATCCCCGAAGGGAGACAACAACAACTGGAGTGAACAGGAGATCAAACAGCTCCAGTTCCAACGGATCCACAGCAATAGTTGTCCACCTGAGGTCAGAATAGAAGAGCTGGAAGGAAGGTCTATATCTGGAAACAATGTAAGCAGAAAGGGAGAATATATAGTAGCTGGGAGTGGCTGACAGAGAACAACTGAAAGGAAAAGTTACAGATTCCTAAATGGGACAAAAGGATCGCAAACCTAAGCAGGAAACCCTGGACCAGAATCCATTCTCACAATTAGGTCATGGAACAATCCCTTGAGAAACAGAGTGCGTAGCCACCCGCTGCGACATTCTGACCTCAGGCACCCGTGACACCCTAGCGCAGGGGTCAGCAACCTTCGGCACTCCAGCTGTTGTGAAACTACAATTCCCAGCATGCTCCATTCATTTCTGTGAGAGTTCTGAGAAGAGCAGAGGAAGTATGCATGCTGGGAGTTGTAGTTTCACAACAGCTGGAGTGCCGGAGGTTGCCTACCCCTGCCCTAGCGCTTACAAAGTCTCTCCCTGTTCAAAGCTCACAGTGAAATGGCAGAAACTGCATGGGATGAGGCTTTAGATGTCTGCACGGGATTATAGGTAATCTTGCGTTCCCGAGCATCTTACTTTCACTTTGTAACATGTGTAGCCACCAACTTAGGAAAAAAATGATTTGCTACCACAAAGCACAAGGCAATTTGGATTTGTTGTAAATTACATTTTTCCTAAACTTCAGATCGAATTTCACTTCTTCGCTGTGTTCACACAAAAACTGTCAACTCTGAAAGTTTGTCCAATTTTTCATTCCAAATCTGGATGCGGTGCTGATAGATGCAGCACTTAAAAAGTCTCAGAATTGCCCTCAAAAGGTTGCAAAAAAACCCCACTTTTTAGCAATTTCTCCAAAAATCCTTTTTTTTCCCGCCTAATTACCCCAGTGAGAGAGAGTACCTAGTGCATGCTTATTGGTGTGCCTTACCACAATGAAGTAGTCTCATGCATGGATTCTGGAAAAGGGTTGCAGAGAACTGAGCCAATCCAACACTGTGAAAATCGTGACAATACTTATTTTTTACATTTTAGAGGCTACAGCCCTTTTACAAGAGTCAGTCAAATAAAAATGTACCTAAAACTGCTTCAGCTATCACTTTGACATCAATGGGGAAATCTGCGGCAAGCATGCAGCACAGACCCAACCTACCTATAGGGGCATACTGAAGTTATCATCAGGAGCCACATATTTCTTCTGCAGCAACCATACTAATTGTGCACCTTGGTATTGTGTGTAGTAAAATAGAAGGTCAAACATGTAATACATGGTTCCAATCACTTCTCCAGTGAAGTAGCAATCTTTCAGCTACTCTCTATTCTACTAGGGATCTTGTGCTCTCCATAATGTGCAGATGTTGAAGCAAGGCATCTGAATTGAGGGAACCTCTGTACATTTTTACCCAGAAGCATATGTATTATTAACGTGGAATATTTCTGCTGCAGTCATGAAGATGTCCACTAAATACCCAGATAAACAAAGTATTTTATAATGTATAAAAACATATTAGAAACATACCCAATGCTAGTTATTAATATTTAATTACATAGCTTGAAATATTCCAAAGTGAATAAGAGTAATCTGAAGATCTATCACCTATGTATAACACAGAGGTCAGAAAATGGAAAAATACAATATTATCAAAACTATAATAATGTGTTTCTTAAGTCTTTCTGAAATCCCATCTGTTCTAGCCAACCTGGGCAAAGTTTTCAAGGTCTAAGAAATGACCCTAAGTGTTCATCCTCATTACAGCACATCAGACAATCGATTGCTTTTCCTCTCCCTTAATAACACTTCTCTTGGAGTGTTTTCCTTGCATAAATAGATGTCTCTGCTAGCCACTGACAGATGCAAAAGACCTTTTACACCAGGTGGCCACTGAGATAAAGGCGATATTGATGAAAGTCAAGTAAGTTGATTTATCCCCTTTTACTGGGGTGAACAAGACACGGTAAGATGATCTAGTGATTGCCCTTAACCACAAATAAAGGGACATCTTGATAAACAGTTTAGATTTCAAGAAGACACTTGTCAGAGAATGTGCAATTCAGGACTCTCATATTATCAGAGTATAACATAGTAATATAATATTATACATTTTGAAGTGACTAAGTAGAGTGACCAAATATATAGAATATATTTAATATTATTTCAAGGTCCTTGTGGAAAGCTGTATGCTTGAAAAATCTAGTTTTAATATTCTTCTGTTGAACAAAGACCCCTATGACCTGGCAGAGTATATTTTCTTTTAAAAAAACACACTCACATTATGTGAAAAAATAGTCTAACAGCCTGCGCTGTAAGAGTGGAAATTCCTGTTCTACCTGTTATTATTTTATTTATTTTTTTGCAGTAGTTTGAAATTACACCTCCCCGATTTTTGCCTAAGCTCTCCTTATTGCCTTATTTAGAACTTTTTTTCAGAGTGCAGTAATGCTTACTGTGCTTTGTTTATTTTATCCATTGTTAATATGTCTACTTGTCTCATCAGCATGGGAGTAACTACCAGGGTAGCAGGCATCTTCATTCAGACATACAATATGTACAGTTAGGGATGTATATGGACAACGAAGAGTGCATTGTTTTTTTGCATAATATCTGTCATGGACGGATTGGAAACCTAAAGTGGCCCGGAAAAAACAAAAAGTGGTCCCATGTTGTAGACAGGTCCAAATTGACAGAAGCTAGGGCAACCCAAGTAGGCAGGGATAGCAGGAGTAGGCATGGCCAGCAATACCATAGAGCAGCACAAATACCATCCAAGCAGAACCAAATACCACAGTGTTGTACAAAATACTGCCACCCTTGCCACAGTGTTCAACTGTATCACAGTCCTGTGACAGCAGTACAGTTGAATTCAGAAAATTCCTGCTGGCCAGGTGCATAAGTATCTGATGCTCCTTGCATTAAATAATACTGAGAGCATCAGATCATTTTGTACCCAACCAGCAGCCATTAGAATTGATGGTCCCCTGGACATTGGCCCACCAGTAAATTTCCCTACAGAGTCTATGGTCAGTCCACCCCTGATGTGCTGTGACATCACTGATTTATTTCTGCACATTGCCATGCATATTATCCTGTTATTATGATATTACTGTGTGCCTTATTACTGTAGTGTGACATCACCATGCACATTATGCCTGTGCTGTAACTTCACTGTGCACATTGTCACACTTTTGTGACATCACTGTGTGCATTATACTTGTGCATTGCGGAAACCAACATAATCAGAAGCTTCTTATGTTCTGAACTTGCCACTGAAATAGGCCATGGTGGAGTGGGGCCCAATTCCAAGTTTTGCTAGAGGGCCCCACGGGTCCTTGTTAAGTCCTTGCTCATCAGCTTCTGTTGCTTGCTTTGGTACCTGATTTGAATACTAGAGATGAGCGAAGTTTTGAAAAATCTGATTCGGCAACTTCGCTTAGGTTAGCCAAGAAATTAGATTTGGTCTGAATTAATTGGTCATAAATCACTATAAATCAGGCTACTCTGCATTAAGGTACGGCCACACAGAGTGGCCGTGCTGCGGGCGGGTTGCAGCCATGCTGCAGTGAAGAAACACGTGGCTAATTGTTTCTTCACTGACCACGCTGTATAGTCCTTCTTCTTCATGGCTGCACAGCACTTTTAAACAATGGCTGTTGTTGGTATAGGATTTGGCTGGTTAGGTGGGGAACAATATACATATTATTGCCCTTCTGGTCTGCAATCTCCTGCAGGTTATTTGACAGTAAACACAGAATATTAATCAGCTCTGGCATATCCACTTCTTCTACCCCAGCGCTCTCCTGTCCTACAGGAGGGAGCCCTTCTTCTGCCCTCTGCTGTTCCTCCTTTTCCACATCATCTAATATCAATGAGAATATGTCATCAGGGACACCCAGCTCCTCCTCTCTCTGCATCTTGCTGACTTTTCTAGGACATGAAGATTTTGAAGGCTGATTTGAAAGAAGTAAAGCCAGCACAAGATGAGGATGGTCATCATTCGGACCTGGCCCCCTAAGGGGTGCAGACTGGATGGTATTGCTTGGCACGTTAGCACTAGAATATTAAAGGCTTCCATCTTATTGGTATTGAATTACATACCTGTATCTTAGTTTACAGCTGATGTAGGAATAAGTAAATGTAGGAATAAATAAATGAAACTGACATAATAGGTCTCCCTGCACTCTCCTTGCACTCTCCAATATTCTTCTATTAATAATTTTCAGCAACACTGTCCCTAGCGCATGACTGATTGCCATGTCTCTTCCTATGCTCAGCTCACAGGACAATGCTGGAGACCACGCAGGACGAGGGTTTTATAGGGATGTGACATCACAGGGGATGGGTATCTGGCTGCACGGCATTATGGGTGATCTTACATTCTCAGACTTCTTTCTTTCACTTTGTAACACATGTAGCTGCCATTTTAGGAAAACCTGATTTGTTACCATGAACCGCGAGGAAATTCGGACTAGTTGCAAATAGAAGTTTTTCTAAACTTCAGACCGAACTCAGCTTCGAATGCTTCACTTCGCTCAACACTTTTGAATACAAAGAGGGAGCCAAGTATCAGTGAGCAAATGCGTCTTAAAGTGGCAACTGACATGAACAAAAATCAAGCCTATGTCTGAAATATTAGCCTAGGCTAGGTCTTGTGCCTAAAGTTCTACTTAAAGGAAAATGAAGCACTACCTGCTTTAACACATACGTTGATAATCCTCTTTCTGTTTCAATATATTTTTTATAGTGAATAGCAAAGCAATATATCAACCAAAGTGAAATGCAGGATCCTGTTGTTGGTACTGAAGCGGTATTCTTATAACCACACATTTTAACCTCATAAGTGATTTACGGCAAGAAGTAGCAATAATGACACACATTAAATGATATTGTTTCACAAAACAAATAATGATTTACAACTTTTAATATTGCCTTGTAATACATTTGTGAGGCTCTGTTAATAGCCAGGCATAACCCTTAACCATCATTTTGCAGAACACAGCAAACATTAAAACATTCAGTGAAAGCAAATGAAAGTACAACCACTACAAAGGATGAGCACATTTTATTTTTAAATAATGAAGATGAAATTTTAAGTAAACATTAAAATGAATAGTTTGAGTAATAATTGGGAAGAAATACTCATATTGGCTATGATATTTACCATAACAACCTCTTTAAAGCTTTAAAGGGCTTGAATATGGACTATAATATTCAAAGTAATGACCATCTGAAGCTCTAAGGGGTTAAATCAACACCTGTCACGAGAGACGTCATTTGTGCCCAAACAGCATATAATGGTATTTTATTGCACTTTCCATGTTTTGTTAGTTTCAGGGTTGTACCAATTGACATGTATGTAAAACAATCTTGATTATATGGCAAACTAAATGCATGACAATACAAGGGAAGGTGGGTACAATTAAAAGTATACTATGAGGTACAACCATCCACAACTGAATGGATGGTTATGGTTTTGGAGTAAGCTAACGGTTTCCATTTTCCACTTCAAAGAATGGTGAAACCACTGGGGCAGGAATGTTAATCTGGTTTAAAAAGCTCTGCACTTAAAGGGAATGTGTTATCAAAAAAATAACCTATATTTTAAATCCCATTTTTAGGTTTAACATATTTTCGACCACTTCACATCCGGGCTATTTGCCCCCTTCCTGACAGAGCCTAATTTTGCAAATCTGACATGTGTCACTTTATGTGGTAATAACTTTAGAACACCTTTACTTATCCAAGCCATTCAGAGATTGTTATCTAGTGACACATAGTGTTGAGCGCAAATATTCGAATCACTAATTTTAATCGCGAATATCACCACTTTGAGAATTTTCGAATATTTTGAATATAGTGCTATATATTCGTATTCATAAATTTATCACAAATTTATTGCAAATTTATCGTGAATATATTACATTGGCGATTTTCGCAATTAAGTAAACAATGACTGGAGATCACGAATTCTCGAATTTGCGCATTTATGGCGAATATTCGGCAAAAAATTCACAAAATATCGCAAATTCGAATATTGCCTATGCCACTCATCACTAGTGACACATGGTACTTCATGACAGCAGTAAATTTGAGTCGATATATTTAACCTTTATTAATAAAATAATCCGCAATTTTCAAAATTTCTATTTCTCTGCTTTTAAAACAGAAAGTGATAACTCATAAAATATTTATTACTTAACATTCCCCATATGTCTACTTTATGTTGGCATCATTTTGTAAATGTCATTTTTTTTTTTTTAGGACGTTAGAACGCTTTGAATTTTAGAAGCAATTCTTTACATTTTTAAGAAAGTTTGCAAAACCCACTTTTTAAGGACCAGTTCAGATCTGAAGTCACTTTGTGGGGCTTACATAGTGGAAACCCCCCATAAATGACCGCATTGTAGAAACTATACCCCTCAAGTTACTAAAAACTGATTTAACAAACTTTTATAACCCTTTAGGTGTTCCACAAGAATTAAAGGAAAATGAAGATGGCATTTCTAAATTTCACTTTTTTGGCAGATTTTCCATTTTAATTCATTTTTTTTAACACATCAATGGTTAACAGGCAAACAAAACTCAATATTTATTACCCTGATTCTGAGATTTACAGAAACACCATACATGTGGTCATAAACTGATGTAAGGGCACACGGCAGGGCGCAGAAGAAAAGGAGAGCCGTATGGTGTTTGAAAGGCAGATTTGTCCCATTTGAAGCCCCCCTGATGCACCCTTACAGTAGAAACTCCCAAAAAGTGACCCCATTTTGGAAACTAGGAGATAAGGTGACCAATTTTTGGCAGTTAAATTTTATTTACAACATTCATCTGACAGGGTAGATTATGTGCTATTTTTATAGAGCAGGTTGTTACTTGCGCAATCATATCAAATATGTCTACTTTATTTGTTTGCTTGTTTCAGTTTTACATAATAAAGCATTTTTGAAAAAAATAAATGCTTTTGCGTCTCCATTTTCTGAACAACATTTTTTTTTCTTACAATCGTCTTGTGCAGGGGCTTGTTTTTTGCAGGAAGAGTTGATGTTTTTCTTGGTACCATTTTTGGGTAGATATGATTTTTTAATCATTCATTATTACACTTTATGGGGCAAAAAAAATATTTCTTAGGCTGGGTTCACACGGGAGTTGCAGGCGACATGCGGGAAAAATGAGGGTGCGTTGCAGTGATTTTTTCCCGCAAGTGCAAAGCGTTTTAATGCATTTTGCACGTGCGTGAGAAAAATCGGCATGTTTGGTACCCAAACCCGAACCTGGACTTCTTCACAGAAGTTCGGGTTTGAGTTAGGTGTTGTGTAGATTTTATTATTTTCCCATATAACATGGTTATTAGGGAAAATAATAGCATTCTTAATACATGGTGATGGATCATGTGATGTACCACGTGATAAGCACAGTGACGTCATCATAGGTCCTTTTCTCCCAGCTCATCAAAGAAGAAGAAAGAAGAGAAGCCGGGCTGCGCAAACAAGTGGATGAGGTGAGCTAATTATTTTTTATTTTGTTTTAACCCCTTCATCCCTAATTTACTTAGCATTCTGTATTTAGAATGCTATTATTTTCCCTTATAACCATGTTATAAGGGAAAATAATAAAGATTGGGTCCCCATCCCGATCGTCTCCTAGCAACCATGCGTGAAAATCACACCGCATCCGCACTTGCTTGCGGATGCTTGCGATTTTCACGCAGCCCCATTCACTTCTATGGGGCCTGCAGTGCATGAAAAACGCACAATATAGAGCATGCTACGATTTTCACACAACGCACAAGTGATGCGTGAAAATCACCGCTCATGTGCACAGCCCCATGGAAATGAATGAGTCAGGATTCAGTGCGGGTGCAATACGTTCACCTCACGCATTGCAACCGCACGGAAATCTCACCAGTGTGAAAGAGGCTTTAGTGTCTCCATAGTCTGAGAGCCATAGCTTTTTTTTTTTTTTTTTGACCGATTGTCTAAGTTAGACTCTTATTTTTTGCAGGGTGAGGTGATGGTTTGATTGGTACTATTTTGGGTGGCATACGCATTTTTGATCGCTTGGTGTTGCACTTTATGTGATGTTAGGTGACAAAAAAATTGCTTTTTGGCACTGTTTTATTTTTTTACGATGTTCATCTGAGGTGTTAAATCATGTGATATTTTTATATAGCTGGTTGTTATGGATGCGACAATACCTAATATGTCAACTTTTTTTATTTATTTAACTTTAACACAATAATAGCAGTTTTGAAGCAAAAAAAAAACATATTTTAGTGTCTCAATTGTCTGAGAGTCATAGTTTTTTATAATTATTTGACCGATTGTCTTAGGTAGGGTCTCATTTTTTGAGGGATGAGGTTACGCTTTGATAGGTACTATTTTGGGGGACCTACGCCTTTTTGATCGCTTGGTTTTGCAATTTTTGTGATGTAAGGTTACAAAAAATGGCTTTTTTTAGCACAGTTTTTATTTTACGGTGTTCACCTGAGGGGTTAAGTCATGTGATATTTTTATTGAGCTGGTTCTTACGGATGCAGCAATACCTAATATGTATAAATTTTTTATTTATTTCACTTTAACACAATAATAGCATTTTTGAAACAAAAAAAAAATATGTTTTAATGTCTACATGTTCTGAGAGCTATAGTTTTTTTTTTTTTAGCAATTTTCTTATGTAGGGGCTAATTTTTTGCGGGATGAGGGGACTGATTTATTGGTACCATTTGTGGGACATATGTCTTTTTGATCACTTTTTGTGAAATAGCTTTTTTTGGCAAAAATGGGTTAATGTCACCCACCAATGGAACAGACATTTTTTAGAAATTTTTGTCCCTGTCACCTATGCAGAGCAGGGGTTTTTCAACGGCAAAAATGGGTTAGGCCTCTTTCACACGGGCATCGCGTGTGAGGGTCGGATAGGATGCGGGTGCAGCCATCAGATTTATAAAAATGTGTGGCAAATATGACTATAACCCCTCTCATCAAATAGGAATACACCCATGTACTGCAGTATATGGGTGCATTCCTATGGTTGAAGGGGGTTATAGTCATATTTAATATATACACTGTCCAGGGACTGTTCTGTAATTGGCATGTGTATATATAAAATATGTTCATGGAGCCAAAATAAGCCCTACCCCAATAATAAGCCCTAACTCCTGTCTTATTTTCAGAGAAACACGGTAGTAATTCACGACTAATGGATGAAAAGTATACTTAAGTTCCTCTGTTTCAGTCCCTTAAAGCCGTTGTGCAATCCAATTGGTATAATATCAGTGGACCCTGAACACTGACATTCAGAATGTGATGCAAAACCTGGTGTTAAGGCAAGGCAGGGTTGCCATACAATGCCCTGACAGCATCTTATAACATTTCTAAAACAGGAGGTGCCAGCAGTTCTGCCCACCAATGGTACGAACGTGTGGGCAGGGTCGAGGAGGTGTCAGCAAGGTTTATGACGCAGCTAAGGTCAGCCCAGAATGTCCTTATTCTGGCTGAGCCCACAGTTCTGTGGAACCACTAAATACAGCTATGACATTCATGTATTAATGACCCTTATGATTTTACGAGTCTAAAAAGACCAAACTTGACTCTGCTGGGGCTTCTGGTTCTCCAGGATGGCCTAAAGCTGGCATTTCAGCCTTCCAAGGGCACAAGAACATACTGTTTGATATCTCCGTGATCTCACTGGTCCAAGGAGGTTGAATCTGGCCTTAGCCAGTGCAGAATATGCCTACGACTAGAGATATGAAAAATGAGTCCCTCAAAGGTTCAATTGGTCACTTTCCCATCTCTCTCTGGTTCCTTGCTGGGACTGTAGTCAGAATTTCTGGCAAATGTTTTCCCAGGATCCAGTATTTCATGATGAGCCTCGGCAGGGGTGGTGCTTTTGAAGATCCCATCCTTATCTTTATGATGGGGAAGTGTCATTTTCAATTACTAGGACACAGCTCCAAGCAAGGGAATATTTATTTTTTAAAGCAGAATAAAGGGGGCCTCTAGGCCTGTGAGTGTGT